>NW_017728997.1:11176804-11193963 GCF_001723915.1 Gavialis gangeticus
TATTGAAAAACCTATTTTGTATGCAAGACAGCAATTTAGAGATATATGGAAAGCCCAGGGCTAAGTACAGAAGATAATTACATTTGGAATTTTACTGAGTTAAGTCATTTATAGCTTCAAATAGTTATAGACAAAAATCAGCAAAAACACACTTAAACTTTTTGTTGTTACTTTTTCAAGATAACCATTTTTTTAAAATCCTTTTTATCTTCTTGCCTTACAAATTAGCCTTTTTTTCTTTCATAGATATGTCCAAAATTTTATTTTCGGTAACACTGCAGTCATGACACTCTTTCACTATTAGCCAAAGCAGTACAGAATATTTTAATATAAGTTTTATAAAAAATCAAACTAGTCGTAAAATATCAGTGTCTTGCAGAAATTGTTAGGAGGAATGGTCTGTTATTTGAACAAGTTTCTTGGGAATTTAAAAAAAAAACAAAAAAGCAAAACAACCCTGCTGGTGGACTGAAATATAAGATAATCTTTCACCAAGATGCAATAACAATTGAGGTGGAGGTAAACCGAGGATTGGGTTGCAGTGAGGTTGAAAAACATAATGGGCTCATTCCTGTGCTCCTGTAGCCAGTGGGAATTGCATGCATGGGGATGGCAGAATGAAGCTCTGTGAGAGGAGCTGAGCACAGCAGAGATGTGTTTTCATTGCCAGTGCATTGTGATTCCTTGAAAATATTATGAAGGATGGTGTGGTGTTTCATAGTACTAACTGAAACTCAGGGCTAATGATGAGAGAAGTGGTAAGAGAAGGATATAGTCCATGCCATGAGATGCATCCGTATTAACATGATAGTACACTCATTAGCCATATTTTTTACTGTCCCAAATTATGATATATTGGTATCTCATTGGTTGTGAATTTGCACTTTCTTACTGGAAGACTAAAACAGAGGCAAGGAAAATCAATGGTCTTTGGATGAGGCAGTGGCAATAACCTGCTCCCTATCCACTTAATTGCATTATCGTCAGAGCTCAGGTCAGAGCTTGGCATTTTGCAAAGCTGCATGAAGAGAGAGCTATACAGAGCAGGTATGCGTAGTGGTTAGAGATTTTAAAAAGGAGGGGTGGCACAAGAGTGTGACGGGCTCTGTAGCCAGAGGATTTCCCTACTCAGTAGGAGTCTTCTGGGTTTGCCCAAGAGTGCCATTTGCACTAAAAAGTTTCATGGGGTAGACACCTGGCCCACCAAGAAATTGGGCACTTGGACTAAAAGCAGCTACCCAGTTTACACAGCTCAGTCTTTATACTAGTAGATTTGCGTTCTGTGATCTAGGTAAGAAAGGCCTCTCTTTACCCAGTGGTACTCAAAGAGCTAGCGAGCCTCTTTGTTATCCAGTGGGATGGTCGAGCACTACATACTGATCATGGTGCGGCACCCTGGCAAAGGCCGAATTCTGCACATGACTTGCAGCAGTGTATCGTATTGTCTGTGACGGAGTCCAACTGCAAATTTGTCCTGCTTTAATGGAAAGTTATTCATGCATAGCCAAGGCAGTGGGCCACCTTTGATTTCTCGTGCTGTCAAATGCCATTTGATGGAAAGTCGTCTCTTGGCTCCCTCTTGGACAGGTGCTGGATCGATGTGATGTGTTTCTTCCCCCCTCCACACACCAGATGTGCCTTCCAGGAGGGAGGAGAGGTGTTGCATGGTATAGAGACATCCTTTTGTGATTTCTGTGGAGAGCAGGAGCCAGAGATGTTCCAACCAACTGGCCGTTTGCTCAGCTCTTTTGACACTGGCGATCACAAGAGGGAAGAGAAATAGATGCAGCCTGTGACAGCCAAAGCGGAGCCCAGAGCCACTTCTGCAAACTCCTTAGCATCCTAAAGTACTGCGGTTTCATGTCATGCAGTCCCTTTTCAATGAAGTTTCTTGAGAACGCAAGAAACGTCATCTCACACATTTCTGGCTGACTCTGCTCAATTCCTTGACATAGCGCTGTTGCTTTAAATTATTTGTCTTGGAAGTAATTGTACAGCTGAGGGCTGTGCATTGATTCGGTTTGAAACACAAAGTGCCCCATGTAGCTCCATTGGGTTTTCTTTAGTTTTTGTTCATCTTGCACAGAACTCTGTCAAAGTGCGAATGCTGATGAATAAAAGTTTCGTTTTATTTCATATTCAGGGTAAGCGATGTCAGGCATCCCGTCATAAATACCAGCGGGCAGGAAGGCTGTGAATCTCTGGCCTATCAGTACTTCTGTTATAAACACATTTGAAATACCACAAGTAGAGTAATTGCCGCCTGGTATTTCTCCTTACTGAAGTCATGGTGACATGATGGGAGTCTTGATGCAGTGAACATGAGCCACCAGTGCAATGGTGTAGCTGGCAAAGCAAACAAAACACTGGGATACATCTACTGATGCATCTCAGACAAAGCTAAAGACGTCATGCTCCTGCTATACTTGGCCTTGGCAAGGCTGCAGCTGGAGTACTGCATTCAGTTCTGGGCACCGCACTTCAGGAAGGATGTGGGGAAGCTTGAGAGAGTCCAAAGGAGGGCTGCGCATATGGTTAGAGGTATGGAGAGCAGATCATATGATGAGAGATAGGAGCAGGTCATATCATGAGAGGCAGGGGTCTGCTTAGCCTGGAGATGAGAAGACTCAGAGGGGACTTGGTGGCAGCCTATCAATATATAAAGGGTGCATATTAGGGACTGGGAAAACATCTGTTCACCAGGGCTCCCCAGGGAGACTGCTTTAGATTAGACATAAGGAAAAACTTCTTTACAACTCAAGTGTCCAAGGTCTGGAATAGACTCCCCCCAGAAATAGTACAGTCACCTATTCTGGAGATCTTCAAAAAAACACCTGGATGCTCACCTTGCTGGGGTCATCTGACCCCAGCAGTCTTTCCTGCCAAGCGAGATCCTGATGATCTGGAGAGGACAGCTATGAATCATTTGGTGGAACTGAGGAAGGGGTTTGCAGAGAGAGATGTGGGTGGCTGGGGGCATAGGAAGGAGAGTGAGGGGGTATAGGCAAGTAAGATGCATGCTGCTCTGTGTAGCTGGGCTGCAGCTGGAGGACTGGATTTGTTTGAGGGGCCTACATTTTATTGGAAGAGAGTTTGGAAGGAAACAACCGGCATGTCACTAGCATTTGAAAAATAGCTTGAAACGGGGAAACTTGAAGATACTTGGGCGTTTCCAGTGAAGAGAAAAGGCAGCTTTGGCCGGTCATCAAATATGTAAGAGATGTTCCAAAGAAGATCAGAAACAGTAATTGCTGGTAGTGATTGAGGATGTAGCAAAAACCTCCCCCACATCCTGATCTTCTCTTGTACTAAGTGCCCTGACCTGATGACTGGCCTCCCTTCCCCTCACCGTCCGTGTGTCCAAAAGGCTGCTGCTGGAGTTTCATGTCGAATCCCCCTTTATGCTTCCAGCTCAAACTCAGGCTCCTTGTCCTTATTTCCAAGACTCCTCATCCTCTTTCCCCTCTCCCTACCACACAAATCCCCCCTTGCTTTCCTGTTCCTATCATCTCTTTTTTCTTGGCACTTTCTTGTCTCCTGCCACCCGTGCCTGGAAGGGCGTCCCTGCCCTTACCTGCTTTCCTGTGCCTTCCTTCTCCTCCCGTGTCCCGCGTTTCACGTACATTTGTTTTAGATTTGAACCTGCTCCCCAGGCTGGGGGGGGAGGTCTCGTTATCTACTTTCTAAAGTGCCAAATTAACATCAAGCACTACATACGTGTTTACAGTAATAATTGGCAAGAGACTCTTTAGTTAAGCAGCACTTAAAGACAACGGTGAGAGGCATCTTATGAAAGCCTAAGATAAATACCAGATGAAACTTCAGAGGAGCAACTGGAAAATGGAACCAGCTGTCAAAGGAACGCCGGGGAACCACTGTTTTGGCACGTGCTCAGGGCTAGCTTGCACTTTTACTGACCCACGTTGGTGCAGAACTAATAGGATCCATCTTGAAGAGCCACTAGATGAGCCACTGAGAAGAATCCCTATGTGATTTTATAGCCAGACAGAGAGGATCGTATGGGCAGCTGAAGCAAAAAGAGTGGGGCGGAGTGCAGGGTTGCGGAGAGAACAGAAGAGCAGCATCCGCATCCTTTGATACAGGCAGGGCTAAGTGCAAGAGGATGGGTCAGGGATGCTTGAAAACCAAAAGGCCAGATAAATCCTAGTGAGCAACCACATCTGTAAAGGCTCCTTACATCTGACCCAGAGTGGGTGCAGTACCCCGAAGAGCTTACAGACACCTGCACCGTGAGCAGCGCCTGAGACCTGGATGCTTCCTTACAGGGGAAGGCGGTCACTACACAGAGGTATTGGGGTCTTTCAGAGGGAGTCCAAGAAGGGGATCCTGGACCCACAGTCGTGAGAGCAATATAGCACTCCAAAGCCCTTTACCGCAGGGTGCAGGAGAGGTATAGATGCGCCCTCAGTCTGCGTGTTGGGGGTCGATATTTTCCCCCAGCACTACACTGATCAACCTAATGCTGGTCCAGTCTAGTCTAGTGCTCCAGTCTAACTCTGCAATGGGAGCTTGCCCCCTGTATAAATGCCAGTGCACCTCTAGGCAGGTCCTACTGAGAAGCAGATGCGCAGCATGGCACATCGGATGATCTAGGCAGCATTTTATAGAGCCAATAATACATTTGCCTCCTGTCACAGGAGATCAGCCGGGTCACAGAAAGCACATGCAAGTAGCTTTGAAAAGTCAGAACGGGCCTGTTTTTGAGTAACATGCATCCGTTTAATTTGTGTGCATACCAATCCTTTCGCAAAGGGTGCTGTTAGCAATCGTGGGCATTTTCCTGCAAAACTACTAATAGGCCCCCATTTCTAGTCCTCTCGAGCCCTAGTCACTGCCACAGTGGTGAGAGCTTGCTCACGTCACTGGCTTAGCAAGACCTCATGACTTCTTTTGAATGATGTAACCGGATGGTGGGGTGGTAATAATGGAGGTACGGGTTTATATCAGGCTTGCTTCCTGACCTAAGGGGAACCGGCGTAAAGAAATTCTTAGGATTTTTCACTTCCATTCCATTCGCTGCTTTGAAACAGAGAGACGTCCATTTTTCATCCTTTAAACTCCTGCCTAAGTGTGTGAGTGTTTGAATTCCTAGACTATGACAAAATATTAATGTGCGTCTGCCTGAAATGTCCAGAGAATCTTTAAATAGGCTTCCTCCACCCAATACCGCATTAAAAAAAAATGCTCAGATGATGACTGAAAACAATAAAAACAAGGATGCTGCCAGCGCAGGGTGAAATAATGTACCGTGCCCTGCGGACGCCCGGGCGCAGGAGGATAAGAGCGAGGGTGTGTCCCCTTGTGCCTCCGTGCCTTTTCCTTGCCTTTGCTGCTGAGTCACAAGCCGAAGGTTTTCAGGAGGGGGCACTTATTTGATTCGTGCTGCAGTGGGTTGTCACCCAATTGAGGTTTCACGTGCCAACTCCAGTGAAGGCAGCTCAGATGCTGAGCCAGTCAGCAAATAAAGCTACTAAGAATAGAAAACTAGGGAGCAGCCCCCTCTCCAAAAAATAAAAGCATTCGTTGGTCTTGCATCAGTCAATGTCTATGAGGTTTTTAGAACCCCACTTTCCCCAAAGAGACCGCAGGAAGCCCCCATGGGGAGAAAGCGACTCGGGCAGTGCACGCAGCGCCTGGGCCAGGGTTACGTGGCCTTACAGGGACGTGGAGTTTCCTTGCCAGGGTCTGGCTTCTGTGACTCTCCCAGCAGCCATTTGATAAGTCCTGGCTCACTATAGATCAGCACCCGGTACTGACTCAGCACCCATCCTGAGAACCATCCAGCCCCCCACCCTGTGAAAATCCCCGGGATTTGGGGTTTGCACTTCCAGAACATGAGACAGTTGCACCAATTTTTCCTTTCTCCAATTCCTGTCTTGGAAACCTTGTGTGCCAACTTTCAACCCATCTTGACATTTTTTTGGCACGCACAGAGCCCCTCCGCTTGGGTAGATTGACACAGCCTTAACTACAAGATTACAAATCCGAGTTTATGACTGAGCCTTCTTTTACATACGCTTTCCCCAGTTTTACTGCTCGAGACAGATGACTGATAAGGTGGGCAGGTTGTTTAAACTCACACTGGAATGCAAGTGGATTTCTCCTCTTGGCACCAGGAATGTGGATTTTCTGCAGCAAAATGCAAAAGCCGAGAAAGCTGTCAGTTTTAAAGGCCTGAATAGAACAGGCTTCTTTCTGCTGGGCAAGTTTGTTAATCGCACCCAAATTTGCTAGTAGTTTTTGGGGTTTTTTTGTTGTTTTTTTTTTTAATAGAGCTATCTACTTATGGGCAGTTGTGGGGGGACACGTACCATATGGGCTGCAGACTTCCAGGCCATATGCAGCACAGGAGAGGCCCTTCTGGGTTCTCTCCTTCCTACCATGTGCACAGCCTGACGCTCTCCCTTTGCGGCAAGGGCAGCACAGATGCTCTCCCCAAACCCTCCCATTGCACCCAGCAGAGAGGGGCAAGAAGCAGAAGCTGGAGGAGATGGGGAGCCTGGGAAGCAGGCAGAGCGGTGGCTAGTTGGGAGCCCACAAGCTGCATGGCAGTCCCTCATGGGACCTCCATGCTGTTTTAAAACACAGCCAGGAACGGTCCCCATTGCACATACAAAAGTTTTCAGCATCTCCAGAGGCAGCAAGCTTAGGGCTCCCGTAGGTATGCACGCAACACGTCGGAAATCTGGCACGTCCGAGCAGACTCGGCGAACGGAGTCTGCTGGAGCGCGGGAATCGACCCGCTCTGGCAGCCTTCTGCATCACGTAAATCAGCGTCCCCGCGCTGGAAAGATGGCAATGGGGCGCTTTGAACTAAAACGCGTTTGAGGAGCTTTCCTTCAGAGCACCCCACCGCCACTTTTGCAGCGCGGGGATGCTGACACGCAAGGCGCGGGCGCTTTTAATTAGCACGGCTCACTACTTAAAGCGCCCGGAGCCGCGTCCCAGGACACATGTAAAAATGCCCTGTAGAGCCTGATCGCTACGTTTCAAGTGCATTTCCAAGGCCGGCCAGCGTAAAAACGAGGAGCCAGGAGTGACACAGATGTGGATTTCAGGAGGAATTTTAAGGGACTTGAGAAAAGTGAAGCGTGTCGTCATGAAGGAGAGTGCACCCGTTTGCGCACCAAGTGCCATTCTCCGGGGGCTCACGCAGCAGGAGGAGCACAGGAGTAGCATTATGTGTTTTGAGCCACTTTCGGTCTGAGTGGCAATCAGCCGACACACGGGGACAGAGCCCTAATAAAATAGTTCCTAATACGGTCACACTTTCCTCTCCTGTTGGTTAAAGATGCATGCTGGGAGGATACAATTTAAATTGCTGCCCCTCTTTCAGACAAATATTGCCCTGGCTTCTGCTTCTGCCCCGGCTTCCTCGGCGGGTGGAGAGAGGTGCTGATTTTAGAAAAGGCTTGTTTCTCTCCCAGACAGAGCTGGTGCTTTCCAGAGCTGAAAGCTGCCTGTTCTGCCTCTCTGAGGATGCTTCCTGCGGTCTCTTTGCTTGTCTTACACACCACCGAAGTCGTATGCGATGTCAAAAACAGAGTCTGTTTTCTGAATTTCTTTTTCAATACTGAGCAGAAAGCAAGAAGGAAAAAAAAAAAGGCCTTGCAACTGAGCCGCGTAACTGGCTTTCTGCTTTGCCTCCTGAGCAAATAGAGGGGATTGGTTAATAACCATGATTCGCTATTGTCTTTTAGCTGTCGGGTGCTACATTGAACCTCGTGGTGCCAGCAGGTCTAGTACTCCTCACTCAAGGGCGAATGCATTTTTCCTTTGGGAAACACTGACACCCAGCACCAGGAGTTAGTTTTACTTTGTGAACGACCGTATAACATTTCCAAACAACTAAGCAAAGAAGGCTGCTTTGTCTTCTGCTGTGGTGCCAACTGTTTAATTAGGAATAAGCAGAGTTCTG
This sequence comes from Gavialis gangeticus, assembly GCF_001723915.1. Taxonomy (NCBI): domain Eukaryota; kingdom Metazoa; phylum Chordata; order Crocodylia; family Gavialidae; genus Gavialis; species Gavialis gangeticus. The sequence goes on from NW_017728997.1 coordinate 11,184,744, forward strand.
GGTTTTATTCATAAAGTAACGGGGCTTTTTTTTTTCTTTCTTTTCTCCCTCCCCCCCCCCTTTAGCTTGCAAAAGACAAAGAGCGCCTGCAAGCGATGATGACACACCTACATGTGAAGTCAACTGAACCAAAAGCCACCCCTCAGCCCGTAAGTACTGATCTGTGCAGAGAGAGAACAAAGCCTCACAACAACCTCTTTTCCTGTTTCCCACCTCAGAGCATAATACTAAGTGTGGCCTACTTTAACAGACTGTCAAAGTGAAGAGATGAAAATTGCTTCTCTGGTTGGCTTAGAATAGTCCCTGCCACGTAAACCAATTTTCGCCAACTCTGGTTTTTTTTTCCTTCCCCTTCTTCAAGGAGTTGTTAAAAATGAGTAATTTTAAAGCTGACATACCGGACCTTTTCCTGCCTTTGCATACACACGTGTAGGTCCCTTCAAGTGAGGGAAATCTGCATGTGATCGGGAGAGGCGTTAGAGCCAGTGTATTTTAGTGTCCAAGATAAGAATTGCATATATTTCACTTTTTGCTGGGCTGCTGTCATAGGCTCGGATGGAATAGACTCCACCGGTATGTACATTTTGATGATGATAAAAAATCAATATCCCCCAGTGTCAGTTTTTAAAGTACATGCAGTGCACGGGGACTGGGAACGAAAGCCCCCTTCCCTTGGCTCACTCTCCGTAAAAGCCCAGAAGTGGGGATCCGCCTTGCAAACCACACAGAATAAAACATTGAGATCTGTAAGTTCAGATGGTCTCATCGTCCAAACCAAGACTACTACCTGGCAAAGGCAAATCTATAACCTCATTCCCCAATCCAAACTGCATCTTGGCTGTTGTTGTCTAATAGCGTCCTAATACTAAAATTTTTCCTTGTAGCTTCACATGATTATTCAAAATGGAGAGAGTGCTTTGCTTCTTGATTTTAAGATTTGTAAGATTTAAAGGTACACTGCCTTTATTTGATTTTGCTCTGAGTCATTGTGTGAAAATTAATTGAGCGTTGACAATCTATAGTTAGTACTAGCAATTTTAATCAATATGCAATGATGCAGCATAATGACAAAGTATTGGTTTATCTGTTTTGACTGATTTTTTTTCTATAAATAACGCAAACACACACCCATATATATGTGATTTATGGTGATAGAAATAAAAAAGAGTCAGACTATTAACCCAGCAAATATGGTAGCCTGCCAAGATGCAGTTGGTAGACAAAATTAATGTCTGAAACAGAACACATTACAGAGATAGAGAACATAAAATCATTAAACACTTTGCGCATCCATTTTTACTAGAAAAGGATTTCTTCCTTTCTCTGTTGTTGGAAATAAATGGCGGCAGAAGTGGATAGGGAGGACGCTAGAAAGAAAACGGCTGGCTGTTTAACAACATAGGATCAGGTGTCAAACTTGATGGGAAATTTCAGCCGTGAGTTTGGAGAAAGTTGCACTAGAAATCCCTCCAGTTAAACTGCCGAGATTCCTAAAATTGGTTGATCCGGTGGATGCAACCTGTTACAAACGGAAACGACTTACAGTACCTAGAGATAACCTTTGTCCAATTCTCCAGTTCACATTAGCGTTGAAAGCAAGCACCGCTCAGCACCTCGTGGGCTCAGCTATACAGACCCAGCCGAACGGAGAAGAGATTTGCTTTCTCTTGCTCCTGTTGGATTAAAAATTAAAACAGTGGAATAACGGGGGAGTCTCAAAGCTGTGCCTGGAGGCCTTTCATAGCAGCAGGTCTCCTCAAGGACAGGGATTAAAAATAAAGGGCGGTAACAGCAGGCAGACAAGTACGGCTCGGTTCATGAGCTCCCGATCGATGCTTGGTATTGATGGGCAAGAGGTTTTCATTGGCGTTGTAGGCTACAAAGATACCAGTTGGTGTCGCTATGAAGATTATTATTAAACAGCTAATAAACAGGGGAAAGCAACAGCAAAAAAAAGAACATGGGGGAAAAGGGCTGTCTTGATTAGTATTAAAAATGTTTTATATTCTGGAAAATTATAGCTTTGATGGGGACCTCCTACTAAATTTATTTTTAACTGCTCTATTGAAAATTCTGTACCACTAGTCAACATTATCTCTCAGTTGCTCAGCACAGTGTTTCTTTATTAAAAGAAATAGGCATGAATATTTTTGACTGAAAAATTAATAGCTTTTGAATTCATACACAGCAGGTTTTCTTTTGCAAAGAAGTCCAATATCGCTGCACAGCACTTCTATAACCATTTATTTAGAGTCCAAGTCAAACCTTTGACAGCTAGAGCAGTGTTACAAGCCAACATAAAGAACTCCAAGATGTAAACCAACAATAGGCAGTCTGTGTGAGGTTTGCCATTGTCAAATACATAGATTGTTTGGATTAGTTTATGTAAATGTACTGTTGTATTACCCTTTGAAAAAAAAAAAAAGATCACATTTGTGTATGAAAAGTGGTTTCGTTCACAGGCAGCATTATAAATTCCTTATCCTTTAACTTACATGTTAGAAGTAAAAATTGGTGCCTGACAGACCTATATTGTGTGACACTCTGTTGTTGGATTGAAACTGCCTTCTTTTCATTTATTGAAATATAGAAAATTTTATTATAGATACCATCTGATAAATCAGAAATTATTAAAATATGTATAGGTGAAGCATTTGAAAATTAATTATAAAATGGCGAAGTATAGTGTTTTGCAGAAATTGTGCTTGCCTTGTGAAAAAAGACCCCAGTCCTTTCAACTCAGTGGGGTAGGACTTTGGTAAAAAGATCTGATGACCATTACTGCAGTGCAAAGTATTCTTTACATCTAGTAATTAATTTTTCCCCCCAACCTAACTTATACAAGGTGTATGCTAGAATGAATATATTTTGGTATAGCTGTGATTTTCAAAGGAAAGTGTCACTACCGATTCAAATGTAGCAATAAACTGGGATTTTTAAACACCGCTTTTTAATGATGGAATAGAGAATTTATGGAGAATATTTTTTTCTCCATTTTAAAGGATCTTAGTGTTTGTTTTTAAATGGTTCATAATTACATTGTAGAACTGGCAAGTGAACTGTATTACTGTATCTCTCTTTTAACTGAATGCATTTTTGGCTGTCGCTTATATTTTCCACTGGTCAACAGCATGAGCTTACCCTGGTTAAGCTACATCACACCAGTGTGTGTCGTATTTTTAGACCATTCAGCTCATAGCCCAGTGCTTGGCACTGAGCATTGATTCAGGCATCAGCCCAACCCTGATGTACAGGAACTTGTCAGGTCTAGTCATGTTAAGCAACACAGATCGGTCTGTAGATTGCTTCAGCTCCTTGAAATAATTTATGTTTTGGAAGGTGCAGTGGGATGACCACGCGTGTAACCATTGCCGTGCACCAAGACCACCGTTCAGCAAAGGCTATGAAGTCCTGTTGAAGTCCACGAAGCTGCAGCATGTTCTTCAGCCCTTTGCTGAATCGTGGCCCAAGTCGCTGGCAGATAATTGTACATGCAGGGCTGTTGTGTGGAGAAGTCTCCATCGGTGCTGCTCGGCAGGCATGCTGTTCTGGGCCCTACTGCTGCGAGGACTATTGTGCAGAGAGTGAGGAAGTAGCATGGTGGGGTGCGAGTGTGTGGGGGGAGAAACTGGGGAGAGAGTGAACCGCTATAGTAGTAATAATAAATACGCTCAAATGCCTGACGTGATTTTTGTAACTGAGATGCCCAACTGTGGAGCATTTTAGAAGGAAAATGAAGCATCTCGCAGCTTATTTCGTGAAAAATATGGAATTACTCCCATTATTACAAGGTGTGAAGATTCTCTGAAATTAAAATACTTCAAAACAAATCCATTCATCCTTGGGGAATGAGCCAGGATGTAGTGGTGCAGGAGGGAATTTTTTTCAATGCAAAGCAAAACAACACAGTCTCTCAAGAATTATTTTTTCTGTTCTTGCTATTAAGGTCCCTTCTTCCCAACCTCGCCCCCCACCCCCACCCCACCCCATTCACACACAGCATTTTCATTCAGGTCTGAGGTCAGCATCGTAGAATGAATCAGGAGCTTGATCTGCTTGGAGGTATTATCTAAATATCAAAGAACTGGGAAGGAAAAAAAATGCCCCTTTTTTTCTTTCCTCCACTCTGCCCAACAAGTAATCCTGAGTACTTGGTAGAAATCCACTTCTGTGCAAATGACATGAAACTTTTAAAGAAAGTTTTGGCATTTTAAAGGCAATGCACTATTAGATATCCCTTTTTTAAACATATTTTCTTTTACCCTAACCGTAGCAATTAGGATTGTTTTGAAATACTGTTTTTAGCAACTGCAAAAACAAAGTATTCAAAAAGAATCGTCTTTTAACCGTTGAGGTAATGACTGAGCATTTTAGCTGCTGTAGCTATACTTTATCGTTTGCAAAAGTAATGATATGCAGCAATAAAAAGAGATTCTCGAGCACAACACACAAAAGCTGTTTTTATATACTGTTTTTCATTAAGTCCCACTCCTCAACTTGGGTTTCCTTAGTATCCCTGCCAATAACAACACCTGCTAAGTGATTGCTGCCTGCCAGATTCTACATCTTATGCAGCCATGTGTCCAGCCTGCAATAGGGAAGGAAGACGCAGAATCTCGCAACTCTCCAGGCCCAGCGGCCTTACTGCTCTCTGCCTTCGGTGTCTAAAGAAACAGTCTGCACACCAGGCTGATTCAGGTCCAGAAACTGTGCAGTTTTATCATCAAGTCCAACCTTGATCAGAGTGGCAGCACCAGCAGCCCAGAACCACTGACCTAAAGCAGTAGATGCAGCCCCCCTTGTGACACTGCCTATTTTTTTTTCCTCGTGAAAATGATTCAGCTCTGCTTTTGTATCTGTGGCAATTATAGTCACGTAACAGGTTTACATGAAAAGAAGTCAAATTGCCTCCTAACAGGAGAGTCTTGTCATAGAAATGCCTGTTTATGGAGCAAAGGAGTGTTACCTTTCTGGCTTTTATTTTTATATTCATAAAAATAATAATGACTCAGTCATTGCCTGTAAAATAAGGAAAAGGCTAGGTCTTGAAAGTAAAAAATGATGGTGATGATGGTGATGATTCATAGATGTTAGGGAGGCAGGAAAGACTGCTGGGGTAATAATCCTAAATGGGATATTGAACACTGAAACGATGGTTGGTAGGGATAGTGCAGACACCCTTCTTAAAAATCCTCCAGCAGATTGAATTTACTGGTTGAATTTACAGAATAAAAGCATACTTTTGTGTGTGTTGGCGGGGGGGGGGCAGATGCCCCCTTTTTCCTGATTAGTTTAACTCCTTGAGCTTAAGACTCTTCTCTTGTGAATTTGTACAGCACCTAGCACATTATGACCCCCGGTGTAATACAGAGAATAACACAATAACAGTCATTAGACAGCCAGCTTGGAGACTCATATTCATTACCCCCCAGCAAGGATGATACCTCATCAAAAACACCAGTATGTGGGAAACTTGTCATGCACAAGTACCAGCACGAATAGCTTTTCTAATCATAGTAACTTGTTTTTAAATAGAAAGTGCAAACAGTGAGAAATTCAGGAGAGTTTCCATCAGGAAAAGAAACCCTCCCAGTACAGTCCCTTCCTGATCTTTGCCCCCGCATAATCATCTTTTAGCAGCCAGAAGCACAGAGAGAGCCTCGCCGCTCTTTCATTCCTAATTGATGATGATATTAAGATTTAATAGTTTACAATTAAAATTAATATTTTAAGATTACAACAAAACCAACAGCATTCATAATTTGTTATTCTGCTCTACTTCACAATTAATTTTTTAAGTCTACATTTTATAGATAGCAGCACGTTGAGTCTCAGCAGCGCAGCCCGAGCCTTATTCTTGCCCCCCCCCGCCTCATGGTATATTTTGGGCACTGTGTACCCAACTAGCGAGGATCGGACCCCTTGGAAAATCAGAGATACTATCATCAAACAAAACTTAAAGCAGCAAAACTTCGCTGGCAATTGACAAGGTCGGCATTTCATTAACTTGTTGGTTCAGTCGTACAAATGATTGTCGGAGGTGAAACACACTATACTCACAGTGTTCCAGCTTTTTGTTCTTTCCCTCCTCGCAGACTGCAGTCATGTTTAATTTGGAAACTGGGCTCCTTTGGCAAATTAGCAATTAGAACAATTTTGTGGGAATATGTATATGTGTCATTAGTTTTCCTGCAAATTAATAGCAAGAGCAGAGGTCAGGCAGAAATTTTCCACTTGACTGCAGCTCCTCTGTTGAGATTTGGCACTTTGTTTTGGAACGGCCACAGCTGCTCAAAGCCACAGTCTTCCTTTAGGAACCGTCTTTTAATTAGTTTACCTCATAGCCATTATTACAAATATTACTGCCTCCCCTCCTTGAAATAAAATTACTGTTTCTACAAAATATTCCAGTGACATCTTGCACCACCGCACATTGATGGTGGGGTCATTCGAATGCAGCGTTTAATCATTAGATCACCTCCATAAGCATCTCCTAATTAGAGTCCTTACAATACAATTTTATCTGGTAATTAGCTGAGATTGGCTGCTTCCTCTGTAGCTTATTAGTGGCAGCCCAGCAGTGGGTGTGAATCACAGTGTCATTTGTCAAGCCTGTTAAAGCCCCCCTCTTTGCTCTTCCTCCCTTTCTGTGTTTATTTCTAGTTGCTACCTATGCTGAAAAGCCTAAAGAAATTTAACTCCATTCAAATCCTTTAAGCAGAGAACATTGACCTTTGCCGATTCTTTTTTGCAGTTTTCTAGTAGAAGCAGATTAAATGTTAAGTTTTTAAACAGTCAGAAAAGAAGAAGAAAAATCTTAACTCCTTTGAAGTGGAGTAGTTTGAGCCGTAATGATGAAACGCTATCAGTGATCTTTCCAACGGGAGCAAATATCTACTGAGCTTGTGCTGGAGGTGGGCACTTAAAATTGATGCAGATTTGCTTGCAGTTATTGGACTGGTAAAATGTCCATTTAGAAGCAGAGATAAAATACAGTAGATTTAATTTCATGGTGAGACCTGTCAGTCGTACCGTTATTATCATTATTGCTCTTTTTGTCATACGTAATAGATGGATAGATGGATAACAGAAGGACATAAGTGTGTGTATTCCTAATCAGCGCTCTTAAATGGAACCGGTCAACAAATGGGCTCCGTTCTGCTGGCCATTACATTTCTATTGTGTAAGCAATATTTTAAAAAAACCTGAAGCACATCAACAAGGAGGTGAACACATTGGCACATATACCTCAGGCTGCATTTGTTGGTTCGCTTCATTGCAGGGTTTTTTCAGGAAACTCCGGCCTGTATCTTATCGCCTTTCATGGTCTCCTTCACCCCGCTGGGCTTGTGCAATTCTGTATTGCCTTGAAGTGTTAAATGTTTTCCATTGTAAGGAGAGACCTTCTAGCTTGTGAGCACCTGCACAAAGAGGGCGGTATTCGCAGGTCTGTTTTTCATAAAGTAATTTCTTCAGAGCAGTACTTGAGCTGGCAGTGGACACTGTTCCATCTCCCCAACACTTCACTGCTTTATACTCTTGAGCTCTTCCTATTTCGCATTCAAAAGGGAAAAACGGGAACAATTTATCTGCCATGCAGTTGTGCACTGTTTATGGGTGATTGGCTTACTGCATTGATACTCATGCTGGAATGTTAAAAGCATTTTTTCCTACTTGGTTTTGGATAAATTCCATTTTTTTAATGATATTAATGTGAAGGATCTTACCTGTTTTCGTTCAAACCCAAACGTTAATAGGGAGCATTGTGGACAAGCATCGGATGGGTTGGGGAATGTCTGGCTGGTGCACCTCACCCCCATTTGGGAAAGGCTGGACATCAGGCAAAGAAAAATAGTAATCGTGAAGAAAAGTGGGGGAATCCTGGCCTGATTAAATTCTTCTATCGACAACAATATTGTTCACAATAAAGGCTCAAGGAGAGAAATGAGAAAATAATCAAAGAGGCTTCCCCCCCCATTTCTGATGGAGTTGTTTGGTATTGTATTGATTGTTTAAAACATTTCTCCAGGAGCAGCCCATCTTGCTTCCAAAGGGGTCCTTGGGCAACTGGGAAAGGGTCAAATGATATAGATGGGCACTGATAAAATGCATAGAAGTACATACTAAAAACAGTTGCATATGGTTTTCAGTCATCTTATGACTAGCTGTCAGGTTGTTGCAGGCTTTTAGGTTTCTGCAGGTAGCACTAGTGCAGCCCACACCAAGGAGAGAGGAAAAACCTGTGTCATTTTTGCTGGGCTTAATGGTCGCGGTATTTCATGTAGTGCAATTCATTAAATTATTCTGGAGTTAACCTATTCCAGGCTCTGCTTTTAAAATGGAGGAACAGGAAATTCTCAAATGCTGTAGTGCTATTCCATTTCTTTGTACTGTACTTCTAACAAAATGTGGTCTTTATTTTAAGCCTTCAACTAAGTGTCCAAGAAGATTGATTAGAAGCCATGCACAATGATAACGTGAAAATAAGAGATGCGTGGGTTTTAGATTGTGAACAATGGAACGAAAATAAATTATTAAAATGATAAAAATCCACTCTCTGAAGTCCTGACTGCCGGTATTTATGGTTGCTGCAATTACGTTTTAAAAAAAAAAAAAATCTAGACAATTACATTTTCATCCTAGTGGATCGTAATGGAGATGTTACAGCAGCATTTAAAGCGAAAGCAAGTGTTCAAGCCACAGAAGCCGAAACAAGTATACAAGCTCTGCTCTCTGTGTTAAACCAAATGATATAGTTGAAATCGTGCAACCTGTTTTCAGATTGCTTAATTTGCAAGAATTGTGATTTCTAAGGAAATTTCCCTCGTTTTCCTCTTGCAATAGCTGAATCTGGTGTCAAGCGTCACGCTTTCAAAGACTGCATCTGAGGCTTCTCCGCAGAGCTTACCTCATACTCCGACCACCCCAACTACCCCCATCACTCCTGTCACCCAGGGACCTTCTGTCATCACTCCCACCAGCATGCACAACGTTGGACCTATCAGGAGGCGGTACTCTGATAAATACAATGTGCCCATTTCTTCAGGTAAATGGCTGGTAAGGGCAAGGGCCCTCTGAAAAATTAATTCTTTATTACTATTTTCCCCCCTTTTCACATGATCAGCCTGTAATTTCACATTACCAGCAACATTTATGTGCCTGTTTCACACAATACAAGTCTCCCAGTACTAGGGCAGGTTAGTCCATTGTTAGCAAACTG
>NW_017728997.1:11198963-11201817 GCF_001723915.1 Gavialis gangeticus
GAATTGGAGATTGTGATGTTAACAGAACACCTGCTCTTATTTAGCAGATATTGCCCAGAACCAAGAGTTTTATAAGAACGCAGAAGTGAGACCACCATTCACGTATGCATCTTTAATTCGGCAGGTAATCGATCCTCACGACCACATTTTGATAAAAAGGAAAAAAAAATGTCTATCTGCATGCATACTATAGATTAAATAGATTTAAAACCCTTTAGTATGCAAGCATGCTCAAACCTTTACTATAAGGGTTTTTAGAACTGCAATATATAACATAATTGCTTTTGATTAAGTATTACAATACGATGTGATTATTAGGAAATTCATTTCACACAACAGTGAAAATGAGCCTGTTTAAAGATGGCAAGTCAATTATCACAAGCTACAGTAATCTCTGATCCCTAGAATTAATCTGAGCTCTAAATAATTACTGAGCTTTAATCAGCTACTGAAATGTTTTGCATTTCTCTTTGATTCTGCTTTATGAATGACTAATAAATTAATATTTCTGTAAGGAAACAGAAATAAAAACTCAAAACAATTAGATAATTCCATTTTGAATTTTGCTATTGAACTGTTAAATACAGCCATTAATCTTAGATCATATTGTGAAACCTTTCTTTGGATTTTGGCTCCAAATCTCTCTCTTTTTTTTTTTTTTTTTTTTTTTTGGTTAAGAAAAAATGTGAGTATGTGTTCTCCCAGTTTGGTCACAACTCACTGCGCCTTTATTTGCTTCACAAGGCCATCCTCGAATCTCCGGAAAAGCAACTAACACTAAATGAAATCTACAACTGGTTCACGCGAATGTTTGCTTACTTCAGACGCAATGCGGCGACATGGAAGGTAAGCCTTTTCACCATTGCCTTTGAGAGTTGACCTGTACAGAATAGATATCGCCGATGCCACTAACAAATGGCTACGGCATTGAAATGTAGATCTGCAGGTTTCACACGCAGAAAGTCTCCACTGCAAAAAAACATTTCGAGATTTGGCAGAGGAAAAACTTCTGCCTTTGAAAAACCACTGACTGAATCACCGTTATTGCCCTTCATATTCTGTGATTATTGCCACAGGTTCCTCTGTTTGGTTGCTCCTAACACAAACTCAGGCTTTTCAGCTAGCACTTACAGAAATTAAGGTAAATATATATTCTCAAAAGAAGACAAACTGTAGGTCTTCCAAGGTGTACACAGTTTTCATTCCTCTGGCTGTTTAACCACAACCACCATTTTTTTCCCCACCCCAGGGGTCTAAAGACAAGTTGTTGCTCAATCAATTGATGCCCAGCAAAATTTACCTACAAACATGACCCAACCTTCACCAGTCTCTTATGACCCAGAACATAAGTCAGCACAGTGCCAAATGAGCCAAGCAAGAAAAAATACGGAATCGAACACATCCTAGAAACAAAATATTTGATGTTTGAAACTGCGCGATGAGGTTCTTTTGTTCTATTAAATGCAGCTTTTGCTTTATTTTAGTTAGGGCCTCCTCTTCCCTTTGAATTAATGGCTATCGTAGCAACGTCTGTGTATAAGCTAGTATCATTACTAGTGGATGAACCAAATAAAAGGATCTTACGCTGCAGTAAAAATAATACCCCTTGGTCTCAGGAAACCCAATTGTTCTTGAACAAACCGCCCCCTGTATCAGGGGATGAATGTCTTCTGTACCTGCTGTTTCATCATCTCCTCTTCCTCTGCCTTGAAACCGCAGGACGGTTTCTTCAAGGGCCGGAGTCAGAGAGGTCCTCTCCTTCAGCGGTTCGCTGGGATGTTTTGTTGTGCCCGTTTTGTGCTTTTCTTCTCAGCGTTTCACTGCTTTTTATTCTCCTCCCCGGGGGCGGTTTTGTGAATTTCAACCCCAGCGCCCTGACTTCAGGTGCCCACACCTGGGAAAACTCTTGGAGGTTGCTGCTTTGATTTCCAGACCTTGCTTGGAAAACTTGAGCAGCGTTTCATCTTCAACTTCCTAAGTATTCAAAAAGGAAATGAACTTTTCCTGACTTAAAGTTCTTTTCAAGGGCGTTTTGAAAGTATTGTTGTAGAAAAGAGTTACGATTCAGGATGTGTTTGAAGCCTGCCTTTTTCTTCAAAATCAGAGAACCAATTTGCTCCCAGTTTCCGGCTCAAGTAGGTAATTTGCACGTGCTTGTCATTGTTTGTACGGATGCAGAACTCCCTCGTAAGGTTATTTTATACCAAAGAAGCTCTCCGTGGGTGCGTCTACACGTTCATTAATGCACCATAGTTATGGCGCATTAAGTTTAGTACTTGGTTAACCAAATACTAAATCAGTGCACAGTAACTCGCGCTACTGCGCAATAGCACCAGCATATGGGTTTTTAGTGACACTTACTGTGCAGTAGCCTAATACTACTGCACGGTAGCATATTAGCACGGGGTTTGCCTAACACGCTACTGCACAGTGTTTTTAAGCTACTGCGCAGTTAGCATCTTGTATAGACGCACCCTGTGTCCAAGCTTCTTCAGGAAGGCTCTGCTTCCCAGCTGTCTGTACTAGCCGGACTCATCCTGGCACGTGCCTCTAGTGCTCCTTACCGCCTGTGGCTGTGGCTGCTCCATAGGGCATGTGCCAGTCAGTGGCTACTTGATTGGCATCATTGGGCTCTTCAGCATCTGCAGGTGTAGGTACTTCAGTTGGACTTCTTTTTCACTGAGCCCTGCATTAGCTGGCAGCAGGACAGCCCGCGGTCAAACATTTCCCTACTCAATCTCTGGGAATCAATTTAGCGCATCATATTAGAATGGCAGGAGTCGCTTGGTTTCGGTCATACTTGCCACAAGCATGTACCTGGGGACAAGGGAGTGTCAATAGCAAAGGGGGCAAA
>NW_017728997.1:11206817-11220483 GCF_001723915.1 Gavialis gangeticus
CAGGACAGCCCCCGGTCAAACATTTCCCTACTCAATCTCTGGGAATCAATTTAGCGCATCATATTAGAATGGCAGGAGTCGCTTGGTTTCGGTCATACTTGCCACAAGCATGTACCTGGGGACAAGGGAGTGTCAATAGCAAAGGGGGCAAAGAGAGTTTTCACAAATACAGAGCAACTGCAGGTAGCCCTTTGATCCTCCCAAAGGCACCAGTGGGTCTCCCGATGCTGTGCGGAGGATCAGTGTGTGCCCTAGAAGGGGAGGAAAACTTTACTAGAACATGTTACAAATTCTGATCCCCTCCATGGCTTCATAAGAGCTGGAAGACAATGTAGGACCCTACACCCGGTAGCTAAATGGGTATGTAGCCCAGTCATTGGGCTCCATTGCTCTTAAAAACAGATGTCTGCTTGAAGCACTGTGGGGCTTTCATTCTGCAAGCTGCTCTGACTTGTGCTAGGGGCTAAAAACACAGCCCAGGACCACCATGACAGGAAGCCTGTGGGGTCTGCTCCAGCTCAAGGGGCTGACTGCGGACTCTGGGCTCATCTTCAGTAAATGCATAGATGTCGCCCAAACCGGGATTGTGGCTGTGCAGGTCATGCGCTGGCCTGGGTGAGGATCCTGGAGACACCTTCCAAAAAGAAAGAGGAAGAAACACCTTTTCAGATGAACCACTTTCCCTGGGTGCAGCATGGCAAAGACGGAGCAGTCATTAAAATAACAAACCCTTTCATTTAGCACATTCAAGCTTATGCAGGGTAATTTTTCTGAAAAAGTGGCTTGCATACAATTATTTTTAACAGGGTAAATATATAATCTTACAATAATAGCTCCTAATTTTTCTGTTAAGCAGATTGCTAGAGGAGCGTTTTGAACTGGTTCTGACAGGTCAGAGGCAGTCTCTCTCTTTCTCTCTCTTTTTTTTTTTTTTCCTTCCTTCCCCCCATAATTTGCCAAAACTGAATTGCAGCCGGGAGGTAGAGGCTGCAGGTGTGGCTCAGAAATGTTTGGGGTATTGTTCAAATGAAACTGGTAGCTAGCAGAAGAACCAAGAACCAAGTGTCCTTTATACATTCACTAAGCAATATCATGTAAACAGGGGAGGCTAAAGCATCTCTCTAAGGCCTTACAAATATTTGACTTGTCTGTATATTCAGTAAGGCCCAGATCTGCATCTAGCCAAAGACTCTCACTGACTTCCCTAGAGCAGGATCTGGGCATAAATGATTCATCCAGCATTACACGTATATAAAAGACGATGTAAATAATTCTGTTCAACTATGTATAAAGAGGTGGTTAACAAATCAAAAGACCCACTTTTCGGGCCACCTGTATGCATTGGGTCAGTGGTTTAGTGAGGCTGCAGGATCAGCTTCGCTGTGGGAAATGACTATAGCACATGGCAGGACTGACCCCAACTCTTCTGTTACACATGTGAAAATGTGCCCGTTTTACCAGGAAGCATGCACACGGAGACCCTGTTCTGCGCCTGGTTTCCCTAGCAAGGAGGACCCCTGCCCCTCTCAGCAGGGCTCTGTGCTGCCTGGTCCAAAAGACAGAATTAGGGGCCTTTGGAGTACAGATGGACTCAGCCCAATTACTATTCCTGTTGCTGTGAAACTGTGCATTGCCATCTATTTTCCTTGTCAGAAATTGCCATTTTGCCAAATACACTGAATCGTGGAGCGTGCAAAATAACCTTCCCCTCCCTGCCTTAAGAGGAAGAGGTTTTCCAGTCTTTATTTTCCCCACCAGATCACGAGCAGATCAGTATGGCTACGAGGTGGGGAGGCATAAGAAGTGTATGGCTCATAATTCAGCAGAAATGCGACAGCCCCCATGTGCGCTGGATCACATACAGAAAGCTACAGAATACTCCTTAGCCGAGTCGTTTCCTCCTAGGAGCTTGGATGGGTGACAGTGGGAGAGGGGACGGCTACATAGAGAAACTGCAGGGTAGCAAAAGGCTCCCAGCCTTTCCCTCACAGATGTGCACACATCACTGCCTCCTAATTTACATGACAAATGCACTGTGCATAACCTTTGTTTGCACAGTGATTTAGACATTCATGATTAGAACTCCTTTCACCATCCAGCCTTGATGTACACACATGCACGCACACAAAAGTATTTAGTCTCTTGGTGCCAAGACCCAGGGCCATGTGTCTAGCTGGCATTGTGCCTGCTAACGAGTCAACCAGATTGACTAGATCAGTGGTGCCAACGATGATGGATGCAGTTTGTTCCCCTGCATACTTCCAGCAAATAGCCATTCTCCTTCCCCTAGTTACCAGGGCCTTTTCAGTGGCACCGGAGGATAAGTTTCATTTACAAATCCAAGTAGCTTTGCAATTGCTTATTTGCTCAGAAAACTGACAAAACATGGAAGATTTACAGCACATGCTGTCTAATAGCCTGATTTTCAGGTAGAGTGAAAACAGGAGAAGCATCTTCTGTTGTTCTTGCTGGACAAGCATCTCGCTACGTCAGACCGAAGCAAAGGTGCACACGTATCAGAGTGGCTGTCTGGGTCCATCCGTCACAAGGACCAAATTAGGTCTAACAACGCTGGGTGTGACCATTAGAAACCTGAAATTGCCTAATAAAAGGGGACTAACCCCCATGAGAGAGAAGCCAGTCTCTCCACGAGGGATCAGCTGTGGGGATATTATCACTTTGTTTCCGAGAGCCCTCCTCATGTGTTTACTTGGCAGAGGCTCAGTTCAGGCAGTCCTGCTGCCTGCCAGAAATGAGAGCCAACTTCCATATATGAGCATGCAGTGGAAGACACGACTTGGTGCACTGTGTTCGGCGGGGTGCTGCTGCTAAACCTCTGAGCCCCTAGTCCGTGTGCTTCATCCGAAAAGAGGTTTCCACGCCTGATTCACGTAGCCCAGTTGTGGGGCACGAGAGAAACTCCAGCTCCGATGCCCCTGTTAAACTGAGCCCTCTGTACTTACACAAAAACTCCTTCTCTGCTCTTTTAAACTGTTTTCTCTTCCAGGAGAGGATAAGTTTCTGTTACGAACTGTATACTGGTTTTGCAAATATCTCAGCAATGTTGCTCTCTAACTCGCATGAAATGTGCTGTTACGTGATGTGCATACGTAAACCAATGGCTGTTCTGGTTCCCACCGTGGATAATTGATGCAATAACTTGAATGCCTAATCTCAGTTTTGAGATTTTTATTTTTATCTTTGCAAAATAAGATGTAAAAGCCGGGGTCCATCGGGGGGGGGAGGGTCGGGGCAAGGGGAGAACCGAGTTAACGTTGCAAAATAAGGACTGTCGAGCTGACTGTGCTGCTGTTCTTGGACAATGCTGAGCATTTTCTCAGAAAGTTTTTTGAATGTTTTTTCTTTTATACTTGCTGCAGAATGCAGTGCGTCATAATCTTAGTCTTCACAAGTGTTTTGTGCGAGTAGAAAATGTTAAAGGGGCAGTATGGACAGTGGATGAAGCAGAGTTCCAAAAACGAAGGCCACAAAAGATCAGTGGGTATGTCCACCATGTTTGAACTTCTTAGCCTAGCTTGGATCATGCTTACAGTTTAACGTAGAGGCTTTTGGCTGCTAGATGGTGTTAGCCCAACACAGGTGGTTTCACATTGTTTCAGTTAAGGGAAACAAAGAAAAGCATCTCATCACTACTGTTTGTGTGCCCACCAGTACCCTTGACCCTGCTTGCTTGGTGTTTGTTGCATCACATGCTAGTAGCTTTAGGTGGCAATGCATATTAACCCTCACAAACCATTTGCTTATGCTTATTGCATTTTATTTTCTTTTTCCTTTTCCCTGTATTTGATGTCTGTTCTGTCCCCAATCCCGTGTCCCTTTGTTTCCACTTCATCTCCTTTGCTGCTGCTCTTGTCCCAGGGTGCCATTCGCACCAACCTCTCACTGCATAAGTGCTTTATCAGAGTAGAGGATGAGTTTGGGTCCTTTTGGACTGTTGATGATGAAGAGTTTAAACGAGGCCGTCATATTCAACGAGGCCGTCCTCGAAAATACTGCCCTGATGAAAACTTTGGCGAGCTTGTTGCACAGTAAGAGCTTTTACTTGCTTTTATTTTTTTTTTCTGCTGTTGCTTTGCTTTGCATGATTTACCCATCTCATGTAGACTTGCATTTCACAAAATAGTGACATCACCTTGGCTGCTAAAGAAACTAAATTGTGTGGTTGTTACACGTATTTCGCTTGTTCCTGCTCTAATAATAGAAATGTCTACGATAATGCTTCTTTGACACGTTTGTTTTAATGTTTATGACGCAGCGTAGACCAAATGTGTATCTCTTCTAGATCAAATATAATGTCAAGATCGGTTTTTAAGCAAGCTTCACCTTGATGTTATCAGTTAGTTTCACAGCTCCAAGCTCAGGAATAGGAATGGTTACTCAGAAAAATAAAATTACTGAGCTATCCGGAAACATTACAGGGACATCTACGGTAAAGAATATAAGCATTAGGCTAACCTCTATCTAACACATCCTATTTAAAATATTCCTGAGTTTCCCCAGGCAATTTGGGTTGCCCTTTAGTTGAAGACCACATCTCCAGAGCCCCACGCTGGTGTTGGTGTGAAGAGCGGTTCGCCGGGCCATTTTTCCATTCTGTTTCAAAGCACAAACAAAATGGCCCTTGGAAAGGTTGCTTTCCATAGTCTTTCTCCCCTGACTTGTACTCAATTTAAGATTTTTCAAATGGGGCGAGTGATTTTTTGGGGGGTGCCTGCCTTGACGCAAGGCAGATGCTTAGCATTTTATCCGAATTGGGCCCCTCCTGCAAAACGACCGCAGATGGGCTGCGGTAGTCTAAAGCAGCAATCCAAAACGTCACGACAGGGTGTGTTTTATGGAACAGGGTCTTTTAATGTTCCTAACCACTTCATTGCGGCCGTATTACCTCCCCCACCGCCCAGCAAGACTGCCTTGAGAGGTAACTAGCCAGTCACCCAAATGTCGGAGATGTGCGTCAGGGAATAATGCGAGTCAGGCAGGAAGGATTCTGCAGTCCCTTCTTAATCATAGTCCTCTGGGATAGGTATACCTGGCTCCGTTGCCAGCTACTACATCATGTCCCTTACATAGTATTCAAAATTTCCCATAATGCTTTTAATGGTGACCTCCTGAGAGTGCACCTTTGTGTAGCGATTGACTTTCAGCCAGGAAGAGTGTTGGCTACTATTGAGTACAGCTAAAAAAGAGACCCGATGCCAACAGGTAATATTTAACGGGGGCATTGCAAAACAAGACGCTAACTTCAGGAGCTGTAAATAATGGGGTTCCATATTTAATAAAGGCATATATGGCAGCCCCACTCACTAAAACATGAAAGTTTTGAGGAATTAGCAGAGAGTTTTTGTGGAAAGCAATCCAACCTGTAACTTTTCAGGTGTGGGGGAACAAAAAACATTGACATGCTTGAAACACCGCTGAGATGAGATGGTTGCATTTAACTCTCCTTTTTATGTTTTTCTTATGCAGTAACCCTTCTCTTATTAAAAACATACAGACCAGCCACACCTACTGCTCACCTCTCAATGCTGCTTTACAGGTAAGATTAATGATTGTAGCAAATATGCAACAGAGGCGTGTGTCTTCCCCACTCATTTCAAAATATATTAGCCTTGCTCTAATTAGATATTAAATTTTAATTCCGTTAAACTTTTTTCTTAAGTGCATAAAGCATCATAGTCCCTGGAGGCAAACACATATCAGGCTGCTTCAGCATTAGCTAGATGCTTAGCATTTTGAATATTGTGGCAAAAAAATTAAAAGTTCACTTATTAATATTTATCAGCAGTATCATAATTTCCATCCTCTTATTTCAGAATTTCACTTGAGGCAAAAATACCACAAGTGTAATTACTCTAGCACAGCTATTAATGTGCTGAATGAGAGGATACTGTGTCACATGACCTTCTATTGTTCATGGCTTTAAAGAGAAAGCAGATCATTTCCCCCTCTTTCTTTTAAGGCCTATTTTTGCATGTGTTTCTATTATTGTTAAATAACAAATGTTAGTTTGCTAAATAAAGGAGGAGAGGAAGGCAGATGTGTTGTATTTAGAGCATGCAAAAATGGTAAGACTTGTTTAGAGACTTCACATGGCAGAAAAAAATGTACAATGCATATACAGATAAACGTATATGCACAGCATTCATGTCTGTGTGGGCATCTAAGACATGGTCCCGGTAACAATTATTTGAGTGTCTCAGCAGTCCCTAGTGAAATCAGAGTTCACCATAAGGACATAAGTGCATTTTTTTTAGATTTTGTCTATTAATCACTATGTGTTTTCACACCTGTTCCATACTGTTTCCTAATCACTTCAAAGGCCTTAATCTTGCCACAAGATCCACACATGCAGTAGCTAATTTCTGCAAGGTAGGCAACAACTGTGCACCACTGAGCCCCAAACATTTAGAGAGGTCCTTCCCAAGAAGTTAATTGAAGGTTAAACTCTGTGCAGTGGATTAACTGTATTGTTTGGGCAATTAAATTTTGTGGAAGATTTACTAGACTTGCAATTTAAGCAATTTTTTTAAACCAAGAAACAGATTAATAGGAAAGAAGTGACATTCTGCATTTCTCCTAATTATTTCAGTTTATGCAGTAACTTCTGAAAAGCAAATGAAAGCATGTTTAAATGAAGCAACTGTAAATACCGTTCATTAGTAACTTATTTTCCCTTGAGTCTTCTGAAGTGTGACTTTTTTTTTTTTTAAAGACTGCTTTGTCTCTTGAACGGTGTTAAGATTACAAGCACATTTTACATTCTGGAGGCTGAAAGGCAAAAATGAAATGATCCTGCATTCCTTCAGATTTTGTTAACTATGTGACTAATTTCAATTAATATGCTTATCATACAGAACTGTTCGTGTTTTATTTTTAAAACGTGTTGTTGTCATCATCGCCATCCATTCTTGCCTTTTGTAATGCCCTCAAAACTGTTTTCATTTTCCAGTGTTTCAAGGGAGTAGCATGTTTGTGCCCTGAAATGACACTAGATAAACTAACTTGATTGAGCAGAACTTCTGGGCCCATTTTACTGAGGCTTTTTGAATTTCTCTAATAAACACAAGCCTGAGATAACCTTCTGTTGTGTTAATTAAATAAAATGTCCTTTTAGGAGTCGCATATGCTGGCAGAGTCCTTTTTCCCCACTGTTCTCTTGCAGTTTAGGACAAGTAGCAAAAAAAAAATAGAAAAAGTTTCCCATTTTCTTCTGCAAAAATAGTGCTGCATACTGTGTGATGTAGAAGGGCTCTGAGCATTTGCAAAATAGAGAGAGAGAAAATTGCATAAAATGCTGTTGGGTGCATAACACATTCGAAATGCCCTGGTTTGTATAATAAGCTTGTTATCATGGTATGATTCACTTTTACCTCTCAATGGACATGCGCAGCTAAATGGCCAACAGTTGACAAAAAAAAACACCCATGTGGTTTTTGTAGGCATGTCCCGCATGATGTGCAAAGGTCCATCTCTTGCATGCACTCACAGGTGGGACAGGGCCTTTCTTTTCCTAGGCCTGGCAGTGCTACCTGCAGACACCTCCAAGGTCTCCCCCTGCAGACCTGGTGGTCTGTGGAGAGCTTTTTGCAGTTTTATAGAGCAAGGTATGAGGCACTGAGGGTAGGTGCGGCTGTCCTGTGAAATGAGAGTTGGCATGCCGCTGGTAAGGACTGGGCTGTTTGCTGCACACCTAAATCTCCCCTGTGTGGGCCTCTCCAAAGGTAAAAAATAAGGCTGACTTGAGCCTTCTCCCATCATTTAAAGTCATCATTCTTCTAGTGTGCAGCTCTGAGCAGGTCAGCTAGCATTGCAGGGTTGTTCTGGTACGTTGATGTGCCGCTGCTCTTTACACTTCGACCAAAACACCAAGCGCAAGAATCTCCTTTCCAGGCCTGCACAGAAACCATAAATGGTGGACATCTACTGAGAGTTGGAGCTTGCAAGGCTCCCAGCCTGAGCCTCGTGACCTTAAAACAGTTCAAACAGCTATTGGTCTTTGCAGGCAATATTCCTTATCCAAGCCTTTGAGTCACAAGTCCTTCCTTGCTGAGATGCTAACCCCTCCCCCACCCCCCAAAAAATAAAAATAAAAACCAACACAGCAAGTGCTGCTTCTGCTTCACCTCTTTCCAAATAAATTCCTTGGTGGCAATGACAAGTTATTTCAATGGGGGAAGAATTTGACTCATTTTGCAAAGTGCAGGACATATGAGGCAATCTTGATGTTCCCCCAATCAAATGTCATTTCCTGTTTGCAGAATCAAAAAGTTAAAATAGACTGTTTTCTTAACAATGGGGCAGTATTTAAAGAAATCAGCTTGGGGAGAGAACAAGACAAGGCCCTGCCTCTGAGCAGACTGTGCTCAGAGCTGGTGGTTGTCCTTCCAGTCCACAGTTGTCCTTGAATAGCAGCTTTTTTTTTTTTTGGTTGGGTTATTGGCTTTAAAAGTTGAAAAGACATATTTGTGTTCCCATAACCACCTGATGGGATAGTGCTGGTCCAAAAGACACGTTAGCTGATGGTAGACAGTCCCCATCCAAATGAGCCCACGCTGGCACTTCATCTATGCCAGCAACCAGGAATTGAGGAAAAGGGAAGATGATGCCCAACAATTCATTTCTTGTCTATAAAGACCCCTGTTTAGAAAGACAAGTCCAGCATGCTGTATAGATCATACCGGAAATAAAAGCAGGGGCAGTCTAATTGGCATTATTAAATCTATAATGCCTAAGATAATACCAGGGTTATTGAAGAGGGTTAAAAATTGAAAACTCTGCCCAAATTCACCATGACGTGTAAAGTACAAGAGATCTCTCACTAACGCAAAAGCACTACAGAAAGCTTCACGGAGACAAATTCAATTCTCAGTTACACCGGTGCAAACACAAGTTAACCCCAGTGGCTTCAATGGGGAATGTGCATTGATAAGGCCTATAACACCTTGCCACTAAGGTGTCCCTTTTCACTCTGCTGGCAGTGCAATCCTCCGCTGAGCAAGTTCTCTCTCCCTTTTTTTCCAGATTAACCAATTTCTTTTATTAAAAAATGATTTTTTTCATCAGGAAATGGAACAGGCAGACTTTCTTTTCTCCAAGAGGTGCAATCTCCAAACGGGGAACAAGAGGTTCAGCCCTCTCTCACGAGCCAATAGCCAGCACCTCTATGAATGTATAAATCCAGATGCAAATTGTGTGAAATTTCCCTTGGTGGAATCAGTGTATTGCCTATCAGAAAATGCAGTATTTTTTTTAAAATCAGTAATTGCAAGTCATGTAAATGAGGAGAAAGGAGGTTTGAAATAACTGTGTCGTGCCATGTATAAAAATGTAAGCCATGGTTCTTCATACTGTTTTATTGTGTCCTTGGCAGGCTTCAATGGCTGAGAATAGTATACCTCTATACACTACTGCTTCCATGGGAAATCCTGCTCTGGGCAATTTAGCCATTGCTATGAAGGAAGAGCTTAATGGTGCAATGGAGCATACGAACAGTAATGGGAGTGACAGTAGTCCAGGACGTTCCCCTATGCAAGCTATGTAAGTACAGCAAACACAAATGTCTTTGTTGACATGTTGCCGTACGGCTGCTAAAATATAACGTAGAGCTTCTTCGTGGACTGTTTCTGAATTCCCAGTTCCAAACAGCAATGGTAGAAGTCTCCGTTTCTGAAAATGTTTAGGTGAATAGAACATAAAAGAACCATTTACCAACTTTCACATAAAAGCAGTCAGCTCAATCCAGTCCGACAAGTGCACACAGCTATAAAATTGTCAACTTGTTTGCCGTTTTCTTCTTTACATCCCAGACCACGGGGTTACCGAGATGCTCTGAGGTGACCACGTTGCTCTGTGAAGTTTTTGTTCCCTTCTGCTTTAGTCCACGCAATAAAGAAGCTTTGGGGGGTAGAACTGGTAGAAATGGGCTTGTTTAGCTGGGTTAAAAAAATATTCGGCACACAACAGCATTGCTTGGCATTAATGATGGCGCACGTGAAGGTCTGCATGATTTATAGATTGCTCTTAAAATATCAAAAGGAAAATTAATAGGAGCATTATAGCAACAGACGGCAGTATAATGAGTGCATATATAACTGCATGAAGTAATGGGAGATTGCTGTCCATGTGAAATGTGAATGGCAGTAGGGCAGCATGCTAGCACAGGAAAGGTAAGTCAGGAAGGGTGGGATGTCCCGATGGGTGTGTTCAGTATTTATGGGGTGACAGAGTGAATTTGTAAAGCCATAAATCCCCCATTCCCCCCCCAAATTACATACCAGATCATTGGCAGCTGGAAAGGAAGCCCAAGTTTATAAGACCTGTAGTTCTCAAATTTAAGGAACTGCCTATCTGGTAAAGTTGGCTACCTGTGCGAATGGACGCATGCAAGAGCAGGGCTGTGTTTCATCTGGCTGTTCATTAAAATGGACCGTACAATTATTGGCCAAGTTACCAAAGCTCACATTACACATTAAAAAAAAAAAAAGGGACTAATTTGAAGCCTTTTACTTCAAAGTAATTTGAATAAGAGATTTACAAAAGTAGGTCTAAATCAAAAAGTAAGAAAACATTAACCTACTACCACTATAGTAATTAGTTGTGAAACTAATTAGCATTTAATGGCAAAAAAAGTTTCCCACCTGCATAATGTGTGTCGGGGGGGTGGGGAGGGTGGCAGGAATCTAAAGCTCTGGGTACTTTGATATTGCAGCATTTTAAATCAGTGCACAATGTGCTTTGAAAAAAAAATCTTTAAAGATGGCAACATTCATTTTTAATTAATAATTAATTGGAACATTGTCTTTTACCATTTACTTCAAAACATTCAAGTAATGTGTTTAGCTTTTGCAGTGATTGTTTGTGCAGGATTAATTATCTTTCTCCCAAAGTAGCATTACGTGACATACTTCTAGCGCCACCACAAACGGATCCATCTTGAGGCGGTTTCAGTCCTCATTTGTTATGCTCTGCCCAGGACCATGCAGGACTTGAGCAGAGGAGAAGAGGGTGGTGGGAACAAGACTTATCTCGAGGGTTTCTCCTGGGCTGATTTGCACGGAGAGGCATTTGTAGCGTTGCATTAATCCAGGTAATTTATGTTTTGTTAGGTTCAGAGCTAGTATAGCTCTTGTACTTCTCACTTCGCCTAAGAGTTCGTCATCTGCGAAGTGGCCGGATTAGTAGTGCAGAGTAGGCTAGGATGTTTCCTAGAGCCATGCATAGCTGCAGCCTTTGCTGCTCTTGCAAACGTTCAATGTGAGTGAACAATGTGGGGGACTTGTTGTTGGCCCCCTAAATGTGGGCCCCCAATTACCCCAGAGTAAGTGAAAGCTCTGGTTTTACCCTTCCTTTAATATGGAAGTCCAAGGCAGCTGTTCCACACACTAAGTTCCTATTAACCTGCCTGAATGTGACCGTTTCTCTGTGCCCTTAGTAGTCATCTCTTGACATGTAAATACCAAGGTGAGCGGCACGTTAAAAATCCCAGGGAGGGGTACCTCATTTTCACTGCCCACCAGCCAGTTCATTTGCTGTGCGTTTTCATAGATTTCATAGACATGAGGGCTAGAAGGGACCTCGGAAGATCATCGAGTCCAACCCCCTGCCCAAAACGCAGATCTTCGTAGTCCCAAATTGATCCGATGTGTTCTCTGCTGAACCCTTACATTTGCTTAAGCAAAAATGCGGTAGGGTAATGCTCTGGTAGCAGCGTCCAGGTCCTCCAGTCTGAAATGCTCCGAAGCAGGATTTGCACTGTTTGCTAAATACAGATTTCCAGATGTCATAGACAGTCTCTTATTTCCATTAGGCAGACTTTGTAATGGCATTTTCTCTTCTTCTCCAAACCCCACTTCTGTGCCATAATGCATATTGTTGTTGGGTTTTTTTTCTTATTCAACTGTTCCAATATATGGGAATAATTTAGGCCTTCAACTTTATCGTAAGGTTTAGAGGACCTCGTTAACATGACAGCTAAGCGAGTATAATACTTCAGCTGAAGTCTTATTACCATTCATTCCTTTCCTTTTTATGACGCATTGAACCACTGCTACTTTTTTTTTCCCCCTGTCCTCCTTTTGAAACACTAGAAAGTAGTCTCATAATTACAGCTTGGGGACATAACACTTTCATCCTGATATGCTCCAAAGGTAGCCACAAAGCAAACTACTCCATGCTGTGTGCACCACCAGAACACAGTGGCTTTAAACAACAGTCAGCTTTATTAAAAACTCCTCTATTCCCAGAGTGGACAAACAAAAGAATTACTCAAATGTGAAAAGAAGGGAACTCTGCATCCAGGAAGGTTATTTATTGTTAACCCCTTCTGAAGCCCTGGACACCCAGTTAAAAGGAGCATGTTGAAATTCTGCTACTAAACAAGAAAGGGAAAATCTTTTTTTGTCCAGCACTTACCTTCCATGCAGAGTTCAGTAGCTGCCTTTCCCTTCGCCAGCTTTTGAGGCTTTATGAGAGATGTTAAATGGAAATTCAAACTGGTTTGGCAAATACAAAAATCTCCCCCCAGCCTCTCGCACTCTTTAAGATGCACATTGCTAATGCTTCTGAAATGTTTGTATAATCTCTGATTCAGAACACTTTCCTTTTCACATGCCAGCTTGCTGTTGCAACCAAAATAACATACATGGGGCTGGATTATTTTTGTTTTCTGTGCAAATTTTGTACTTGAGGTTTGGATAGTCCAGACCAACATCCTAATTTGAGGAGTAGGCTTTCCTCCAAACTAGACACTCGCTCCTTTGACACCGATCCAGAATTAAGTACCTGGAGGTGCAGTGGAGGAACACTACAAGAGCTTTTGTAGCACACTGTAGCTTTGTCTCATTTGAGCACAAGCCACCCTGTTCGTGGGGTTGCATTTAGTTGGCTTTCCACTCCTTGTGTTTTGTTTTTGACTTCTGGGAACAAAGTCAAACCTCAAAGTGAAACTCAGTCAAAACCGCCCAGTTTCACCTGCTTTCAGAGCAGAACCATGAAGCTAGCCAGGATTTGCTTTGGAAAGCTTCAAGAGCATTTGAATGAGCCTGTACTGATTTTCAGGTTTATCATGTAAGCAGGTGAGTTTGGCAGAGTCAGTGCAAGCCACTTCTGTGGGCAACTCTTCTCTCTGCTTATATGTATCCCTACGCTCGGGGAGGCTTGATCAGATGTGCTGGCCCATTGACATGTGAGGAATATCCCTGGAGCTGCTACTATAGCATAGATGGAGTAGAAATCCCTCTTCCCCTTGACAGACTTTTGGGTTCATAAAACATCTGACTCTCTTGTTTTCTCTCTCCAAAATTGTTCTGCCGTAATTTTTCACATAAAACAAATAAAGAAGCTTCAACAGTGACAACAAAAACTAAAACGCAATGAGCAAAATGTTTTAATTAATGCAAAGGGTCTACATTTCCCTGTACATAGCTACGCCCCCCCACCAGTCGTGGTTATCTGCAAAGGTAGCAATTCTTATTGTGAGTAAGGGACTTACCTTGGATTGGGTTTTAAATTGTCTTTGTGAAATATATGAGCCCAAACTAGAATCAAATTTTCTGAATCATCCTTAAAGCTGGTGAACTCACATCAAACAGGAACAAGATCCCATAAGCTTTTGGGTTTATTTTGCCAAAACCGCCAAGTATTGCCA
>NW_017728997.1:11225483-11227790 GCF_001723915.1 Gavialis gangeticus
TCCAAGCGGGTCCAGTGCACGATCAGGAGTTTCTTGTGTTTACAAACACACACACACATCTCTTCACGTCAGTTCGGGCCACAAGCCAGCAAGGTCTCTGAGCATATGCTTAATTTAAGCTTGTGATTAGTCCTGTTGACTTGAGATTTCTTTTGGGCTTGAGTGCTTTGCTAATTCCTGGCCTCTTGTTCTGAATCTTCTTGATGTGTATTTCTCCTTTCTTCCGCAAAGCACATCAGACATGAAGTCCTGGGATTAGTGGCAAGATAATTTCTCTAGTTGGCTGCATGTTTGGTCCTCCCATAATCCAGTAGATCCAGAGTATCGTGATGTTTTGGGACATGGCATGAAGTGTGCTCCCTTCTGACATGCTTTGCCTGGGCAGGGGTTGGGGGCTGTATGTGCCTGTCTTTAGGAAGACCCTTTTCCTAAGTCTGATGCTGCGGGGCTACAGTTACACATTTCTCTAGCTGGTTGCGGGAGCTCCCAGAGACATGTTGAGAGGGC
Organism: Gavialis gangeticus; assembly: GCF_001723915.1. Lineage (NCBI taxonomy): Eukaryota > Metazoa > Chordata > Crocodylia > Gavialidae > Gavialis > Gavialis gangeticus. The sequence goes on from NW_017728997.1 coordinate 11,225,991, forward strand.
ACATTTTCAATACTGCTCCACGAGAAGATTGCTGTTATTTTGCGGGACAGGATGGGATGGTCCCACTAATACCCCTATACGGACCTGACCTGGAACATCACAGCTCCAGAAGCTGAAGCATGGAGCTACCTGAAAAGGATTTGCAGCTCCTTCTTGAAACGTGTGCAGTCCGCAAGTGTGAAGCTTTCAAATCAGATGTAGTCTTCAAACGAAACAGCTGTGTAGGCTACCTATGCAAAGAGATGTGTAGATGGTCCCCCCTGCAAAGGTCTCACTTATAGGAGGTGAACCCCATTTGCCTGAGGTTGAGTATAAATTTCCTATTCGGCCTTGCTCCTGCCCTCTGGGATTGCATGGGAGCACATACTTGTCTTGTGCATCAGCATTTATGCTTGCACAAATCTATACAGCAGCTGAATTTATCAGGTAGTCAGTGACCACCATTCACGTCTTAGAGACCGGGATCCTTAATTTTCACCCTTTCCTTTCTGCCCCGGCCCAAACATGAGACAAAATCCCACTCCCCGTCCTGTGTGTCCAAAGTCCAGTGAAATGTACTTACTTTAGATCGCTCGTTTTCAAGCAGACAAAGAAGAAATGATTGTGACAAATGTTTGCACTTGTGATTAAGTCTCTACGTAGTTTACATGAAAGGGTTAAATGAGACCGGGTAGCGAACAACCAAGACTGGGAGGTGGATATCAACTCAACACGAGACAGAGTGGGACTTGAACTCATTAACACTTTATTTTAAGGGATTGCCTGCCACATCAATTATTTAGGAAGCAAACAGGGTCTCCATCGCCGCGTCGCATTATTAATACTTGATAATGTCAATAAAATCCTACTTCCCTATACCGTCCCGCCAACAAGACAGTATTGACTCACATGGCTGTTTTACATATCAAAAGCTCCTGAACAAAAAAAGGTAATTTGTATTTGTAAAGGATTTGTTGTAAATATGATTTACGAACAACATTTTTCAATTGTTATCATACCCGTTTTGAATGACCAGCCCACATTCCCCTGCGGGTTATTCATGTGCTATTCTATAATGAGAAATTTGGCAGATCTCATCTCTTTAGTGCATCCTTGTGCCCACCATGAGCCGGGGATCATGTTCTGCCTTGTTTACAGCTGACAGTGTTATTATTCTCGTTAGGACTCTGCTTTCTTATCATATTGTTGTGTTGAGCGAGCCTTTTCCTCTCCGTTTGTGTTTCCTGGCAGGGCTTTTCTTCCCTTATTGACAGTTTGTAAAAATATGCATTAATTTGGAGTTTAAAGCATGTATCATGGTGTCTCTTTGCTGTGTTTGCTTGAAGTTGATTAATGATAGAACCTCACTTGGGGTCGTCCTCTGGAGAGTTGTCTCACAGGTTCTGCATGTTAACTAGAGAAGCAGAACACACAGCAAGCGATGATTAGCCCAGCCTCCACCAGCTCAGTGAGCTGACAAACTGCTATTTTGCTTTACTGATGCTTATTTCACTTATTTATCTGAAGATTGTATTAATCAACTTAATATGTCAGCTGAGAGCATTTTCTCCAAATCCCGCGAAGAAAGCGTCTATAAGTAAGCGCTCCTCCCAGGATATTTTCCCAGCAAAGCTAAGTAATTGTAGGCTCGTTCTTGGGTAGATGCGTCCCCCGTCCCCTCCCCTCCCCCTTTTAGCAGCAAACTGAAAAAAAGTTGAGAGTCTGATGCCATTCACCCCACTGAAGTCAGGCGTAGCTCAGTGGCTCTGAAAGTCCCTACGTTTTGTAGAGGCCCGATGTCGTGTCTCCCCCCCCCCCCCC
>NW_017728997.1:11228090-11231861 GCF_001723915.1 Gavialis gangeticus
ACAGTATGGTCTTTTGTTGAACAGGGATGTTGTTGATGGACTGTTTTTAATTGTTTCCCTAGGCACCCCGTGCATGTCAAAGAAGAACCATTAGATCCAGACGAAAATGAAGGCCCGCTATCCTTAGTGACAACAGCCAATCACAGTCCAGATTTTGATCACGACAGAGATTATGAAGATGAACCTGTAAATGAGGACATAGAGTGAATATGTCTGACATCCTTGTCCTGAGAATGAAGATTGGAAGAACACGTCAAATTTAGCTGTGAAATCTCTCCATTATTGTACAGTCTGGAGGATTCTCAGTCCATTTTGACAACTATGAAATATGTTAACTCTTAGTGCCATCAAGTATCCCATTTGGGAGGATTTTTGATTTTTCTACTTTTTGTTGAAAAAAGGAATTTGTACTCTGTGCATTGGATGGACTTGTTTGGTACTTGGGATTTTCCTCTCTTACAGTCAACATCAGTGTTGTCAATTTGCTAAACTGATTCACTTCCTCACATTTAGCAGCAGACTTTGGACTGCAGTCCTGCCAATTTTGGACACTGAGGACATCAAACTGAGCATGTACATCTAAACTGCAGATCAAGCCTTTGCCCAAATTTTAAGGATTCCAATGGACAACATATTTGCACAGTACTGCATGTTGATTATCACTGCCTTTTACTCCATTTCTTTCTTTCTTTCCTTGTTGGGGTTTTTTGTTTTTTTTTTTGTTTGTTTTTTTTTTTTTTTTTTTTTTTTTTTTTTTTTTTTTTTTTTTTTTTTTTTTTTTTTTTTTTTTTTTTTTTTTTTGCTTCCATTTGGGATGGGGAAGGCCTGCGTGTGCGTGTGTGTGTGTATGTATTGGGGAGGGGTTCAACAAAAAATTATCCCAAACGTTTTAATGTATTGCTTTTATTCCCCCCCCCACCCCTCCAAACTTCTCCCCTACCATTTTAAGTTCTGACCTCAGGGCTCAGGTGGGCCCAGAGCCTCTTGGAGGCTTCATGTTTTCTGTACTTTGTGATGAATGTTAATAGGTGTTTTTATTATACGAAGCTGAATGTCATTGAATTGTTTGTAGTTTTTTCTGTCATTCATTCCAGTTACCTTCAGATGCCACCATGTTTTCTTTTGCTATGGAAAACATTCCATTTTGGTGTCTCTTTTTCTGAAAAGGTCCCAAATGCTGCACTATGTCCGTGGAAAGGTTGTCCAACAGAGAGGAAGGGAATGAAGTACTGCAAGAATGAGAATGAATGACAGACGAACATAGAAACACTGTAGGAAGCAACACAGATTCATTCCACAAAGCAGTATTTTTTTTAATTTTCTGTTTCGGTTTTAGTTTTTTGAGATATATATATATTTTTTTTTTGGCAGCAACGTTGAATATTAGCAAATGCCACAAAATTGAACAGCACAAAGAAACATACGCAGCACCAACAGAATTCACTTCATTAGAGAACGAATACTACAGTGGCAAGCTCTCAGTTGTTTAACATGAGTTTTAATGGGCCAACAAATCTTTCTGGAATATCTAAGATTACCAAAATGGGGGTACCTATCCATTTACGATGCTAATTTTGGGGGGGGGTGATTTTTTTGCATTTCCAAATAGTGGTTGGAAAGATGACTTCATTAAACTGTTATTGTACGTGGTGATGTTTTGCAGTTCAACATCAGTTCAGGATTGCTCGACGGCATTAATCTGTTTGAATACAAATTAGATTTCAGATTGAACTTGTTACGGGAGTTAATAAGGACTGAGCCCACTAATGCTAAAGTGTTAATTTTCAACTGTGCAAATCCTGTACTGCAGTTAAGATTGTTATGCAATATTACACCAGCCAGTATCAAAACCTCATAGTAGAAACCAGTGAATATAGGACAAGAGCTAGGACTGGGGCTTGTTTGGCAAAACTAGCAGTGCTCGACGAAGCAAACATTACAGACAAAAAAGCTGTTGTTATAGGTCAGTAAACCTTGGTCACCAAACACCTAAATGTTTTCATTCTGCAGCCACTTTTCTGTCACTCATTTATTTATGTAGGACTGTAGCTTTTTTATGATTTCAACAACAAAAAAAAAGCCTTTCAGAGCTTAATTTATATTCTTCTTTGTACCTTTTTTTTTTCCTAAAATTACCAAAGATATTACACAAAGGTAAATTATGTTCTCTGTTATATGCTTTATCTTATGAAGCCAAATATCCTCTTATTGTTGATCAAAGGAGGTTGAAGAATTTAGAGGGAAATGACAAGATATGGGCTATTGCTAATCCGAGAGAGAAACTGCTCCTTTATTCTAGTAAATTTAGAAGGCCAAGTAGATGACTGAACCAAAGTTGTTACTTTTTATTCGTGTTCCTTTAAAGCGACCAAACTGAAATTCTGGAAAGAGAAATCGAGGAGAGCTTTTGAGACTCAGCCTAGGAAACAGTGTTACAGGAGGAGCTGTGAGAAGGGAGCGGGAGAGAGCAAACGCGCACACATACGGTTCTTTTGCAGAAAATTAGAGTATCAAATAAAGGAGACAGTTTTAATAAAATCCAGAAGAGAACAGAAAAGCTCCCACAATTTAACTGGACCACATAATAGTATTTCTAGAGTAAAAACAAATTTTTGTTTTGGTCTTTGGTTTTACAGATTGTATGCCACTTTTGTTTAAGGATTGTGCTAGGATGGCAGCTTTAATTTTTGTTTATCTTGGCACATTTGCTCGGGTTTGTTTTAGTTTTTTGGTCAGCATGTTTCATAAGGAAATAACACTCCTGTCCACTCTCAAGCTTTGGTACAAAAAAATAATAATTATTGGCAGTTACTTTTCTAAAGCTCAACTCTGCTTTCTGTTTAAAAAAAAAAAAAGAAGAAAAGAGAGAAAAAAAAAAAAAGGGGGCAGTCTGTGGTCATTTGAAACTTTTTTTTTTTTTTTTTTAATTATATCCAGGCAGCTTCATGACGTGCCGGCGGTAGCCAGATGGGGATCACGAGAAGTGATCCCTGTGCTTCTAAACTGAGTGGTTTGCTGGTTAGTTCGGTATTCAAAAAAGGGGATAAAAATCTGGTAGATTAGTTCATTCTCAGCATGTGTAGCTAGACATGAGTAAAGATAACAGCATGAGAAACTGTTAGTACGCATACCTCAGTTCAAACTGTTAGGGAATGAGTAAATAAAAAATACATTTCACTCAGTTGCACTTAGTTGTATGTCTTGCATGCTTAGTCTAAAGACTGTAGCAAAAAAAAAAAAAAGAGAAAAAGAAATAAAAAATTAGATTTTAACATATCTGGCAGGTGTCACAGCCTTGCAGAAGAACCAACTGAAAATCTCAGGCTTTACATCAAGCAAACTTCACTATGATTTTTACAATTCTGATTCTGTATCCCTTTGGATATACAGTTGCTTCTTTAGGGTGGGGTTTATTATGTTGTACATATATATCCCAATGTGTCTGTGTGAGCCTTTGTCTTTTGGGGGTGGGGGGAGGGAAGAAAAGGTGGAAAGGTCCTTTTTTTAGATATCATTCCTCAAAAGGAATAAATGCATACCTGTTTGTCAAAACACCTTTTGCTTTTTGTGCAACTGCTTTATATTAACTATACTAAAAAAAAAAGCTTTGAAAAAAAACTACTGTATGTAATGGAATTGCAGAATATGCTGCACATGTATTTTATTTAGTTATCCTTGCTTTAAGAATATTGGATGACATTTGCTGACATGTGGGAGAAAATCCCTGACTTTTTTTTTTTTTTTTTTTTTTTTTTTTTTTTAATTTTAAAA
>NW_017728997.1:11236861-11237215 GCF_001723915.1 Gavialis gangeticus
TTTTTTCTCCTGTTATCATTGATTGACGCATTTTTGTACAGTTTTTGTGTTTAAGCTGGGTTTTTTTGATACTTTCCCACCCCTTCTGTTATCTTACCACTGCCTTTTCTGGCTGTCTTAAAGAAAGTTCATATATTTGAAAGGAAAAAAAAAAAAAAGTTGTTTAAAAAAAAAAAAAAAACACCTGTTTTTCTCCTGCTGCAGTAAATATTTTGCATGATGAATTCCAGGGTCACACTTTCAAAGTTTATCAGTGAAGTAGTGATTAATAATGGGGAGTGTCAAACTATTGAACTTTTGTATAAAAAAAAAAAAAAAAACTTTACAAGGTGCCAATATGTAAAGACAATTTGT
>NW_017728997.1:11242215-11244946 GCF_001723915.1 Gavialis gangeticus
AGTTTGTATAAAAAAAAAAAAAAAACTTTACAAGGTGCCAATATGTAAAGACAATTTGTTACATGTTTTTTTTCTCAAAGAAAAGCGTACATTATGAAAGTAGTACCATGTATCAGGTAAATCGCTGTCAGGAATGAGAGTCAAAGCCTTCCTTGTCCACAAAAAAAAAAAAGTTTGTAAATGTAAAACCTGTTAGGTTTCGGCATTCGACTAGAAGTGAACTGAAAAACAAAAAAATCAAGGCTTATGTAGAAACCGTGAATCACGAAATCTGTTACCTTTGTTGATCCACACTTCTGAGAATTTCACCAGCTTTCCCAGCACTCTTCTTGGGGTCAGATTTTGGGGAGAGGATGGGGCAGGGGTTCTGAGTCTACAAATATTGCAGATCGTTAGCCATTTTTATATATATGTGCATATCTCTCTCTCTCTCTCTCTATAGAAAAAAAAATTAAATAATTTTGAACTATTGTAGTTTTCAGATTGCCAACGAGCTACATTCCATATCGCATGGAAAATGTGTGAAAATCTTTTGAAATCCTTTGGTACCTTTGGTTAATAAACCTCCGACCAAGTTTTTAGATGTTTCAGAAATTGTTTAGCATTCGAGTCTTGAGAGTCAAATTGGCAGTTTTGACTGCGTTTTAATGGGCCCCGAATAGTTAACAAAGTCTCTTCTACCCATAAGCCTTGATGAAAATGGTACAGTCCAGACTGTTAGCATGGTGCTTCATGTGTATGTGCTGCCAGTAACGAGATTTTTTTTTTTTTTTGATAAGGCATAAAAGAAACTCATTCCTTACATCCACTGTAATTCCATCATTCCATGTCTGTTGATACAGACAATAAAAAATGTTGTGTAGTCAGTACTAATTACTGACATTATAGCATTCTCAAATGCAATAAAAATGCTGGTTGTTCACACTGGTAATACAAGTTGCCATGTTCTAAGTTTTTCTTCCAGTTTTCTGGCACCGTTATGCTGCCTTCGTGAAGGCCTCCCGTCCTGCAGACGAGTCCCTGTATGTAGGCTGCTGCACCACACCAGAGCCCCTGTAAAACCAGCTCGGGGGGGGATGACAGAGGGGCTTGGCATGAGCGCACGTGGTCGCCCCACCCGCAGCAAACTCCGGATTACGAACATGCATTTGTCAGCAGATGCTTCAGTCGTGACATTGCAACCAACCTGAGCACTGAGGGCTGATCCTCCAAGGGGCTGGCTGCCTTCTGCTCCAGTGCACGTGCTCTGCAGCTCCCAGAATAGCACCCCGGTCGTTTTTGGCTCTTGTCAAGCAGAGCAGAGGGTGTTCATCCCTCGCAGGGGTTTACCCTAGAAAAACAGAGAGAGAGGAGCGCAGGGGTCAGGCCCAATCCTGCAGGTCCATTAAGTGCGTGGCACGCTGAGCCATACAAAGTTCACAGGATCAGACTTAAGTCCCCCAAATCGTGTTTGATAAACTTCAAAGCGATGTCCTCCCGGACCAGTTTTAAAGGGAAAGCCGCCACCTTTTCTCTTGAGGAAGCATCCATTTATTTTCTTCATCAAGTTTTATAAGGAAAAATAAAATGTTTAATAACTAGCATTAGCAGCAAACTAAAATTTCAGAGGAGAGGTTTTCATGAATAATTCATTAAAAATTTCACATCTGCAAGATTAGTCATCCAAATAAAATGCTAATGTCAAAAACATGCACCGTCTATAATATTCTCATCAAGAAATCTTTTTGCATATAATGATAAACGCTTAAATTAGTACAAATGATTTTATAAAAATATTCTATCATAAAATTATACCGGATAACTACTTTCAGGGCACACACAAAAAAAATTCTTGGCACGCTCCTTCTAACATAGTGTATCGGAGTGGTATTGATTTTGAAATTTTAATAATCTAAATATAGAGAATAAGGTGTTCTCTGCTAGTGGCAAAGTGCTGGAGTTGGCCATGAGAACAATCTTAGAAAAAGCATCCGAGGGCCCTTCTTTAAGTGCATCTGAACTTACCTTGTTTATTTGAAATCACTGCCGGAGTCCCTTAACGCAGCACTCTGAGTAATACAAGATGGGCACTGGTCCTCCAAGATTTTGGGGCTGGTATTGTCTTATTGGCTGTGGATAACGGGACAAAAACGTGCTGAATTCTCCTGGGACTAGCCACCCCTCTGTTTCTAAGGACCAGGATGATTCACAACCTGACTCTGTGCTACCTTGAAGCTGGTGTTGTTCAGAAAAGAGCAAAGTGGGTGGCAAACATCAACGAGCAGAATAAGTTGCTTTACATTTGCTTGGCGTGCTGGCTGCACGGGCATGAACGACAACCACGTGCCAGGCAGATGAGAATTATGCTCTCCACTGATGATCTGGGTAAAAGGAGCCCAACTCCGGCTCCTCTTGAAGTCAACGCCATCTTTCTCATTGAGTGCAAGGAGAGCGGGACTGACGGCTCTCGCCTTCTGCAAGCTGAATGCTGCAGTTCCCACCGACCTGAGTGGAAGCTCCCAGGGAAGCCCTGCAAAAATGACACTTTGCCGCTGCCTTGCATGGTAGCAGGATGAAGCTTTCGGCTTCGTGCCTGTCTTAACGCAGGCAACCAGGACTCCAAGCAGAGATGATACCTTTCATTAAACTAACAAGATTTTTTGCAAAAAAAAAAAAAAATTCTTTAATTGCAAGCTTTCGGGCACAAACTCCATCTTAATTAAAGATTTTTTTTTTTTTTTTTTTTTTTTTT
>NW_017728997.1:11245205-11252354 GCF_001723915.1 Gavialis gangeticus
TTTTTTTTTTTTTTTTTTTTTTGCAAAAACCTTGTTGGTCTAATAAAAGATATCTCTACTACGAGTCCTGATTGCCTTTTCCTCCAGACCAATATGGCTACAACCTGGATACCCGTCTTAATGCAGCACATTTAAGTGTGGCTGTGTGCTGGTAAACCAAGTGTGTAACCTTTATTGGTATTACTGGAGCAATAAGCAACCTATCTTCCGGGGCCCGGCAGCCACATTGTGGTGCATCACACCAGCTGGCTCCTGAGTTGCAATAATACCATCAGCTCTGGCAACCTCAAACGGCCTTTGCCAGGGAAACGCAGCACTTCACACAGGACAGATTGAGAAGTTCGAGCTTCTCCTAGATCTCTGAAATGAAAAATGAGGAGTGGTATCATGTTACTCCAGGAAGGGGTTTTTTTTTTTGGTTTTGCACTGAAAAAAGAGCAGCCCAGAGCATAAGACATTTAAAAAGGAAGTCCCAGGCATGCTCTGCAGCTGCAAGGCACACGAGTGCATTGCACTCTCCCACGGATATTGCATGTGGCCTCTAGACAATCAAAATGTGCCGTTTAGCTTAGCTGGGCCATATGGAGTGCAACACGTTCCCGAGCTAATTTCAAGCAGTAACGCTGGTGGTCTCGCACGCACACACACGCTCCTCCCTCACAACAAAGTATAATTAGCCCTTCTTGACCTATTAATCAGGCTCCGTCTTCAACGATGATGTTAAATGTTCATGTAAACGCGTGTTAATCAAGGCCATCTTTCATCTTGGTTGTGGTGGTGTTTAATTCTGTCAAACAGAAGTACTTCTCATTCTAATATTACCAAGTTTGTTGTTGCAAACCTCCATCTCAGCTGAAGCGGTTGACAAATGTGGTGAAATACGATGTGTTGGCGGAGAATCCTATTTTGTGTGCAAACACTGCTTTCAGTGTGGTAAAATATTTAGGTTGAAACCCTGATCCAGCAAATGGCTCTGCGTGGAGCCCCCTGGACTCCCGTGGCGTATCTCCGCAGACACTGGGGTTTACCCATATGGATTCACTTGCAGCGCTGGAGTATAGAGCACTGACTCCAGCATGTGCTTAAATCTATTAGGATTATAAACACTTCTGCGCAGGGCTCTTGTTTTTCTCTGCTTGCCTGTTGCCTACTGGACTGAGGTGCTGATACCCCAGTGAGGTCCCTTGCTACTACAACTCTTACAGTCCATGCAAGTCAACAGGACTTTGAGCCATGCACATGAGCCCACACTAGTAGGGACTGATGGTCGCAACATAATTGTACTAACGTGATTAGCTGTTTCAGAGAGACAAGACGTGATGAGACGCTGCGTGCTATGTGAGAGGTAACAAAAATACCCTTTCTTCCCCACGCATAAGTTCGTTTAAAGGAGCGTTGGTATCTCGCCATAAAATCAGCCCTCAGCATCTTGAATTGTGAAGATGTTTGCTTGGAAGACTGCAGTGGTCATTTTCTTTTTTCTATGTAGGACACGAGCCTGAAAAACATTTTTTCTTCAAGTTATAATGTTAATTTGAAGGTAACCGTCCTTTCAAGGATTAATTCCAGCCAAAGCAATAACCATTATTTACCAGACTTTGACATTTTTATCACTCATCATATTAGCAAATTTCCATTGAAAATGCTAAAATGGTTCGTCATAAGGCGCATAACTGCTTTAGCTGTAAAAATGACCAACACAAGTGCCTGTACTCAAACATTAAATTATACTGTAATTAATAAAGACAGTTAAACTGTCTACTAGCAACAGCAATTTAGGTAACCACATTTGATCGGCTATAAATTGTAACTACATTAAAATTCCAGAAATATTAGCAATATGGATTACTTGATGGAAATAGGTGCTGATCACCAACACTCCTATTTTACAGCGGAAGCACAGGTCATGTTGGCCACAAAACTGTGGGCGAAGATCAAGGCTGAGTACTTTTAATCTTGTGAAACAAGCAATTACAAATAGTTGCATCGATTTGTTAAAAAGCTTTAGGTGACATAAATTGTTTCCTGTTTAGCTTATTGCTCTGATACATAAATGTCACTGAGTATAATATTAATTAGAGTCATGGAACAACAAGGGTCAGCTGATAGAGCGTACAATCAAGGAGGTGTCAATCCTTTGGTGAGCGTTATGGAAGCCAGGAAAAGCAGATGCCCATTCGCACTGCAACGCCTGCATCCTACTTCTATGTAATGACAAAAGAAAGTGAAGGACATTGTCCTTTATAGGCGAAGTAATTACTTTAGAACCTGTGTAATTTTATGGTTTACGCTAAATTACAATGTTTTCATTCTTATATTCTTGCCACATAACGTAAGAATCCACAGCTAGTGTCAATAAAATAAAATCCTGTTTAAAAAGGCTTTCAGCTGCAGAAGGCTAATACTTTGTCTCCCAGCACATGGAAACTAAGCACACATTTTAGTCTGGTGTGTGTTTCTACACTTTAAAAATATATTTTTTTTTAAAACCAGGAAATAAAGGGCCGTGCAGGTTATTTACTTAGGATAAATCAAATGTATCGTATACACTGTTTCTTTGGATTGGCATACCACTTAGAAAAATACAGTAAGATGCTGAAAAAAATCTGGAGAAAATTTATTAAATATGATTTTTACTGTAATAGAATATTAATGTAACCCAATGCTCATTTCCCATTAAGTTGATCCCTTTTTAATACACACATGCTTTTTATTATTTTGCACTCATGCGAAAATTCCACATTCAGAGAGTTTCCATCTACTCAGGAATGTCTCTGGCAACGGCGCAGTAAGAAATCTTGAACTGAAAAAAAAAAGAAAAAAGAAAAGAGCAAATATCGAACGATAAGAGGTGGCACGGCGCTGATGAACTGAAGCAAAAGCCAATGATATAATAAGGGGTAGAAAGGCATTCGGCGCTGAAAAGGGAACAGTAGAAACAATTATACTTTAAATCCCTCCCTTCTCGCTGCTACTGTACCATAGCACAGATGAAAATGTTTGATTTGCAACATAAAAGATTCATTAATTACCACTTGAATATTTAAAGCTATTTTGCAGACTAACAGAGGCAGATAAAGCACTGAATTAAAACCTCTAATAAAATTGTAAAAATATTTCTGTACGTTTACCAGTGTTACTCTGCCTCTAGGTTTAGGGAGTGTGAGGCTGGGCTTGTTACAGAACGGAGCTTTTAAGTGGTAAACGGTCGAGCTTGCAGAGGATTATTGAGGTCTCGTTTTCAAATGTTTACCAGATACAATTTTGGAACCTAGCGCCTCGCACGTGGCGGCTCGTCATGGGAGCGCTACAGTACATGGCAAGGGTGTTTGTACTCTATGCCTACTTAAGCTATAGTTACAGAAGTGGTACATGTTTGTCTAGTTGCATGCTCCTACTATAATGCTCTCTTTGAGATGAAGCATCCTGAGTCAAGAATTGGCTAAGCCTGTTATAATTACTCTAATTAAAAAAAAAAAAATTGGGGTGGGGGGACAGCAGGTGTGACAACCTCAGGCACACAGTGGGAATTTGCAGTATAGAAGCATTTTTTCCTCCATGCATAGTAACTCATCTGCTTCTCCCAAATTGCATCATGGCCCTTGAGTATGCCTTAGGTGATGGCCCCAGCCTTGTTACGCCTGTTGCGGGTATGTCCACCTGGCAAAGGAACATGCAACTCATTTGCTTCCTGAAACATTAAATATATATATATATCTAGCACCTGCTTGGAAGCACTCATGATCTAGGGCCCCCTACAACCACAGAAAGCCAGTTCCTCAGCTGACAGGAGCTCTGTGGAGCAACGTGATGGTGACCAATCAGCCAGCAGGATTTTTATTTATTTATTTATTTATTTTTTACAGGTGAAGGCACCAATCTTGAAAGGATAAAGCAAGGACCAAGATATAGGGTCAGCTCCTAGCTGTTCCAGCTTTCTTCACAATTTGTTAATGATGAGCTGGGTAAGAGTATGCCATTTTGTTTTAAAAAAAAAAATCCCGTTGTGCTTTCTCACTGTGATTCCTGGGTTTGGCCAGTGATGTAGGAAACAGGCTCTTCTTGTTCTACTCTGTATATGTACAACATTAGCTTCTGAATTATATTAAGGATCTCCTACAGGAGAGCCATGGAAGAGGGCTTCATTACACTGAGGAAGAGACAACCTATGTAGAGACTGACATCTTTCCACTATCAACTGACCTGGTAAATGTAATCGGTGCTAGTTGTGATAAAGTGCATGTGAGGTTGTTACAAGAATGCTGCTGCAACCTGCTGGCTACTGGCCTTGGGGCTGTCAAAGGCTTAATGGTGAGGGGCAGCGCGGGGATAGGGACTTTGTTCTGTGTTCATATGGTGCCTAGTAGCTTGGATTGCAAGTTTGTGACTGGGGCTCCTAGATGCTACCACAATAAAAATGACAATAAGCTCCTTGTAAGACAAGCCCCAGCGTACTTACTTATAGCAGTGTGTTATGACAGTGTCTTTTACCCACACACATAGTGCACATTTTTACTTGCATCTCCATGCATGCATGCTCACTCATTCACTCACTACATATATATAGAGAGAGAGAGAGAAAGAGATCTATCTATATCTATATCTATCTATATACAGATATAGATAGACATAAAAATACACACACACACACACACACACACACACACACACACACACACACAAAATGAACCCTAAGTCAAGCAGAGGTTGCAAAGGCTCTATGAGGCCCACTACTGACTTCAGCATTGTCAAGTTCTTTAATGTCATATACTACCCTAATGGAAGGCAAAAGTAGGCCCTGATCTTGTATGTGTTTAACTTCACACACTGTGAGTATTTCTATTGACTCCAGTAACAAAGAACTCAATTGATTTTTGGCTTTTTTTTTCCCTCCTTTACAGCAGGCAAAAATATATTTGCCGTCTATGAGTGTAAATGAAAGCAAAAATTAAAACGAGAAAAGAAAAAAAAGGCTTCAGTCTCCTTTTATATGCTTTGGCGTGAAATGGGTTTTATTTTTTAGTTACTTTTTAAACTTTTCTCCATTCAGTTTCTAGACATGCTGGATACAGTTGTAATTTATATAATTGTTCAGGCATTGCACTGAAGAGCCTTCCAAAAGCACATGATGTTGATGCTACTTGTTTAACACGGCTAGTTTTAAGATTTAGAAATGCAACGTAGCATAGCAAAGCTTCCCCGTGACACCTAGTGTAGTTTTACAAGAATTTCCACGTACAAAGCAGTCTTGGATGCTTCTGAAGCCAAAACAAAAACGTCTGATAAAAACCGAGCATTATGGTGCTAACTGCAAAGTTCATTTCCCTTCCAAAGTCCTTCTTTAATTATAAAAACTGCATAACCCATTTCCTTTAGTGTGCAAAAAGGTGTGTAATTAAACCATCAGCATAATACCTTTCTACATGTAAAACCTGCACTTATGAACTTTAACTGCTGAATAAAAACTCCTATTACATGACCATTAAGTATTATGAATAAAGCAAGTCATTGTAGTACTTGATTAATTTTTATGCACTAAGTATTGTGTTCAGCAGAAATTCAGTTTCTGTGGGTGTCTTCCCTACAGGGTTCGACTGGCGGCTCAGTTCCCCCCACACATCCTAATCCTATTTCAGGAAACAACAGCCTCCACTTTCTTCACTTTTTGCTTTAGCTTCAAAACTGAAAAAAACCACAGAACATATATGATGTGTCATTCCAGGTACACACATAAATGGTGGATGATAAGTGCTTAAAGGATGAGTAATAGCGTGGGGGTGAGATGACTACCACTTAAACCCAACAGTGCAGGCACAAACTATAACTGCTATGCGCTTCAAGTCAACTAAATGTCCTTTTGTGCCACTTAGGCTGGGTGTTAGGGCTACAGGAACTCTTCAGAGGTAAACCACCTCCAATGCATTCCCACCTTCAGTGCTCTCCAGCCTGCAGGAGCAGACTGAGATGAGGCCCAGATGCCCAGCATAGCATGTAGGAGTTGTAGAGATGCATGGTTGCTCTGTTCATGGGTTTCCCCACTCACTGCCGTGTGATGGATGTAGAGTAGGGTGTGTTTCACAAATGTTCCCACAGGCACATTCTTTATTTTCCTGCAGAGAAGCGTTGCTTATGTGCTAACAAGAAACAACTGACAGGACCATCTGAGGGTAAATACACTGTTGTCAGACCATGACGACCAGAAATAGAAGAGTAAGTATCTTTAGCACTCCTGTCTTCTGATATTTTTGTACCAACTAAATCAAGACATTTTATAATGTGCTTAAATGTAAATTTGAAAATACAATTCTGCTACTTACAAACACTTTGGGCCAAACCTTGCCATCCTTCTTTAGTCTATCTATCACTGAAATGCTCATGGAAGATTGGGAATATTTACACCAATCAAAGCAGCTGGGTTTGGCCCCTAATTTACATGCTCATAGCAGATGTTCTGAGGCAGCTGCAGAAGAAAACTTTGCCAGCATGGCTTCTTCCTAGGGTGCTGAAGGATCACAACAATATTATCTGATGTGGATTGGCAAAGGCATTATGTTAGTAGTCAAGACCCTCCTCCTCCCATACAGTTCTCTGCCAAGAATCTGGAATAGAGGATTCAGTTTTGACCAGTTATGTTCAACAAAGATGAATTCAAATGGAACAAGATGCAGAAAAGGCAATAGCATGAGCAGGGGAGGTCAAGACGAGAGTATGTGAAAGCTTCACGAGCTATGTGAAGTGGATAAGGGGGGATCCAATTGCTCTGTAAAATTAATTGAGGGGGAGGGGCTATCATAGAGGGGCAATGCTGGCACAAGAACAAAAGGATATAACCTGATTGTGAATAAATGTAAGCTACCATTTAACAACTTTGTAGCTGTAAGTGTAGTGAGGTTCTGGAGTAGGCTCTTTTTAATGGAAAGAGAAGGGGCAAACCTCTCTCATTTTGAGACGCAGCTTCAGCAGCTTAGCAGAGCGATTATGTCAGGGGGTCTGCGGCCCGCAGGTCAAATCTGGCCCACCAGGTCATTCTACCTGGCCCGCGGGGCCCCTAAAAATGTTAGAAATTAATTTGTATTTGCCCCTGGCTGCCTGTCAAAGATGACAGGCAGCCAGCAGCAGCAGGACCCAGGGGGAGCCAGTGGCAGGACC
>NW_017728997.1:11252928-11276744 GCF_001723915.1 Gavialis gangeticus
CCCCCCGCAGCTCCCAACCAGAAGCCTCTGTGGCTTCCGACCTTGCAACCCTGGAGCTGTTCCCCACCCTCCCTCCATCCAAGTGGAAAGTAAGATAAGATCGGATGGAGGAAAGGGGGAAACTGCTGCAAACTGCCCAGCAGCCAGGAGCCCTATGGTCCTGGCTGGGCTGAGCTGGAGCCAGAGTGGGAAGCAGTGGGCAGGGAGGATGGAGGGCGGCAGTGGTGTGGGGAGTGGTGAGGAAAGTGGCAGCAATGCGGGTGCATTGTGGGGAGTGGCACTAAGTGGCAAGTGGTGTGAGGAACGGTGGGGACCGTGGGGAGCGGCACGGGAAGCGGCAGCGACAGCAGTGGCATGAAGGTGTGCAGGAAGGAAAGCAAAGAAACAGTGGGGCAGTGGTGGTGGCAGTTAGCAAGGAGCCCATGCAGGTGCCCTGAGACCAGCAGGGACCCGGGGTGGGGTGGCAGGAGCGCGAAGCCTGGGTGTGTGGTCTGCCTGACTGCATCGTGTGAGACTCACGTGTAGTCCATGAGAGCCGCGTGCGATAGAGGCAGCAGACCAGCCCCAGCTGTCACTTTCTTTCCCACCCCACCCACCATAACCCCACACCCCAGCACCCCTCCACACACACATTTCCCAACCACACCCCACCACATACACCCTTTTACTGCCCACAAACAATATACAGTAGGGCTGTATTTGGAGCTAGTATGCAGTCACTTCTAGATACACTTCATAAGCACATAAATCAGTACAAAATATTTTTAAATAAAATTAAAATAAGTTACAGTAGATGTTTTATGTTTTTGTACATGATTTGTTTTTGTTTTTCCAGTTTCAAGATTGCAGCACCATCCCTCCCAAAAGGAGTACTTCCAGGGCAAGGGGAGGAACTTCCGGTGGCAAAGGTCAGGGTTGGGGGCAGGACTTCCAGTCCCAATATGGTGACCGGGGTGGGGCAACTGTCAAGGGGTGGGGCTACCGATGTGGCCTTCAGAGCTCACCAAAACTCAGTAAGCGGCCCTCCACCAGAAATAATTGTCCACCCCTGGATTATATGATGTAGTTGCCCATGAGAGGAGCAAGACTGGTGGACCCATTCAGTCCTATACCTTTGCAGTCATTCTCCATGGCATTTTTTGCTTACTGCCCTCAGGGCTGCTGTCATGGTATGTGGGCTGCTATGTGATGACTCTGAGGATACACAGTAGTATTTTCAGCTCTTTAAATTGTGTTGGAAACATTTCAGCCATTTTTCATTTTGCCCTCTGTGTGTGTGTATCTAGCTGATCTTTAGCAATAGACATATGTAACATGGCTGTCTTTGGTTACAGTCATTTTTAACTCCTTTTTTTTTGTGGATGTGGTAAGCCCTAGGTAAAGCAAGTGCAGATGAACAGGTTTGGGGGGCAGGGGGGTGGTAGAAACACTATTTCCTTGTCTAGCCTACTATTTGTCTGCAAAATAAATATTCAGTTCAAAAGTCCCAACAAATTAACAATAAATCTGCCTCTTAATCTCTCCATCACATAAGTGTCTTAATCAGGTGGTTGTGGGAGTCGTTTTTGCTTTTGTAGCAGGTGGTTGTTTACTATTTAGACAAACTTCATCCTTTCAATCCCTGGCATGGCTGTTTGCATTTGCTTCAACATCTGCTGTTCCATCTCACACTTGCACACAGATCAAGGCAGCCTCCCCTCTTGATGGAAATGACTCACGTCTCAGATGAGTTGAAACAGAAATAGGCTCAGCTGCAGACTCCTGCATTTAGGAGCTGTGCTTGCCAGTTGGGACACGGGTACCAACACAGTCTTTTCTCTTCAGGTTCTTGGGCTGCCCCTCTGCCAAGTTCCTGAGATATTTCCCATACTAAGAAGGGCCTAGGTAGTTAATGCCTGCTCATGACCTTTCTTCTTCAGCCTTCTCACCGGAAGGAAAAGTTAACGGGATGTATTTCTTGCCTTTAGATAAATCGTCTTCAAACAACGCGCACCTTAAAACACACAATCATAGGGCCATCTGGCCCAAACCTCAGCATGAATGGTAGGAACACTGTTCCTAAATCATCACCAACTGATGCCTATTCATGTTGTACTGCTGTTGCCTGATGGGATACCAAAGCAGCTCTCCTACAGATAGTTATCCTTTTTTCCAGGAAAGCTGGGAAAGATTAAGTAGTTTTGCATTTTGGTTGGAAAGCAGTTTGACAGCCTCAAAGCAGTCCTTTTCCTTGTGACAAGAAAAGGCATCGCAAAAGCAATCTTCCAGGTGTCCAGGACACACCACTCAGAGCATCGAAAATAATGACCCAACTTTGAAGCACAATTTGATGCTTCACAAGGAACCACAAAGTTACTGCAGCCCAAGGATGATGGTAACCTATGCTGTTGTGGTGGCAGGGTGTTGTATTCAGCACCGCTCTCCGTTCCATGTAGGGAATGTCTTAATGTCTAATTAAAGTTCAGGTTAATAACCCATGCGTGTGTGAGCGGGGCCAGGCTACTATGAGCAAGGATAAGCGGCAACCTCCTATCCAGTTGGAGGTTGTCACTCAACATCATTGCTATGTAAGAATGTTGTATCCCAAGGTGTGTAGCACCCCTAACCAGTGATAGATCAATGGGGGGTGGGGGGGAGGGCAATGGCTCCCGGGTGCCAGCCGGGGGGGTGCCAGCCGGGCCCTTCAAAGTTCTTATCGCGTGATGTGACTTTAAGTATTGCTACAAACAGGATGGGAGGCAGGGGAGGCACAAATGTAATCATTGGCCCCCGGGGCGCCGGAGACCCACAGTACATCACTGCCCCTAACACCTGATTTTTCTTGCCAATACGTGGTCAAACTCCACCTGGGAGAGAAGATCGCTTCACTGCTTTTTATAGAGGAAAGAACTAGGGCGATGCAAAGTTTGATCTGTTGAGAGCTCCTAAGCAATTTGTTTGCTGTAAAGCGAGTCTGCAGCTAAAACCACTGCTGGCAAAAAATGTATCTTGGAGTATTCACGGTTGGCTTGCTTCTGCTCCCAGTGAGGTAAAAAATGAAGCCACTCTCATAGCTGTAGCACAGTAGCCAGCCTATTGCCCTCAGGCCCCCTAAGTACTTTGGCCAGGAGATATCTGGGGCGTGTATGTCTGATTGTTGAATGATGGATACCAGGGAGGGGTAGGGATAGGAGACAGATCAGGCTAGATCGATCTAGTTCAACACTGTCCTGCTAGAATCCACTTTTGCCCCCTGCCAGGGATAATACTGAGCTCGATGGGCCATTGGTCCGACCCAGCACGGCACTTACAGTCTTAGTCTCAGCAGCTCACCACTGGGAACAGTAACCGCAGTCAGATCTTACTAAACTAGAAAAGATATGGCCCTCTATCTCAGGGCCTTTCTCGCAGCCACATTCACTCTCAGGGATGGCCAGCTATGAAACCACTCAGCTCTTCCCTGTCTTATTGTTGGCAATATGTTGGTAAATGTTACATTTTAAAAAATAGTGACCGATATGTTAACGTTCTCTGGATTTTTCCCATTGCAAAAAAAAAAGGTGGGGGGGAGTGAGGGGAGGCACATCTGCTATGAAGGTAAGCAGGCACAATTATGCTAGAGCTAATGGAGTGATTCCTGCTTAAACCAGTGGTGTCTTTTTTGGGGAATTAGAGGCAAGAATTTCAACCCGCCCAAAGCAGATGGTATCTTTGCCGAGTGAGCTAATTCTTCGTGAATCAGCCTCCCTGGCATTACCTTCCTTATGCAGGCTCAGAGTACTGGTTGGGCTATGGCAGGACGTTCTCCCATGGCAGGGGAAATGCATGTTTTCCAGTTTGCTTACCTTGGCACTTCAAACATTGTTTCCCCAGCACTCTGCAGGTGTAATTAAATGACATGCCAGATGCTGTTGTGTGTTATACTACACCACTTCTCAGCTGGGCGTTCAGAGGGCTGAATGGAGTCATAAGACAGCTCTCCTACAGATAGTTATTATCTTTTTTCAGTAAAGAACAGGAAAGGTTGAGTAGCATGTCAGTAAACCTATAATTTCCTAGCCTTTTGGCTACCTCTGTACTTCTGATTCACCAGTGATGTGAAGTTTCATTTTATTTCTCTCCTGTCTATCATGGCATCATTCCAGGAATTCAGCAGTTCCTTGTGTCACATCCATATTCACGGTGTGGGATGTTCTGATTTCCTCTTTGTGCCTCAAACTCAGCGTTCTGGGCTTTTAAAAGTAGACTTGCAGCTTGGTGCAGCCTTATAAAAATAGCACAACTTTCTGGGAGTTGCAGTTTTCGGAGAAATGAATGGGCATTGTCAGGAAAGAGTGATTTCTTTTGGGGACGCGATAGCAGGACACAAGAAGCAGACTAAGGAAGAGGTATAGCGTGTTTTGGGCTTCTGAGGAGGAAGCAGAAGTGACTTCTGCAAAGTAAATGAGGTATAGATGGGCACATCTCTGAGACTAGCGTTACCAGTAATGACTAGTGATAACTGGGGACTGTCTGTCTGCTGTGGTCCATGCCGTGCTTGATGCAGGTTAAGCTGTAGACATTCATTCTTTTAGTCCTGGTGCAGAAAACAGCTATCACAACAACAGGGGAGGAGCTGACCAGTTTGGTTCATTGTAAATTATCTGGATTTGCATTCACTTAAAAGTGAAGTTGTTCTGAAAGCTAAATCACACGACCAGAGAAAGAGGGGAAAAAGATTCTTCACAGCTGGCACTGGACCAGACAAGCCACTGCCATATTGTCCTCTGGCAGTTTCTGCTCGTCTTACGGTGTAGACAAGTAAATGTACCCAGCACAGAAAGAAGGTATGGT
The DNA here is from genome assembly GCF_001723915.1 of Gavialis gangeticus. Lineage (NCBI taxonomy): Eukaryota > Metazoa > Chordata > Crocodylia > Gavialidae > Gavialis > Gavialis gangeticus. The sequence continues at coordinate 11,257,741 of NW_017728997.1, forward strand.
GCTCATGGCAGGAACGGTGCTTGGACAGCGGTGCCTGTGCTGTCTTCTGTAACCCCATAGAAAGATCTTATAGTGAGCAGTGCATATTGTGCGTTTTCTTCTTTTAAAACCTGGGCATTCAAGGGTTTGATGCAGATGTTAGACTCGTTAGGCTCAAGGTCTTCCCCTCGCTTCCCCCTTGGAAAATGCCAGCTCTTGGTTTTTGCTTTTTAACTACAGAAAAATACTGGAGCAAATCTTCTGTTGCAAGCTACTCGGACTGCAGCAGGGCCGAATGGTTTTGACACTATGGATTCATGCTTGAAATCTCTGGGCTTATTTTGTGACTCCCATGTAGTTGTTTCTTCACCTAACAATGCTAACCTTTCATGGCCACCTGTGTCACCCCTGAAAGGATCTCAAGGCATCCCAGGGTGTTGCAACACCCTGGTTGAGAATCACTGGTTGGTTGGCTTCTTGGGTATTTGTGCACAGACCCCTGAATTTTCATCCTGCTTCCCATCTAAGTCTGTCTCGTGGCTTCCTCCCTCCTTCTGTTTTTTTTCTGCAACCTGTCAAAGAGGAGAAACTTCTGCAAAAAGAAGCATGCAACAGCAGGAAACTTCAGCATATTATTAAGTAAAATTGTGCCATGCAATCCTTTCACAAAAGAAGCATGTCCATAATTAAAGCAGAACATTTCCTATCCCTGGAACAGAAAAGAAAAAAAGCGAAAGCTTTCATCCAAATCTACTGTCAATAAATGTGATCGCTCCCAGTGACATTTGTGTTTCTAATTTGGGATGACTTAGTTATATAAAAAAAAAAAAAAAATTGCAGCCGAGATTTAATTTTATATATTTTGCAGGCTGTCTGTCCTCTTAAACTTCTGCTCTCTAGCTGATGCTACCTATTCCCACTTGATACATGCCTATCACTCTGAGTGGGCACGCTTTCACCCTAACAGATGGGCATGAGCATATGCATGCTAGGGAAACCGCTATGTGCGTCAAGTTTATTAGAAGACGGCTTGTCACGGAAGAACATTGAAAAGGTCAGTCCATATAGATCAGCTACACATGTTGAACAGGATGGAATCATGACAATTAGAGATGGAAAACACCTAATGTCCCCTTCATTGGTGTTTTTTCCCAGTCTTGCAAGCAAGACTTGCACTTTAGAAGTCCGTTTCAGAATTTAATAACTCTTAATATCTGGCACCTAGGGCCATGGGAGATTTGCTTTTCCCTTACATTTTAAGGATTTGCTCTAACAAGCCTGTTTAATATCCTACACGTGCATGTGGACCTCTAGTCATTAGAATTTGTAAGTGGCATGGAAGTCTCCTTTATTACCTTCTTTATTGCCATCTTTGTATTGCGAAGCTATGCCGACTGAAACCCCATGGTGATAGGCATTCTGCATACAGTGAAAGTTGCAGTCACTGCCATGCCCTAAGAGTTTCTAGTCTAAACATAAAAGAGTAAAGGGAAATCGTATCATCTCTCTTCCGCAGGTGGGAAGCCAAGGCACAGAAAGAGTAAGTGCCTTCCCAGGTTCACAAAGAAATCTAGAGCGAGCCAGGCCTGTTGAGACCCAACCTAGTGTCTTAAAAATCCATCTTGTGGGTTTTTTCCCCCACGGCTAGCGCAGTTATTCCTGCGACTGTCCTGTAAAACTTCTGCTCCTACCCTCTTCCACCCCAATTCCTTTCCATTTGTGTCCTAATACACTCTGAGCACCGTTCCCTTCACCTTTTAAATTGTCACTTACCCAAGGTACTCTATTTAGCTTCCTCAATGATTCAGTATAAATCAGTCCCGACCCCTTTCTCCACAACCATTTCTATTATTCTTCTCTGAACTCTTTCCAATGTTCCTGCATCCCTCTGGTAATGACCATCGGGAGCTGGAAGCAGCACCGGTGCTTCTGGTCAGGTGTCCTGTAATTCCTTTGATCAGGTTTTTATTTCTAAATCAAGATTAAAATGTTCTACTGGGAGAGAAAAATTCTCCACTGGGGCTACTTGGGCATCTCAGGACAAACTCTGTTGTAGACCTTGTTTCAGCAACAACCTGTAGCATTCAAGTAGCATCATGGAATGACTGCAGCAAAGGCTGCTCTTCCATAGAAGTCCAGTGACGGATAAGTAGAGCACTGAGCATAGTCAAATCATCCTATATCCGTCACGAAAAGATTTCCTAATACTTCAGAAATGATGAGAGAAACAATCTATCGATATTCTGTAATGAGCATAAATGCCCTTTATAAATTGTTTCCTTTTTATTGACTGTAAAGCAAATGTAACCATGAACGCTGTACGTTAATACATTTTATACCTGCTAATGGTTTGATGGCCTCATATATCCAGTATCGTTGAGCATAATCATTAGATTGTAAGGAGTGGAAAATATGTTTTATCACTTGAAAATGGAATTCCTTCTTGAAAGGTAAAACCAGAGGTAGATCATTGATTTGAAAGGTCAGGGTTAAAAAGCTTATTAACGACTGGGTTAAGCTCTAGTAAAACTCTTTGTTTTACTCAGCTGCATGAAGCATTTAGCTAAGTGAGACTCTTCATTAGGACATTAGTGCTTTTTCCCTAGCTGCGTAAGGCAAAATCAGTAATTTCCAGCTTATGCTCAAGAAAGTGCATTGCAAATAGCAAGTATTTATCAAAATAACAATGACTGAAAAGTATCCATGGGAAAGATATACAATGAACACTGCAGAGAAAAGGAGCAAGTAAGCAATGCATAGTGTAGGTCATTGCTTCCTTCCTCTGCAGTGTCCTTTGTTTCAAGGGATGTAACTTATTTTAGCCTCAACGTTGCCCAGATTTCAAACGTATTTTTGTACCCTTGTATTTAAAAGGGTAGAAAATATTTGGAAATTATTTTAGAGGAGAAACAATCAATCAGTCATGAAGCTGAAGTTGCAGCAAGACAGGATGGAGTCCACTGCACTGCTGACTTTCTGTTTTTATGCCCTTGTTTGACATACTTGGTATGCCTTTGGGCCTTAATGAGATGGCAAGCTAGTATCTCTCTCAGGTGTTCAGAGGGCTCCTATGTGAGCACTTTAAAATCATTTATTTGTTTCCTTTGGGAAGTCACGAAGTAGTACTAGGCCTATTTTACGGATGAGACAGTGCAACCCAGAGAGGCCAAGGGCCACATCCAAGTTGTTTTTCTTTGGTGCCTCCATGTAGGCTTCAAGTTGACACCTTGCCCCATGATGACAGTCTCTATCAATAAGGTTAGGTACTTACAGACAAGGGAGCGGGCCAGGCACCTCCAAGGGCAACCCAGAGAGCTTAAACTGAGCAGGGAGGTACCTATAGTGAGCCAAGAGGAAAAGTTAAGCCTCTGAGCAGCGGTTCATGCTGGACCAATCTTCCTCTTGGTAACAGTTTGCAGTGAGATACAGGCCAAGCACACTGATAGAAGAAGTACAAGGAATGACCCTTTGAAGCACTTTGTAAACGTGGAAACTTTCTCAAGGAATCAGAAATATTTTCATTCCTCAAGCATGACTGAGCTTCAATTACCCCAGAGCTATGAGCCTGGCAATGTTAAACTGGGAAAGAAATCTTCCCAACAAAGGGATGCGTATTATCGGTGAGAGCTGAACACCAAGAGTGATTCTCACCCCCCCCCCCCCCCCCGTTCTCAAGAACAAACACTTCATTAAAAAAAATGCTTAACAAATGGAACATTAACATGAAAGCTTAAGCTTAAAAAAACCTGGTCACCTGATGGTGATTTTGGTTTTGACATTGTGTCAAGAGCCAAGACTTGCTTTCATCTGTTTTTTCTTTCTTGGCTATTGTTTCTGCGGTGCACTGCATTCGCTCTGGATCTGGTCACCCATATCTTCCATTGCCCTCCACCGCCCATCTCTGTTGACCACCTCTTTTCATTTCCACAGTGGAGTTGGCATGAATCCTTACAGGGCCTACAATGCTGAGACCATCTTCATATTTTTAACTGGGAGATCTAAACTGAACTGAGGGCATAAGGAAAGGACTTTTAATAGATGCCTATGTCACTGGCATCTCATAATGTAATGTATACTTCTGGGGACTTTATGTGTTGGTTTGCGTTTGGGCTGAAAAGTAGTGATGTGAAGACAACTCCAGCTGGTTTACTGTTGTGTTGCTACAGTGCGCCCCTGAGGAGTGCTCAGAAGTGATACGGGCAAAAAGAAGTGAGAAGATTGACCTTCTAAATTTAGCCTTGAAATGGAGCCAATATTTTTCATCTCCTGCTACTATCCAATTGTTAGGAAAATCTTCTGCAGTTGTTCACAAGAGATGATGAATGTCAAAAATAGCTTAATTTTCCTCCATTATTTTCCTACAGTAGGGCATCCCTGCTTTGTTAATAATGTGTGGTACAAGTGAGTAAAGTATAGCTCTCTAGTCTTATTGATTTTTCTCTGTGATGGCCAACACAGTGCTACTGTTATGATCCCAGCCAACTCCTTCTATCTAGGGGGCTGATTTGCTCAGCGCACAGAATTTCTTCTTTAAAGTATAGCACTTGCCTATATGAAGTGGATCCAGACACAATAAGCACTTCGCTCCATAATGGTGGAGTTCTCCCGACTCAAAACAGTGCTGCTAATTAAAAAACTCGTGCTTTGGACGTTGTCTTAACATTTCTTAACACTGCTCACGTCAGCTACTGAAGCTCTAATGAGAGAACATACGGTACGATTGCAAAAAACTCAGCCTCAGTCTAACATTTCTCCCATCCAAGTCAAAGGTAGATGAAAACCCTACCCTGAGAGCATCAGTCATTTAGTTAAAAAAAGCTTCTGGGTTTTGGAGGAGGGAGCGAAAAGATGGTTCAGAGAGGTCATCTCCAGTCTCTTCCTCAGTGGAGCTGGAAAATCAACCTGCCTCCTCGCAGTCCTCTGTCCAGTTTCTAAGCGAGCTGGCTGTGAAAGACCACACGGCTTATGCTGCTCATTTACAGATGGGATCATACAGCAAAAAGTGGTTCATAGAATCAATAAATTAGTAAATTATTAGAAATAACGTCATAGGTCAATAAATTCTTGCTCTAGCTCCTGTCATTGAAGCGGCAGCGTAAGGTGGGGTGGGTAAGAGGAGAGGGGCATGTGCTAGAAGGAGGGGGAAGAAGCATCTCACACTGGCTCCTGCCTGCCTTGCTCTGTCTGGACTCTCCAGCTGCACAAAGCAGCTAACCCAGGCAATGTGTGTCGCACAGCACAAGGTATTCTGGGAACTGTAGTTTTGTAGAGCAGCAGTGCAGTTCACTGCTGCTGTGCACCAGGCAAGAACTAACTCCATTTTTTGCTGTCAAAATCAGCCTTTTCTTTACCCTCTGGACATGGGTGTCAGTGGCAAAAGATGGGGTGAAAGTCCCTTCCTCTTTCACCGCCCTTCAGCAGCAGCCCACTGGATTGCTGCGCTGCAGAACAACGTTTCCCAGAACACCTTGAGGCTGCAGGTTGCTGCTGTTTCTTTGCCTGCAAATCTCAAGGTATGGAGGGAGAGGGGACACATGAGAGGGGTCTGCCCAGGGCATGTTTTTTCCAGGCGCCACCTGTGCATTGAAGAGATGAATTTGTCCAGTGCTTTGGGGAGGCCGGTTCAGGAAGGGTAACCAAGGACCAACCCATTTGGAGGACGAAGTGTGGGTCTTGCTCCAGTTGCCCTCTACATATAAACATTGGCTAGCAGGCAGCTGCACTGATGGCTTCACCAGGGAGTCTGAACATGCAACAGGCATGGAGACCACGTTTCCTTTTCATCCCAAGAAGCAGCTGCACTAGCTCCTGGCTGTGGTGTGTTGTCAGAGCAAGGCGGGAGGAGACCATACAATAAGTCCATGCAGTGTCTACTTTGCAGACCTCTTTCTCCATAGGGTTACAGCTGGCAGCCTTTTTAGAGACTAACATGCTGCCAAGGGAAAAACAACCACATCTCTGATGAAACACCACAAGTGTCTAGCTCAGGGCCCTTTTTTGTGAACTCAGCTGGGCACCCTTTTTTGAGTCCCTTTCCTTTTTCATGTTTGTTAGGTGTCTTCCGTTCTCAGATTTGATTTGAAGCCCTTTGAAATTGCTGGGAAGACCTGATCTGTTTATCAGGTCCTTAATGTCTGCCTGTAGCAGGGATCTCAGCCTGGGCGCTAGAGCACCTCGGGATGCCTCAAGATCTTTTCCAGGGTGCCATGCACTGTTAACACAGTTAGGCGTGCAAAACATGACTCGCAAGATAAACCTAGAAAGTTCACAGTGTTAAAAGCCATTCTACCCTGACATTGTCTGAGTTGTTTCCAAAAGAAGAATCGCTCTAGTATTTTTCTGTAGTCAAAAAATATGTGAAAACTAAGAGCTGGTATCTTGCACCAGTGGCAAATGAGAACAGAAAGCTCTGTCAAACACTATGAAGAAATCCCCCTTTTCATTCTGGAAGCCAAGCACATTAACCATACAAAATATAATACCAATAGCATGTGCTTGGCGAAGTGTAATTGCTCTGGGATACTCAATCCCTTTCATATAAAACAACCGTACCAACCCAACTATCAGACCAACTTTAATATTTTACAGTGAAATTAAAGCTCAGATTAAAACAGATGGTTCTAACATTTCATTACAAGCTGTTGCTCTGCTTTGCTGACCATTGGCTGGCATGCATAAACATATAAAAAGACAAAGGAGCCCATGGATAAAAACCATACTCTCCTAGCTTTTCATTCATGGTTACAGTGTGGTTATGAAAGTTATGGATCCAGGCAGAGTCTTTAAAGGTGCTGAATTCAATTTACTTTTACCAGTGAAAGAAAGAGGTCGGAGAAAGTGCAGAACGGGTGGGAAGGATAGAGAGGTTTTCCTTCAGTCTCCTGCCAAACGCTTTCGATTCACAGCCTTGAAGGGTCTAGGCCAGGGTCCGTCTGGTCTGAATTACAGCAGTGAATGTTCAGCATCAACTCACCAGTATCAGTGGGATTACTCCACACTTTCACTGTCATAGCGGGGATCAGAAGCGCGTCTGTCATGTTGAATGCAATTAAAGAAAAAAACTCCCAAGCTACTACAGGGATATAAGCTCCATTTCTGCCCGTGCTACTGACCTTCAAGACTGTCTAGGCACCCATTTTGGGTGCCTTATTTGCAAAACTTTTAAGGGTCAAACTTGTGCATTGTCTAGTTTGCTCATCTGTCCACAAGAAATGCTTATTGTGCATGGAACAAAGAGGCTTAAATTAAGATCCTTGGCTAAAAAAGGCAAAGTATTATTACTAATAAAGAACCCTGGTTGAATATTGCCACGAATGGGGTGTTTTTGCAACCTTAGCTGGTAGAGACCAATGATTTATGTTACGTTAAACCTTCCAGGAAAAATAGTCCTATTACATTCAGTATACTCGTCAGCTGCTAGATAGTGTTCCCTGTGTACAAAGTGTTAGTAGGTTAAGCAGCCCTTGGAACAAGCAGTGCCGTACCTAGACTCCTGGCAGCCCAGGGTGAACTTTTAGTATGGGGACCACTTCGCCAGAGATAATGATTATTTTGTTGCGAAAGTCTTTATCACATCTGTGGTATCGATGTCTTTAAATAGTTCGTTCTCAACTGATAACATTGCAAGTCCCATATATGCACAATATTAAAACTTTTTTTTTTTGCAATTGTAATTTTTTTTTTCATTTTTGTGCCCCCTTTCTCTCCGGGCCCCGGGCAGCCACCCGGTTTGCCCATGCCTGTGTCTGGGTCTGGGAACAAGCTAACTTTACTGGACTACTTAACTCAGCGCCTATCAGGCTTTGGAAGAACTGAAAAATTCAAACCTTAGCAAGCATTTTTCCACTTTTGAGATGTGCTTGCCCCAGGTACTTCATTTTTCAGGCATTGTCAAACATGCACAGTTCTACTCTAAAAACAATTATGAGCAAATCTATAAATGTATTTGGCTTTGGCAAAAATGAAATGAGCAGACTTGTTCCGTGATTTTCAACATGTTTTTCATGCCAATTTAATGGTACATTAGCTAATGTATAAGGACATTGGGGAACCAAGACTTCACCCCTCACACCTGCAAAGGCAGTGAGTGTGCGGAGGGTGAAATACAGTCTTTTGAAAATGGTATACTATGCTCTTTGGGTATGCAAAACAACCACCAGCGTAAGGGAGATCAGCATCTGGGAAGGGCATAGTATCGGCCTTAGATCCCACTGCACAACTTTAAGGCCCACTCTACACGTTATAGGGATGGTACAATTAATTGCTCAATTCCCTTAAGACCAACTATGCATGAAAAGTACTTATCACATGATAAGAAGCTCCAACCAGCTCTAAAGTTAGACCTTGAAAATGTGCACAAACTTTAGAGCTGGTTGCTGTCAAGCTTTCATTTGCACATGTAGCGGGGTCTCCTACCATGCCCAGCCTGAAACCCCTGGGATCTGGGGGTCGTGGCAGCCTCGATCCCTGGGGCTCAGGGAAATCCCTGAGCCCTAACGATCATGGCAGCCGCAAGCCCCAGGGTTCAGGGGTTTCATAATGGGGTTCCCAGCTATGTGTGGCATGGCAGGAGGTGCGATTGTGTGGATTGCGCATTAGATCCCATCTCACCTTTACCTGCAGGTGTAGAGAGGACCTGAAAAAGATGTTTCCCTTAACTGTTTGTGTCACTGATAGGCAATGGATTTGACCAGCTGGAATGGTTCAAAGCACCTACCGTGAACACGTGAAGCTAGCTCATTGATCTAATGCATGGAGAGTGAGGAAGTAAAATCAGCTCATTATGTTTTCAGAAAAGGCTATGGAAAGGGCTGTCTGAATATCTGACAGGTGTTCACACTGGCCTGACCAAGCTTAGGTTCCCATTGTACTGTCATGGATGAGATAAGAAGTCCTTTTCCCACGGGCTTACAGCTTAAGTCCCAGAGAAGCAGGAGAGAAAAGAAACACAAGCCCAGAGAAATGAGGCAGCGTGGCCGAAGTTAACCAGCAGGTCCACTGTAAAGTTGGGAATCGACCCTGGGATGAATTGTTGGCCCACCAGAGTCAATGACAGGATACCCATTGGTTTTAACGGCATCCAGATTTCCTCCAGGTCTGTGGACTCTCATTCCAGTGGTTTCAATGTGTTGTTCTAGGCTTGTTGGGAATCCAGGGTTTGGTGTGTTGGACTAATTTGCTACTGCGTTACTCCACTGTTGTGTGCATGTTAAGACCAGAGAAATCAGTAGGTAGGAAGACCACATAAAACCAATGTAACGTAGTGCGGGACAGGCCTTATGCATACAGTTCAAATTGCTAAATCTGGTGTTTGACCACTTTCATAAGAATATTTAAACAGAATATACGTGAAATGAGGAAAGCACGCTAAGTGAGGACCGTATCCAACCAAGCCCTGGAGAATCTCAGTCGTTCTAACTCTGTCATCGTGCCCCAAGAAACCGCTGCACATTTTAGAGTGACTTTCTTGCCTTGCAGGACTTGCAGTGTTATGCTCAATACCAGTTACAATGGCTACCAATCTAAGCAGTAATGAGCTCACAGTGCAAATGCTATCTGCCTTTTCTTGCCTGGGTGGGATGCACTGTGAGGTACCAAGACTGAGGACGGTGTATACATGCACTGGCTGAAATCATCAAGACGCTGAAGTCCAGGAATACTGGGCTAAATTGTATTCTCTGTATGGGAGGAGATCTGCTCACATGTTTTCCTTCATTATGTTTTAATCATATTCTAAAGTAGAATTCATTCTGCATTGCAATATGCTCTACCAATAATGTACATTACTAATAGAAGATTGCCCTTTGCCTAATATTCCACACTGAAGCCCAAATCTTCAGCCTCCCACAAGGACGCATTCACATTTGCACACATCTGTTTGAAAACTGAGACTGTGCAACCCTAGGGTCCTATTCTTACTCGAGCACCAAAGACGAAAGACGAGAGTAAAGGAAAAAGGCATTAGCTACAGAAAATCACCTTCTTGCAAAACTGTTCTTTACGGATCTGGGTTACATCCTCAGAAATATAATCCTTGTGTTAGACAGTTAACATGCAGATGAGGTTGCTCATATAATAGCACACCGCTGACAACCACCTGGGAGATCGTGGCAAGATTTCTTTTTTTTAAATCTTGCAATATATGTTTAAAGATGTAAAAAAAGAATTGTATTTTACAAAACATTATTTATCAATAGAGCTGGGCATAGCTGCGAATGCACAGCATGGACGCCACAAGAGCGGAGACAGCATTGTAATGAAAAAAGCGTATCCATCATCAACAATACAATACTTACTTTGACCTAAGGTCAGGTTTGTACAGTTACACCAGATGTTAGATTTCAGCTGCTCTTTGAAATGAAGAAACACAATGGTTACTATTCCCGCAGTGTTGTGGATTTCATTAAACAACAGGTTTATCTTTCAGCTTTAAAATGTAGAGCAAGATTAGGATATTCTAACGTTTAGGTTTCAGAAAGGATCAGTAACCGTAATGTAAAGTAGGACTGGCACTGTACAATGGCTATTTGCAATGCACTGCACAGGGCTGTCCAATAGAAAACCTGGAGATGGCAGTGCTACGGGCACAAGAGCTCCATGGACCAGATGATGAGTTGCAAGCTTGCCCACACTAGCATGGCAAGTGCCCACTGTTCTGAAGATGGCAGACCTGTGCTCAGATGGGCTCAGGTCTTGTTGTTTCAGGTTGTACTACTTCTCTCTCCCCACAGAGCTCCACCTGAGAAGGGACCCCGTGCTGAGAGCCTGCCTGGGGACCCACCAGGACCCTTCCTCCTCTCTTTTGCACTCTCAGAGGGGCCAAGCGTTAAGCAGTGAGAGGAGACGGTTACTTACAGTTGTCCTGGGTCATTCCACGAAACTGTCATGGTCCCTGGCTGCGGGTGGGAGGAAAAAGGGATTGCTTCCCCAGAAACATAATCCCTCCATAATAATTGGAAGGGGTAAGAAGTGGGATTAGCCTGCCTCTACTTCCTCGATGAGGTGACCAGAGTAGTTGGGTTCAAGTCTAGTCCTGGGGTGATGATGCAGACTCAAGGTGCTCCAGCCTCAGGGTAGACAGTTTAAGGACAACCTGGCCCTGAGACTGCAGCAACTGTTCTCCTTCATATGGTGTTTAACGAATACTTCTACGTGCTTCCTACTGCCCTGTCCCGGCCAACAAGGGACCCTTTCTCCTCTCTCTCAACTTCCTCCAAACCTTTCTGCTGCTGTTCACCTCTTAGGACTCCTCCATCCTCATTCTGCTAAGCTGTTGTCACTATCCTGTGGTCTGCCGTGTATTATTTAAGCTGCCTGGAGCAGGAATTGTATGTTCTTAAAAAATGAATGCCCCTCTAAAGCACTCTTATTAATTATTATTAACCATTAATACCTAAACTGTGAAAGCAAATATGAGACAGAAGACTGATCTATAATTAGACACTGAACAGACCTCCAAGTTATGTCGTTTCCCCCCACCCCCCCTCCTCGGCGCGCTCATTCTTTGTAACTGGGTCTCCAGTTGGTACAAGGCAGGTAAAGCAGGGGAGTGGGACACAGTCCCTGAATTATTTCATTAAAAATTAAAGCTGTGTAAAACTGTATACATTTCATTAACTAACCATTGCAGCAGGCTTTGCAAATATTCTGAGGGAAGCTAATCTCTTGGTTTTAATTAGATTGAAGGTCTCTTGCAAAGGCTACTACTTTAATATAAAGGGAATATTCTTTGCAGGAATTAGGCAACAAGGACTCCCAGCTTGGATCACTAGTCATGCACCAACACAAGGAGCTGTGTAGCAGCTAAGATTGCTGCATGTAGAACATGCCTGATAAACCATCTTAAAAGCAAATCGTGGTAAGTCTGGTGCATCCTTTCTCCTCCTTCGCACACGTCTGACTGCAAACCATCATCATTCACCACAGACAGCCTACTTCAGCCTTAACCAGAACTCCTCCCTGCTTAGGACACTTGGTAGGGACTTCAGGAGACAGGAGCTGAATTTGTCACTTTTGGCATGAACATGGGTAGGTCCAAATCCACTTGAACGTGCCCTTAAGAAGAACCTGCAGGCCACTGCACTCACCCTGTTTTGAATCTGTTCCCTCCTGGCAGGTGTAGACACTTCATTCAAGACCCATTAGTTGCAGAAAAAACCATGAGCTGCAACTAAAATGGGGAGGAAGAAGAAGGTGGCCCTCCTGCCTTTTAGGCCAGGCCAATCCATCAGTGCTGCAGGGACACAGCAGGTGAGGGGAAGCTGGCCAGGAGCTCAGAGGTAGAGACATGAGAGAAAGGGAGGGAGGAGAGAGGTCTTTGTTGTTGTTGGATTTGGAGCCCATTCCACCATCTCCAGAAACTTTCATTATTCTGACAATGGGTGGTCCCTGCGCGGTGACCTGCAGACGCCAATGACCCAGTATCCAGCACCCGAGGGCTCTGTCTGGCATCGTTGCATTCATTGCTCCATTCAGTGGGGCCTCTTAAACACGGCAGCAGTGCCCCGAGAGGATGCCTGCCTGGCTGTGAAGTGAGAGTCAGACTTGGCTCGTCAAGCTGATGCTTTTTTGTCTCCTAAGTGGTGATCAAAGAGAAGGGCAACCACAGCCGGAGGTGCCAGGCCACCCATAGTGTAACAGGAAAGGCCTGATGACAGCCTTGAAAAGTCACGTTGCAAGAGGCGAACCCACAACTCCTAAGGACAGGAGCTACCATAATAGCAGGAGCTACTGGAGAGAGTTGAGTTGAGTTTGCTGTGCCCTCGCCACCAGCTTCTTGTTACAGCGGGGGTAGTTAAAACGGTCTCGTCTCTTCACCCATTACTCAGACTTGCATAGAGCCAGATGGGTGATGCTGAGCTGCTGTGTGCATCCAAGATGCAGTCTTAATTCACCGCTGAACACTTCTTTGTGACTGGGGACTGCATTGAAATCTTTCAAATCTGCAGTTGTTTGCTGCCCCTCTTCTCAAGCTATTATCCCCTGCCAGGAGATGAATTTGTAGATTTTCAACCAAGATCCAATCTTCTTTCCCTTATCAACTATAATAGAAAATTCTGTAGTTACAAAATTACAAACTCGCCTCCTGGATAAATGTCAATCTATGTTTAAATGTGGAAGCAGCGCTGAAGCCGCCTGTAACAATGCATCACTTCAAGCCAACATGGTGCCCCTTCGCTGCTGATTTCACTTGACTCCAACAGCCTGCGCTGGATACTGTGAACCAGTCAGCTCAAATGTTGCCTCCAACATCTTCTCTTTTCTCTTTGGATTAACTTCCTTTGTATATAAAAGGCCCGATCCTGCGCAATGTCTGTCACCTCCTGGGACACGCTGGAGGCTTCCACGCTCGCTGACAGCGCCAGGCAGGCATGACTCTGTTGTGAATTTTGCCACTTTGCTACTTCTTTGCTGCTTTTGCTCCCTGTGGATGCTATTTTTCCCGTCTAGGTCTCCTGATTTTCATGCTTCTGCACTTCATTAATGAGGCCAGACACAGGAGCTATGCTTGCGGCTTTCCATTGCACTAATGACAAATGCCACCACTGTGCTAAGGGCTTCTTTCATCAGCAATCTGGTGCTGTTTGGGTTAACGATTGGTTGCTCAAATTGAGGGGATCGTGCTTCTTTTACCGCTTGGATATCATTAGTGCTTCTCTGCCACCTGTTACTGACTCACCAGGACACTGGGCCTGTTGGCTATGACATGGAAAAGTCGGATGTGGACTTTTTAATGACATGCCAGCGGGCTTGTTGCACCGAGACCAGCTGCACTGAAGCACTAGGGCTGGGCTCCTTCTTCGGGCAAAAGTCTCACAGGGTAGCATTCCTACATCGGGGTGTCACCTGGCTGACAATTAAAGTTCACATCTCAGATGAACGCATATTATTTTGTCCTACATGGCCATATCTATCAGCAGTCTCCTAGTTAGGTACATAGTTTGCTAGTTGATTTTTTTTTTTTTTTAGCCCTTCATTTCTTATTGCAAATAATTCTTCCCTGCTTGTTTACTGTGATGACACACACAAAAAAACATTTTGGGGATAATTCAGTAAAAAACCCTCTATGCACATATGCAGTATATGCTGTTGATTGGAACTGGAGAGCTGAGGGATTAGTTAGTACATAGTTGGGGGATACGAGATCTACCAATCTGTTCCTGGACTGATTTTTAAGAGGTTCTTTCATTGATCATCCGCACTTTCCAGTTTACAGGCTCTCACAACTTAAGTGAGCTGAACCCCAGAGTTGAAATTTAATTGACTAATAATTGCCATTTTTAAGCAGTTCCGATATATTAATATTTGATCTTTAAAAATAACATTCAGGGAAACGGATTTTGCTATAGTGCTTTCTTAGGTCTTCATTGTGGGAGCTACACGGGGTAGCTCTTTCCCGCTGACAGTCTGCCTGGGAAAAGTTGCCTTTCAGAGAGCAAATTCCTCAGCTTCATTTCTCCAGTTCCCTAATTTTGATTCAGAGCCATATCTTTGTTTCAAGGTTTATGTAGATAAACCTCAATTTTGTCAATCTCAATTTTGTGTAAGAAGTAGGATCAACTTCTAATTTCCAGTGTTAAATCCCAGGCTGTATTTTCTGCTGCAATATTCTCAAGATGACTGTGCTAGGTTACGTCCCATGCTGCGCTTGACACTTCAGGAAACTAAAGTAGCTGTAACTTCATTTATTTATTAAGACCACAGGCAAAGACTGAACCCATCTTGGATGCAGAGAGCTTTAAAAGTTCAGGTTAGCATCAAATGCCCCAAACTATAAATCGATGCCGCCTCTGCTGCCAAAGGACTTGCGCAGTTATACAACTGATCTTCCACAAGGGTCTGTATAGGAACGAGAGAAGTCATTTTCTCAAGGATTAAATGTAACGATGGGTTGTTGCTTGATGTGCCTCAGAGTGAAAGTTGCTGGCAGTCCCGCTCCTTTTACCCATCCCTGTAACACACCCAGCAGAACGGCTGCTAGATGTTAGCAAAGCAATAGCATCCTTGTGACAATTGTGGTTACCAGGATGCTGCTGTTTACTCTTCTGCAAGATGAGCAGCCAGTGTCTCTACCAGGACACTGGGGGCCCTGAGTTCAGTACAATGCAGGACTTCGTTCTGTTGAAGAGGAGCGGGATGGGGTGCTCTTCAGTTTGGAGAGGAGAAGGCTGATGGGGGATACAGAAGTCTATCTAATCCTGAAGGGTGTGGATCAAGTGAATGGGGAACTGTTGGTCACCAAGTCCCAGAATGCTAGAACTAAGGGGCACCTGCTGAAATAAGGAGGTGACAAGTTTAAAACTAACATGAGAAAGGACTTTTTTGCACTTATCATGTAGTTAACTTGTGGAATTCATTGCCATGGAGGTGGTAGAGGCAGACGGCAGGGCCAGGTACAAAAATGGGCTGGATAAATTCATAGATCCATTAATGGCTATTGAACAGAATGGTTGGATACGTCTCCTCTGGCATTTCAAACCCAATAAATGGTGGATGCCAGAAAGTGTCCTCAGTAGGGGGCTAGATCACTTTAGAGACATCCAGTTCAGTGCTCTCACTATGTAGCATCCACTTCTGCCACTGCTGGAGACAGGATACAGGGCTACTTGGACCATTGGTCTGACCCAGTATGGCACTTCTTATGTCCTTAAGAGAGATGGCCGGCAATGAGAATGCTAGCCTGAGCTCCAGGAAACCCTTGAATGAAACCCTTGATGACAGGCTTGAAAAGTCACATTGCAAGAGGAGAACCCACAACTCCTGAAACCACAACTCCAGAGGGAGTCCGATGCCTGCCTCTGCCCTCAGCTTCCTGCGTGATCCTGGCAAGTCACAGATATGCATTCGTAAAACAATGCTGTCCTCACAGGGAGCTTGTGGGGATAGGTGTTAAAGATTTGGACGTGTTCAGGTGTGCGACAGCCGTGAAACAATGTATGCAACAGAGATCAAACCCTCTTCTGCCACGGACTCACTGTGTCATCCTGGGCAAGTCACCCAGTCCCTGTGTACTCCAGTTCCACATCTTTAGGCAGCGCATAATGGCTTTTCTGTACCTCCCTTTGGGGCTGCTTATGTAAAATTTGTAAAGTTTTTTGAGGGCCTCTCAGCACATGCTTCTAGCAGATACTGTGTTATGCGACAGGATGTTGCTTTGTTGGCCCTCAGCACTGCATATGAGTGTGGCTTTATAGTAACTGGTTAGGTAACAGAGCTATAAGCCTTCGCCTGATTTTCTTTGCATGCAGTTAAACTCAAACCATTTTTTTTACTGTTATTTAATGGTGGGCTGTCTGCTGCCTTCCTTTGAATAGTGTCCAGCTGATCTGATTCTAGGGATGGGGATGCCCAAAGGTGCTGGTGATCTTTGTGTCTGGGGGATGGACTCAGGTTAGGGTTGTACAGCATACAAGAAACCCCCACCTAAAACTTCATGCCTAAAAGTTGTCCAACATCTCTCCCAGCTATATAGTTGGTCCAATAAACAATATCACAGAAAAAAAAAATACCTTTCCTCTCCTTGCCTTTCCTGGACATCAGAGCTGTAACACTCCAGCCCAATTGATAACGTAAAGTCTTTAAATGCCTTCTCCACCAGGGAAGTGCTATTGTTCGTTATTTGAAAAATAGGTCCATTCCACCCATGAATACAGTCTCTAGGAGTGCGACTTGCAGACTTTCACCTGAGACTCTAGGCTGCATTTGGTCCATGCTGAGATTGAACATGACAGATTGCTGCGGCAATAGAGTCTGAAGAAAGATAATATGTACTGAAACCCCGTGAAAAGCCCATTGAAGTGAGTCAGCGTCTTTTCTGATTTTGGTGAGATTTGGATCCAACTGGGTCAAGGTCTACTGTGCTCTCAAGTGACACTTTGCCACGTGGGATCCCAGATGTAAGAGAACAGTGCTAGAAACACCGTTTACTACTTCCTGGGATAGCATCCCTTTGGACATCCCTGGCCTCTCGTGTACAGGGATGTACTTCTTGCCACATGCTGTCAAAAAGGGGTTAACCCATCTCTCTGTATCTAATCTGGTATATCCTGACTTAGCAAAAATTTCCACTGACCTGCAGAGAAGAAGTTTAATGAACGTAGAGCGTCTGTTTTGATGCTATGCGGCTTCATCTACCCTACCGCTCAGCAGGGCAGCCATGTATTTGTCTATATACTCAGTCCGTGTTTCGATACAGAAGAACTACAATGGAAGTGAGATCAGGCCCTGACAGGGGTAAAATACTACGATTCTCAGTTACAGACCCTGCACTGCAGCCCTGTTAAGGCCCAAAGAATCAAATCCATATCCCAAAGCTCTTCCTGGAATAGTTTGAATTAGGTTCCTTTTTTTTTCTGCTGGGGGTAGGTCATATCCTTCACTTCTGTAAACTGGCTTTGCTCCATCAACTTCGGTGATGGGATGCTGATTTCCGCCAGAGGAAGATCTGCCACTAGATTCTAGAGAATGTACGAAAATATGCAGAAAAAAACCCCTGCAATCTATACAGGCTGCTGATTCTCCTCTGTCTTCAGATTCCTGTTGCCGCAGGCTATTACATCAATCTAGTTTTTTTTTCCTAGCGACTAGTTTACATCTTAGACATAGAACAAAGAAAACTATTGGTGTGATCTGAGTTTAAAGCAGCAAGTCATGGATGTCATGCTTGTACTTGCACGGTAGTTAACATTCAGCTGCTTAGAAAGAAAGAGGATTCTAATGTGTTTCAACACCGCAGAGGGTTTTTCCCCCCCTCGTAGGTGCAACTGGAACATGCAAATATTGATCATTCCTACCGAGTATACAGAAAAGTGCGTCTACCCACCTGTAGCATAATCACCAGCCTCATATTCAAAACATATGCTCCGTTTCATAAATAAAGTCCTTTAACACTGTGCTGTTGATCAGACCCAAGGAGCAGGGAATCCAGCATCACCGGATTCTCCGTAGGCTGCTGCTCCCACCGAGCCTCACAAGTGAACATTGTAATTAGAATCAGCCCTTCTAATTACATTTATATTGCTAGCATTATAAGGCAAATGTTCTTCTATATGAGTTTTATCTCCTAGTGATAAACTGAATTGTAACGTCAGACTCCTGCCTTTGCACCGTGATTTATCGTGGGGGTCTAACACGAGAACATCTAGGGAGTTTTGAGATGATGGATTGGCACTTGAGAGCCGTGCGGAGCAGGAGGAGATGAGCATCTCCTTTTGTGCTCTGTGCCTCTTGAGTTAGCAGCTGTACCCCCTCAAAGCGTTTCCCTTCTCGAATCCCTTGCAAGTCTATTGTCACTGGCTGCTCACATTAGTCACGTCGGTCATCTAGTCCTTATGTGAAGTACTTCAGTGCATGAAGGCATTTCTGAATCCCCCGACTGTATGTCCCCTTTTCCTTTTGTGTGACACTGGGTTTCTGACATCGCTCTTGTTTCACTCAGCACGGTGCATAGTACGACAGTGCCCACTCAAGACTCCTTTTTTTTAGAGCGCCGACCTACTTTCGCTGTAGATGTTCTCAACTCCTATGTTACGGACTGAGGCTGCCCTGCCTTACCTCCCTGCTCTCCTTTGTTTTTTCTTCTTCAAAGACTACGACATCCAGAATTGGAGATTGCTGCTTGTGACTGCAGCCTCATCTGTTCCTTTGAATAGCGCCCAGCTGATCTGCCTCTAGGGGTGGGGGCTGCCCAAAGGTGGTGGTGATCTTTGTATCTGGGCGATGGACTCAGGTTAGGGTTACACAGCGTACAAGACGAAACCCCCACATTAAACTGAATTAAATCTCTCTTTCCTGACGGGCCTCCGCAGCAGGGCCAGTGTTACTATGCAGAGATGAGGTTCTGGCCTAATAACAGGGCTAACAAGCTTGGTGCTAATTTTCCTGTGGTTTGCAGTGCACTTTGCCATTGCTCTTTTTCTAGTTATGTTCAGGCTTCCCTTTGTTTTGGGGGACCTGATTCTGCACCCCTGACATTACTGAGAGCTTTGACATTGGCTTCAATGGGAATAGGATTAGGTGCTAAATAC
>NW_017728997.1:11281744-11285172 GCF_001723915.1 Gavialis gangeticus
TCCTGTGGTTTGCAGTGCACTTTGCCATTGCTCTTTTTCTAGTTATGTTCAGGCTTCCCTTTGTTTTGGGGGACCTGATTCTGCACCCCTGACATTACTGAGAGCTTTGACATTGGCTTCAATGGGAATAGGATTAGGTGCTAAATACTGTCTCTCTCCCAGTGGCTTTTGTTCATCCTCAGCTCTTTATTCCTTTACATTCATCACCACGTCACCTATACAGCTCTCTTGGTCTCATTGCCTTCTCACTCTCTGCTTTTCTTACTCTTTTTCTCTTCTTGATTGACTCTGTACCCACTGAAGAGCCATTTACTTGGAAAGACTGTCTCCATCCCCCTTGATAATGCAATGGGATCCATGCATTTGTGTTCTCGGGTCAATCAACATATTCAACGGCCAGACATCTTGCTTGAGGCCTTTCTCAACGCCCTGTTAGCTCCAGCGGGACCTCAGGCTCTCAGTCTTAGCTGAACTGGGACTTACCCCAGGGTCTGCTGATGGGGCTGAACTGGTGACCCAAAGGTGAAACTGCTCTGTTTAACTTGCAAGCTACCCAGCCTGCCATCTCAGTTCAGTTTTCTCTGTATTGTTTATGCATGAGAGGTAGGTGTCAGCCACCAGCTTCGGAGCTCATCCACAAAACTCTACTTACATACATCCAAGCCTCTTTTAAAAGGCCCATTTCTGCTGTGCTGCTTAAAGAGAAACACAAGCTGACCTCCATATAATTAGCACATTGTTGTTCCCATGCCTTCTCCTCAAACTGCTGCAATTTGTATAACAGTGATTCTCAACCGGGGTGCCAGGGCACCCGGGGGTGCTTCGAAATTCTTTCAAAAGGTGATGCAGGGTGCCATGCAATGCATGGTTAGGTGTGAATCAAACAAATTCAGAGATTTCAACAAGGAATCCATAGTGTCAAAAGCACTCAGAGCTGTTGTGAGTCCTTTGCAACAGATGAACTGCTCTGTTATTTTTCTGTAGTCAAAAAACCAAGTGAAGCGTCTTGATGCCCATCTTGCTGGGGGGCATCTGATCCCAGCGGTCTTTCCTGCCCATGTGCAGGGGGGCTGGACCCAATGATCTGTAAAGTCCCTTCCAGCCCCTGAGACAATTATGACGCTATGAAAAGTAAGAGCTGGCATTTTCCAGGTGGGACAGGGGGCTGACTCTACTGAAGGGTGCGTTGAGCCTGAACAGATTGAGAACCACTGCCTTAAAGTATCAGCTCCCTGGAGCAGGACCCATTATTGTTCAGTGTTTGGGGACAGGGCACTTCTATAAGTAACAATCAACATTACCATTTTTAGCCTGTGTTTTTCCTACTTTCAGTTATCCTGATTCCTCTGCCACCTTCTTGCCCTGCTGCGTCTTATAAAAAAGCATCTAACTACAGAATTTCCTAAATTGAAGAGCAAGCTCTGCTGAGTGCTGTTGCTCGAATGTTGTCTGACAAAAATGTCACAGGCATAAATAAGTTATTGGTCCTGTCCTCTTGAAACCTCACGACATGCTCCCCAAGTCACTCTTTTATGGAGATATATTATCTCACTGAGAATTTCTTGTCAAACTATGTTAGGTAAATAAAGGAGAGGTGAAATATCAGCAACAAAGCTAACAAATGGAGCTGAATGCTCCACTTGAAAGAGCAGATCTAGCTGTTTACCATGCTAATCTGAAATGAAATGAAAATGTATGTTTTTCATCTTTTCAGACAGTGATCTTCAAATACAGGTAGCCAAGGTTTTTAACTATACAGGCTATTTTTTTTATTAGAAAAAACTATGTCAAGGTATTTGTGTGTGTGTGTGTGGCTGGAACAGTATAGTCAGTAGATGAATTGAAATATCCATTATCTAGTGACCTGTGCCCAGATGTCATCTGAGCCTTTGCTTTGGTATTTAGCTAGCTAGCTGTGTATACATCCAATTAGCTAGCATCAGGCAAGGTCTTTTTTAACTTGCAGGGGCTGGAGGTGGGTGTGCAAAAGAAAAGTAGTTAAAAAAAATCTGCCGTTCCTTTCTGTTAACTTACCTCCGGGTTGAAATCCCTTGTCACCATAGGGGAAGGGGAGTGCCCCAAATGCAGTAGCAATTGCTACTTTTATGTCTCAGACAGTCATGCACTGCAGTGTTTGTAACCACTGCCAGCACCTCACCGATTTTGGGCGCGTGTGCTCTAGACATTAGGCTGCAGGAATGACAGGGCATCTAATACCTTTTAGGTTCACACAATAAATCTTCTCATGTGCAGGGGTCATAGATTAAAAGCACCTTTCTTCTTTGACGGAGATAAAGTAAAGGATGTGGTGTAGCTAGAACTTAAGTTAGTTAAATTCAGAGTAACCCAAGACCAGCACCATTAAATCATACTGAGAGACCAACCCAATTATACCTCTAATCAAGAACAGGTAAGCCGCTCTCCCAAACCGAGCAGTGTGCTCTCCCCAGAGAAGTCCTGGGACTGGCCTTTCTTATCTATAACATAATGGGATGTTGATCCCCGACCCCATTCGAGGCAATGGCAAAAGCCCCAATGACTTCAGCAAGGCCAGAATTCAATTCCTGGTTGGACACACCTTCCCCACCCCTCTCTCTCACCTATCCAAAGGGGAAAACAAAAGACCATTTGGGGCCAGTCCCGTGGCTTCCGCTGATTTTAATGACTCAGTGTGTCCGAAAGTTTTTTTTTTTTGCCCGACGAGTACAGACTATTTATTGCTTTATCATCCCAAACACTCAGTGCCATCATGCTAGCTCCAGTTTTGCGGCGTCTGCGTCGATACACGCACTTCTGTATTCATTTGTCAGCGCAAACCCATTTAGTGACAAAGAACGCAAATGGATTTTGAAAATGGAATATTTCCATTTCTAATCTGCGACGTTCCAGCCCCTCCCAGTCTTCCTCCAGTTCCTCTCCTCTGCACCACTGCACTAAATAAATTAACAAGTTATCAACAAGACTGCAACACCACTACAGGCTTCCCCCATTACCGAGCCTGTCATTGCCACTCAAGAATCTCTTGGAATGTGACAACTTCACAGCAGAAGGTCACTTCCTCCAGTCACTTTCTCCCCGCTGCTTGGAGGCAACCATTCTGAGAAATGATTTGTTATGGTAGAGTAAGAGGCATATTTGTTAGCTAATTCATTCCGGGAAACTCAAATGAGATGAAAAAACAAGCACAGATCTGACAAATGGCATTTAATTAGGTCTGAACCTAAAATTCATAATACATATTTATGGTGCCCTAAGTCATTCACAGCCGACGTCCCCTTTATTCTCTCAACTCGGTCCAATTGCTGACATGGGACGAGGGCGTTCGTGATGGGCGATTCGAGGCTATTTGATGTTCCTTCATTATGGCATGTTTTCTTTACCCCTTATCTTCGCAGCCCCCCCTGCCCTCAATGTGTGGTATGCAGCAA
>NW_017728997.1:11290172-11310853 GCF_001723915.1 Gavialis gangeticus
GGGGCTATTTGATGTTCCTTCATTATGGCATGTTTTCTTTACCCCTTATCTTCGCAGCCCCCCCTGCCCTCAATGTGTGGTATGCAGCAAGCTAGAGAGAGAGTCTTTTTCCATGAGTGATGGGATAACTTGGCTCTCCCCACTGAAACGGGAGAGACATGATGATTTAATGGTGCTGGTCTTGGGTTGCTCCCCACTGAAACGGGAGAACCCACCTCTGGGTTGAGACGTGGCTGCTGTTTGACTTTGCAGCACAAATGGACATGGCTCACCAGCCAGCATGTCCCTTGAAGGTATCGCATCCAAGGATCAAGACATTTTTTTTTTGCAAAAATCTTGTTGGTCTAATAAAAGATATCATCTCTACTATGGGTCCTGATTGAAGTTAGTGAGAGACTTTTCTCTTAATCTAGGCCTCAATTACTCATTTCATGCAGGTCTGATTCTGCCCGCCTTTGCTTGTTAGATCGGCTGGGATCACGAGCCAAGGTGTCACGATTCAGTCGATGCTTTGCCAAGGAATTCTCTGGGGATGCACAAACTCAAGAGGAAATTGATCCTGTAGCTCAAAATATTACTACTTGCTGTATCAGCCTCTCCCTCTCGGAGGTTTGATGCAAGCCGAAATAGTACTTTTCATGCTTTTTGACACCACAGCCCTGGCAAGGCACTAGAGACGCTACCTTTCCCCTCCTTTCTCTTGGCATGTTGCCATGCAAGCGCACTATGCCGCTTCAGTTTTTGTTCTCTGGTGGGAAATTTCACTTGACCCTTTCAAGTGGGACAAGAACAGATATTAGATTTGTTGACGATGAAGTGCTTTTATCTGAATTCAGCAAAAGAGGTACAATGAAAAGATTGCAGCTGCTCAGCTAAAGCACTGTGCCTATTACAGAGTTCATATGCATTTACAAGTGGCACATCAGTGAAGGTTCTCCTTACCCGAGCAGATGTGCACTGCAAACTTGTTAATCTTTCTGTCAGCTCTGCAAGCTTTCCATGCTTTTGGGAAAATGTTGCATTTGACTTCTTTGCTAGAATTTGCAATGATAGAAACACTACTGGTAGGAGCTACAGCCTGGTGGTGCTTTGTCTGTTTGGTAAGTCTTCTTCCAGGCCTCTTTCTACAGGACCGGACAGCTGTGTCTGGTACCACAGATGACTCACATTGTAATGAAAAGTTGGGAACCCCATTGCCTTGTCAGCACCTGCTATGCTAAATACACATCCATCCACCTACCCAATAAACAGTAGGGTCACATACAATTAATTTCCCCATTTTCTTTTATATATATAACATTTCATTGATTCTAAAACTTATTGCTCTAGAAAGGAAGGTTGCAAGTCAAGTCAGACAGGAAGCAAATAATTCAGACTTGGCATATAAGATTAAAAAAGAAAGTACCTATTGTCTGACGTCATACAGCAACTATACCATATAATAAGGGCAATAAAGCATCGAATATCCAGAGAAAACCCTGATGAAATTCAGGAAAGGCTATGACTTGTGGTCAACCAATGGTGCAAAAGTAACAACATGAGCTCTATCAGACTCTGAAGAGCTGGAGACGCGTGAGAAGGACCAAAAAGAAACCCTGACTTATTTCAGAGCGTGCAAAGGTGGCTCAAAATTTGGGCCAACAGTATCAACTAGGAATAAAGGAAAACTTATGACTTTAGCATTATTTAATATTTGTAGTGCTGTAGCTCTCTGAGGACCTGGTCAAGGTTAGGGCCTGCAGAGCTGCTTAATTTGTGCCAGCTGGAATTTCCTTCTAGGGACCGTCCATGAGTCCAAGACTGCTACAACCTGCACTGGCCTCACTTCTCCCATGTCTTGGGCCTCAGCTCAGGAAAGCTATTAGATAAGGGCTACACTTTAAAGGTCCACCTAAACCTACTGTTTACTGGGCTCGTGTGGCTAAGGCACGCAGCTTTTATATCCAACTGTTCACAGGGGAACAATGACGCTGGCCACACTTTCACAACGCAGGAGCAGCACGGCAGAGGCATAGTGGGGACCACAATGTGGCATCAGATGTTGGATTAATGATCACCATTTTTCCATGTATAACCAGCTTATGAGATTTCACTAGAATCGCTTCTCGAAAATCTGCCCTGCTGAAACAGCACCAACAGCTGAACGTGTTTTACCTGCGCTACAGCCAGGCTGAGACATTCCCTTCGTGCAAAAGAATACAGCAGCAGAGCAAAGCCGGGAGGAAGATGCCAAAACCGATGCCAGTGGAAGTGATGCGACAATGAAAACTCAAAGCCACTGGACTACACAAAGAACGAGCAAGCTCCGCCTCATGCCTAAAAGTCCCTGTAATCTTACAAAATACCCATAGCCATACAAATGGCTTTGCTCCTTTCCGTTCCTTACCATCAATGTTATTTTCATTCCCCATTTCACATCTTCCTTCTAGGACCAACCAAGCGTGTCCCCTTTAGGTCAATAACTAAGCTCTCATTGACTTAAATGGGACTAGCATTTTCCTCGACAATGGTGTGTCTGCCTCTCTCACTGTTTCCCCTCATCACCAGATACTCAACCTTGTTCACGCTTCTCATGACAAACATCCCTGGAGGCGGCGTAGAAATATCCTGTAGACATAATGGGCACAGATCTCTATTGCCATGCACCTTGGGCAGTCCATTCCAGTGCTGCAGGTTATAAAATGCTGCCAGGTCATTTAACGCCTGTTTTGTACTCAATTTGCGCTGGTAGCAATGACTACATAAAGCGTGGAGGACAATGGAGAGTCAGAGGCCATCCCACTGGGCTAATCCCACTGTAAGCAATGGGAAGATTTCCACTGAGTTAAACAGACTTTGGATCTGGCTCGTATTTCCTCACCAGTGACTTTCTACTTATCACATTGTCACAAAGGGAGTCTTTTCATATTGCTCCTCACCAGGTTTCTTTGCTGCCTTCCAGCTGGCAGATCCACAGCACAGGACTGGCTCATTGCCAGTTTAACTCAGACCTGTGGCTAGCTAGTAACTCTGATCTTGCATGGCATTTTTGTTGTAACACCGTGAGTCATGATTTCATCAGGGTAGCAAACCACTTCCAGCATCAATTCACGTATAATACGTTGTACGGACGTTGCCTTCCCGTAAGACACCACTAGTCATTGTGCCAAGTCCTACTAGCTTCAGCCCCTCAGATGGTTGGTGTCTTTCTTACCTTGTCAAGTTTCCAGCATCTGTTAGCAAAAACGTTTCCCACAGCTTAGCGTTCAAGGTTCAGGACTTGTTCGATGTTGTGGATATTTATCACGGACGAAGGTTGCAAGTTGGCAAAGTCTGTTCTAGACGTTTTGCACTGCTCCCGGTACAAAGCAGCATTTACTCTGCAGGGAAAGAAGAAGTAAAACCTTTAGCCAATAAACGGGTAAATGTCATTTCGGCAACGATCGACAGTAAGTCACCGTTTCCTTTCCTATTCCTGTCCCCTCCTCAGCCATCTGGGGGGATGATTTTACCTGATAACCTCATTTTCCTTCTCTTTTTCCTGCACTCTTCAGGGACATATCTTCTAAGGGAGACCTGGTGTTTGCAGAAAAATTCAGGCACTGCTAACAAGCAGGACCTACTTCGAGCAATTAGTGATTTTAGGTTCCCTCTGTGTCCCAAGTGGCTCTGGTAGTTTCCTTTCATTCTTTCACATTGTTGGGATTATTTACACAGCTGTTCCTGTAACATTTTTTCTAATGTGATTCTTATTTTTTTAAATGTATGTGTTGTTGTTTTTTTCCCCCTCCATTTTGATTTTAGAACAGTATCAGTATATGTGTGGTCCAGTTGCTTCTAGCATACTTTGCTATTGGTAATTAAAAACACAGATTTAGCCATACACACGTAAGCCAGGCCTGTATTTCTGATGGAACTTTTGAGATCAGAACCCAAGCAATCATCATCAAATTATAATTTCAGGTGTCTAATATTGTATCATTTTCCTCACTAAAAATGACCGGCTGATTTTTTAAAACGCATGCATGCGTCTTTACAGATTGTGTCTGGGTGTACAACTGCTTGTTGGATTTGTATGCACAATAAACACAAAAAACAGAGACTTACATGTGCAAAGGCCAGCTAGCTGCAAAACCAGCCATTGCTGGCAGGAACGTTCAGTTTGTCTGTGTGGCAAAAGTACACCTGCATATGAACTATATACCGAATTTTCCACGTGTGTTTTGGAAAATGAAAATCTCATGTGAAAGTAAAGAACTCAGTCTATTGGGGATGTTAGGTTAAATTCACAGTTGGCATAAACAGGAATAAATGCACTGAATTGTGCTCGCTTACATCAATTAATCTGACCCATTTCCTTTAATTAACCATAGGAATACATTGGTTTGTAGTTTTATCATTTTTATATGTGCATTTTGCATTATACTTTATAATCGTCTCCCTTCCCATTCCCTTACATTTTCCCTTCCCATTCCCAATATATGAAAAATAATATACTTTTACGCCAAGAATGTCAGGTCCCTACCATTAGCAGCAGGACAAGCTGTTGGGTATTTGTCTTTCAGAAAATCAGGCAAATTAACTGCCTAAACATGGATTTAGGTGTTTGATTTCCAGCACCTATTTCTAAAAACCTGGGCCCTGAAGGATAAAACTCTGATTGTATATGTGTAATATAAATTGCCAGTCACTTTTATTACATGTCTGTTTATATAAAAACCTTAGAACACATTTAAAAAATGTAAACTTTCCTTAGTGTGTTTAACACTGTGTCGAAAGAAGACTAATATAGGCATGGGGCAGAAAGAAAACAAAAGTTTGACAAATGTTTCTGATCAATCTTGGAGAAATCAATAGGAATTCACTCACAGCATGATTTCATTTAACTTTCCATGCTATGAATAGTAACCTGGTTTTCTGTTTAAGCTAAAGGGTTCATACTTCTCGGTGAGTTAATTCTCATGTCAACATGAGAATGGACAGAGAATAGTTTAGGATGGAGGGACTCGGGAAAGACACAAACTGAAATGTCATAGGCTGAGCAATATGGTGGCTTGACTTTTTTTTTCCATCTTTTGACAGAAAATCGGGTTTTCAATTAAGTATTTTTCTTTAAAGCAAAATAATGCCCGTTTAACGTAGAACATTTGGACATTTGGCTTTTTAAAAAAACCCAACCCCAGAAAAGTGGCAAAGAAAGAAGAATACTGATTGGGAAATGTGGCTGTGCTGTCTCACGGGACCTGTAGTTTATGCGGCCCCGGTCTTCTCTACGGGTCACGTGCCTCTGCTGCACAGTCTCCCAGCCACATTTCCACGATGCACTGTCATGGGACACCGCGAGTGTAGATGGCCCCCCAGTCTTTGGAGATCAGTGAAGGCTGGACTCATCCAAAGGGCAGCAGTAACAGCATTTCCAGAGCAAAATCCTTTGGTTTATAAGTAAAGCTCTTGGCCAAGATATTTTGGTTTTCCACTGGAATGTGAAAATCTTCTGTGTGGCAGGAACTCTTTCCCCCCCACTACTAATAAATACAGTTAAACTATTTGTAAGCCACTATGTGGAATTTAATACTACCCCCCTGGTAGAATAGATCCCAAACTTGTGTGCTGAAATTCAAGTAACTAAGCTGATTTCAAGCAAATGAGCCTCCGTGTCTCTGTATTTTGTGTGTGTGTGTGTGTGTGTGAGAGAAAGTAATCTAGTCTTATTTAGCTGAAAATCTGACCTTTGCAGTTAGCACCTAACTCCAGAATGCGGCAAACCAAAGTTTGGAAACAATACACGTCAGGCACTGTGAAAGCCTCCAAGCTTTTGCCTTGGCCCATTACAAGGCAGGTTAGGGATGCAGAAAAGGAACCCAACTTTGTTGCTTGGTAGCTGTTTATATTTAAAGCACATGTCCTATCTGTAGCATGTGCTATGTAGGGTAAGAAACTATTTTAAAACAACGAGTTACACTGGAACGTGACGTCACCATTGAATACATAGCTGTATCCAGCATGTGCACGCAAGTGTGTGTGTCTGTGCGCGCACTCCTATGTTTTGGCTTCGATAATATTTTATGAACATTTTCTTGCAAGTTGATTGGCCATAGAATTTATATTCAACAGCTGAGAAAATGTTTCCACTTTTTGGCGCAACTGCTGAATGTTGCTGTAAAATGAAACGACGCAAAGCCCAGCTCCAACCCAAAAAAGGCTCTGTTGTTACGATCTTTATTTATAACAGGCAAAGTAACTAAGTAAAATAGCTGTCTCTGTTTAGCTGCCTGAACAATAGAAAAGTTTATGCGGCTCTTGAGCTGAAATGTTTTTGACAGTTTTCAATTTCAGCTCGTTCAATTTTGTAAGAAATCTCTAAAAATATGAATTCGAAAATCACCAGTTTCTTTCTTTGTTCCTTTTGGAAAATTAGAATATATTGTCCAAGTCTTCGCTTGCTGTGTCTGAGGGAATCCTAGAGATTAGCTGGCAAAAATCAGTGAGGGGCCGTTGCTTAGGAACTGACTGGGTTTTTAAATTATTGCCTGATGTAATAGTTATATTGCCCACTTGCATCTGTTAACAAGCAATACAACAGAATCCACAGGTACCTATAAAGAAATAAACCTGACATTCATTACTTTGCTTGAAAATTCATAAATGGCTTTTCATGCTTGGCAGTGGGAAGAAAAACATTTTGCTCAGGTGCTGGTTAATAAAGTGAGCTATGTACTGACTCTACACATATCTATTTTATTTAGATTTATTTACCTTGCCCTAGGGAAAATATGCTAAGATGGAAGCATAGTATATTATTGTAATTACAATTCTGTGGCCCTGTGGAAAGCCAGGAGTTGCTTTTTTTGGTTGTAATGTGTGGTGTACTAATAGGACCATCCTTTTTTAAACAGAGAATGCAAGTATTATTGATTCATTTACCAAAGCATGAGAAAGGGGGCTTTCTATCCAGCATACCATTTTGTAGGGCCTGGCAATCCAAAAACCATAACCAAATTACTCTCTAACAGTAGTGGCAGCAACATTACCAACCTCAACCATTCAAATATTATGAATTGGTCCCTGAAAATCATGAGAGAGTCTTCAAAATGATAAGCTTTCTAAAAAAAACCACTGGAGAACAATCTTTACACTTTTGGGGGGGCTGTAGGTTCATTTGTTCAAGCTTTTCTTCACAACGACGAGGACTAGATTTTTTCATGAAAGTTGAGGCCTCTCCCAAAAATGACACCTGTCCAAGTATAATTACGTCAGTCCAGGTGTACCAGCTGAGACTCTCCCAAAAATTACACCAGCGGCTTTAACTACACACCAGATACTGCAAGACTCATGCTTAAATTCTGGAAGTTGGCAATATCCTGGTAGCTTAAATCTAGCCATTTTTTCCATATGATTCATGAACCAAAGTCCATTAAAGCCAATGGAGAGACTCCCATAGACTTTGGAGCGCGTAGTCATGAACAGTCCATATTTTACAGTGCGTGCACATACGTTGTTACCACAATAGTATCTCCATATGCAAATGGGAAAGATAACACCTCTGTGAATCTTCAACTTCTTTGTAAGCCTCTTTCTTTTGAAGCCACTTATAAACCTGTTCCCAGCAAGTCAAAGAAGTACACGCACACACATGTAGAACAGGAACAGTGTACACCACAAGTCAGTTCTCATGATGGAGTTCTCCGAAAAGTTCCCGTGGAGGCCAGCTTGTTTAAGAGTTATTTTCTAGGAGCGGCTCAGGTGTGTAAGATTTTACAGGCTTGGGGCCTAAATCTGTAGTGGCAGATAGCTGAAAGATAGTTTGCCCTGCATTCCTGTTCCACAGCAGTATCGCGTTGGCGTATTGCAAAAGCCTAGCAAAAACAAACGAAGGGATGTATTCTCAGCTCAACGTATGGGGATTTATGCGTGCAACTCACATTAGTGTTAATGGGAGTTACATTCCTAAATCCTTGCCCTTCAGCATGATAATACATAATATACCCCTTAATATTTAATTCACTAGGGTCTCAATTTAAAGCATTTTCATATAGTTTGTCCTAATTATAATGGTTTTAATGACAGCTTAAAAATTTCACATGACTGTCTTATCACATCCAGTACTTAATTTCTCAAGTGAACAGTTTACAGTTTTACTGTACTGTATTCTGGGAATGTTGAGAACTAAAACACTAAGGAAAAAATGACTTTGTATAATAAAACAACGTTATTATTCCACTTTATTTTATATACACTGCAGCAAACTTCTCAGAGGATGAGGTTAGTCTGTTTGAAGAGCATTTGGCTTCTTCTAAGAAGAATTTACTGGTCTGGTCTCCACTCTTACTACTCTTGGCTTTGTCTACGCTTGGAGTCCTGCACTGATCTTGGAGGTTGGGGAATTTCTAAACAAATGCAAGAAAAATGAGAAGCAAGACTCTGTCTTCCTTTTTGCGCTGAATCAACCAAGACCAGAATCTACTGTTCAAATCACAGTATTTCACTATTCAGTAAAAGAATCCCAAAATACCTAGTCCAAAATTGAAATGAGCAACCAAAAAGCATATCCATATTGTCCTCTTTTAAATAAATGTCATTTCCCCTAAAGTTTCATTTGTACAAGTAGAAAAATTCTGGCCAGAGAAACTTGGCCAAAGATACCCTAACCTACGTATCCTACTGGATTGTGCTGGACAAATTTCCGGTAATTCATTTCTGTATCTCTGAGTATCTATCTCATCATGCACTTGGAAAGTGCTTTTTTAACTTGCTGTCCCAAATTTTTCCATTGACTTCAATGGGAGAAGGGTTAGACCAACAACTGGATCGTCCCATCCTTAATATACCGCTGTGCTGTACAGGCAGGACCTAGATTTGTCTTCATTTCTGTATATCAGTGGTCTTCTATTGTTTTTTGCTGCTTTTCGCTGCAGTGATCTGCGTTGTGTGTGTGTGTGGGGGGGGGGGTCTAGCTTCTATCTTATGATAGTAATTTTTAAATTGTAGCTAGTGCTACTGCTAGTCTTCACCAGTGGGGGCCTGAAAAGAGCCCTAGGAGCTTAGACATTGGTGGTGTCCATTTTTGTTCAATAGCTTGGTAATCTGAGTACTCCCCAAGGAAGTGGGATATCTCAGTTCTAGGGCCACCTCCGCCTAAGGGAATTTAAACCCATATTTCCCATGGAATAAATGAGGTGAGGGCCCTTTTGTTCCCTCCTGTTGAACTTAGGCCGCAACAGCCGAAGGTGCACAAGTCAGGGCCAGAACAGCAAATAATCCTGAATCTGTAGCCTAATAGTTCCAGCCCTTCCTGGGACAGGTTCTAGTCCCTTCATACAGGATTATTTCTGCTTTGTAATATAAGATTACATAGCATAATATGCAAAGACAGACCTTTGCTCTTAGTCCAAGGGGCCAATTTCATTTTAACACTTGTCTCTCTCCATTGACCACATAGGGAACCTATGCACCTAGCCCAATCAAACTGAATTACCCTTGTGGAGTAAGGGGACCAATATTTAGGTGGTCCAGTCACATTTCAGTGACTAGGGAACTCAGTTGGACTCTAGCCCCAAAAGACTTTGGAAACTAAGCATCACTGAAAGTGGAAGAGATGCAGGCTTCTAAATAACGCAGACTCCCTTGAAAATTTTACCACGTCTCTCTGACCGTCCAGTTTTTACCTGTTCTGTACATTTCCAGTTTCTTCTACAACACTCGTTCTGCATGTACAGATCTGATATTTCTAGTAATGGGGGAAAAACACACAAACCATGACTCATTGAACAACAGATAAGCAAATTTGGTGAGACTAATATTTACATGTTCAGTCTATATGTATAGGAATTACTAAATAACCAAGACTATAGAAGGGATTTCCCTGCCAGTTCACATGCCAAATTAATAGCCTTCAGTCTGTCGATTTTTATAAAGACTAAATGATAAAAAGAAGAGTAATGCTCATTCGTTAGACATTTTTATGGGTAGCTTTAACTGCTTTGTAGGGAGGCTCCACTTGTTGGTATTTTCCTACTACAGGAAAAATAATTTGGGAGCAACTGCAACATTTTCAGCTTTCAGTGTTACTATAAAAACAAATCTCGGGAGAATTTTTAGTCTCCTTGTGTTGCTCTGTTGCAAAGACTTGCAAAGTGAAAGTTTAAACCTGCCTGGTAACAGACAAATCACTTTAAAAGCCAGTATTGTACTGGCTTGGGAGTGCTACAGGAAAAGCTACTTAAAAAAAATGCTACAGTACAAGAACTAAGCAAGTCTAATTATTTTTTAAACAAATATATGGAGGGCACCTAGAACCGTGAATACGAGAGAGGCCTTTTCCTACATGTAAATTGTCAGATCCATGTTGCAGTAGGCATCCAAGCATAGATCTGCTTTGTAGCACTGTTCCCAGTAGAAAGGCATCACGTACGTGCTATAAAACAACAATGGGCTTCTCCTGACTCCATTAAGGCTGAAGTTTTTAAACTTGGGTGCCAGAGGTTAGGCCAAAAGAGCCTGCTTTTTCAAATGTGATAGCGTGGACTTTAACAGGCTCTTCTGGCTTGACCTTCACTTCCCCAAGTGCCTCTCCTTGCCATGGCAAGATAGTGGGATTTTCAAGATATGTTCAGTACATTAGGGTGTGGGAGTGGACCTAAGTAACAGTAAAGACATGGTGCAAACTCGTGTCCTGTTTGTGACTGAGGGCAGCATTTGCAAAGGTTGACCTAAAATGTGAGAAGAAGCATTTTGAGAGAAGAGCCTAAGATTTTCAAAGGAGCCTTAGAGAGTCTGGAGCTCCAATTCCATTGACGTGTAATGGGATTTGGTGCCAAACTCCAACGAGTTTGAAAGGGTGGGATCTCCCAGGGCTGTTACTCATTCTCAGCAGATGCTCCGCAGCTCTGGAGCTCCCTCCCTCTTGAGGCCCATCAGAGCCCAAGCCTGGACATCTTTCAGAAGTGCCATCAGACAGCCCGTGTTTAGCAGGAAAAACTAAACTGAGGTATTGTTTAAGGGCTCTCTGTCTTGCACTAATATTCTGGTTCCCATTTAAGTTATTTTGCTAGTCTCCTTTTTTTTTCGTTTTTTGCAAGCCAGCTAGTTCTTCTGTTGTGACCCACTCTGAGCATTGCTGGGAAAGACGACATATAAAGTGAACAAACAAACAAGCATTTTCATGGTACAAAGAAATTAAGACCAGCATTTCTAAACCTGGGCATCTGCAGCAAAAGTCTTAAATGCATATTTAGGAAACCAAAACAGGCAGCTTGTTTTCCAAAGGTTCTCCTGTTTCCACTGACTCGAGTACAACTGAAATCAGGCCACTTTGACTCTGATGCCTCACTATGGCTCGAAGAGCTAAGCTGAAGACACGAAGGCTTGGTTTAAACAAATCAGCCGAAGCCCTACAATGAAACAGTAGCAGAATTTATCATTTTTACCGTGGAAGCAAATGAAGAGTCATGCACCGGGATGCCGTTGTGCGAGCCAATGTACAAGCAGAGAATAGAAAGCCAGCCACTGCCTTAAAGAGTACATGCCTGACTTCAATTTACAGTCTCTAACCACTAGACGGACATGCTGCCCTGCTGTGGGAATTAGCATGTATCAAGCCTTGAGACATTCGTGTAGTAGTAAATCATTTGAATTGTATTACTTTGGTTATGCCACTCCAAATGGAAAGACAGCAGTTATTTCCCTGCCATGTTCCGAGTTGTGCTTTCTTGATCTTTCGCTGAGGCTGAGTGGAATATATTTCCACCTTTAATCCTTCAAACTTTCTGCTGCTTTCATGTACAAATATATACAGTGACTTGTAGTGAGCATTCCACAAATATGCAAATTGTCTGTCAGATTGGACAGACTGCATGCATTTGAAGTTGTGTTGACAGCCTACAGAAAAAAGGCATTCTCAGCTCAAACATGAAAAAGATGTTTATATTTTTTTTTTTCTAAAACAATTTATTTTAGGTTTTCAGCGGAGATGGGAGCAAACTACTAAGCTTCCACCAGGAGGGAAACTTCTGTAGGAAATTTCTGCTACTGGGCAAGCCCTCGAACAATCTGCTTGGTTCTCCCCATAACTTGTCTGCATGGCCTAATCCAGTCCTTTTTTTCTCAAAAAACACCTATTGGCTCAAGCCTCATACAAAATACGCAGAGGGGGAATCAGGAGCTCCTTTTTACCCAACAGTGCTATGGCTACAATATTCACATAGGATGTGTGCGACCTGGAGTCAGGTAATTCCTCTGCCCTGACTTGGAGCTGGGATTTGAACTCGGGTCTCCCACTTCTCACCATTTCCCCATAAAGCAGTTGGAGGTGGACACTTTCCCCATCTGTCCTGTTGAATCTGTTCCAGTTCTTATAAATAATTAAATTGCCATTGGAATAGGGATTAAATCTGACGCTAGTGAAGTATGATTTGAAACTGTGATTTGACACAGAAAGAATTGCCATTTGACAATAGTCCACATTAAGAACTACCTTCTGGCAAAAAGAATGGGAGAAACTTAGTGGCAAAGCTGTTGAATGGAGCCAGCGAGGAATTATCCCCAGTGAGGAGTTCACATCCAGCTCCAAATACAAATGACACACATGGCAGAGCCTGAATAGACTGAGAGTGGGTCTGGGCAGATGCGACTTTCTCATGCATTCATGGGGCCCCTATGCAACCATTCAGTGTGTTTTTCAGGACAAGCAAACCATGGATCATCTCCTGAGATGCCCTGTAGCACCACAATGCACCCCACAAGAAGTGGCAACACCAACACCAGTAGCAGTGGCCTGTGCAGACCATTGGGAGCAGGCCATATAGAAAGGTTGGACTGGAGACACGACGAAGAACTGTGATTCAAGTAAGACCCACATCTAAAAGCTGATCCCTAAAAGGGTCATACAGAATAAAAAGAGAAAGAGAAAAGAAGCAAGGGACTAGAATAGAGAATTTTTAGTACCTTCTTCATACAGTGAATCTAAACTGCAGCTACTTGCTCCTGCAGTTTGGTTTTTGCTGCTGTGTTGGAGAGCGTTGTTACAATGCTGATGCCAGTCCAAATACTGGGATAAGTATTTATTAAAATTAGGTTTTTCAAAATGTTTAAAAAGCAAAATTTAAATTGGCAAGATTCAGCCATAATTATGAAACATCTCCATGACAAGGAAGTACCATCGCTTTGTGCCTGGGATACTGTGGTAGCCATGAATCAGCTTGTCTCCGAACAGCATGTGTATTGGTATGATGGAATTCCATCTCAAGTTATGCCAACCCATATTTAAGCAGTCACTTTAGAGGCTCAATTGTCTTGTATGGGTAGATATTGTTTGCCAATGACAACAGTGAGAAATGGACCAGCCGCTTCAGATGGAATATCTTCAAAGAATATCTTTGAGTTTTCCCCAACAGTGAAGAAGGGGGAATGGATGCCAGTAAAATAGTTCAGTAAAAACATGGAGACTCCAATAGTAAAGGACAATGAGCCCAACCTGATAAACTTGTAAACATATGATTATGTGTTTGCAGACTAGGACCCCACAACTGTTACGTTTGCCAATAGTCTATGTGGTCGTCAAGAGAAGTGACAGCAAGTCATGCTGCTACTAACTTCACAGGAGTAGATAACTCAGCAAGAGCAATGAAATCATTTGACAGAGGCCAGATTCAGAAGGCATCTGAAATGTCTTTCTTTAAAGATAATCATGTTAGGAATCAAAAGGGGTCTAATGTTAGAGACATGCCTTTCAAATGCAACAAATGATTATACCTGTCAAGGTTTATGGACAGATTTATTTATGTTGACAGAGGGACCACTAATAGTTTGACAAATGAGAAGTCTTGACAGATACAACAGATACGTTCAAGTGTATTTCCTCCCGTTTGAAAAAGGAAATGAGTGAGTTATGACAAGCCTGTAATCTATATTGATACGTCTACTCATAGGGACCAGCTATAGCAACAGATATATTCTATGTTGCTGGATGCCGAACTGAGAAAGCCAGTGATATTCTTGAACTTCAAAGACCAACTACCCTT
The DNA here is from genome assembly GCF_001723915.1 of Gavialis gangeticus. Lineage (NCBI taxonomy): Eukaryota > Metazoa > Chordata > Crocodylia > Gavialidae > Gavialis > Gavialis gangeticus. The sequence goes on from NW_017728997.1 coordinate 11,304,170, forward strand.
AAAAAGACAAATTTAGCGAAAATAGGAATGAATGCACTTACAGCCCATGATCCATTTGAAAGCTTACCTTCCCAAATAGGATGAGAGTCAAAGGAAAAGAAGTAGGTCCCTGGCAAGGATGCTGTCAGGAGGCTTTAAATGTAATACGACTGATAGACAAGAACATCTCAATTCCCAGCAAACCTAGGCCTCTACCCCAGCAGAAAGTGCCAAGCCTCACGGCACCACATGTATATCCAGTTACTTCTAGGTTATTAAACAAGTCCATTCCTTAGCGCTGAAGAATTTTACTGCAAAACTATAATTCTGTATTGGACATAGGACGGCTCAGAAGAGGTTCAAAAACACGACCATGATCCATTAACGCCTGATAAGCACCCAATCTAATTAATGGAAAGATGCCATTGCTTGCAATGGACCCTGACTCAGGCACTGATATTTTAAAGTCATTTTCTACAAAAGCATGGAACCATTAACTCTTCAGCTGTGAAAGACTGAACAAGTCATAAATATTGCTCTATAATCTAGCAACCCTGAAACATTGTTTTCTACTCAGCATACATTGAGGGAGAAGACAGAAATTACATTTGTCATGTGATCGGCCCCTTGAAAGCACTCTAAAGCCATGCCCTAACAGAAGAGCATGGCTGCAGAGCTCTCCGATCGCACAACAAATTAACCCTCATTGCATGAGGGTTCGAATGAAGATGCTCCAAAGCGAAGCACCTTCATTAATTTGTCTACTCTGATGCTGGGCTCCTGCAGCACAGCCGGGTCCCCGGTACGGTCTCAGGATGGGATGGGAAGAAGGCAGGGGAAGGAGGTCCATTCTGGGGTTTCCCCAGATGCACTGGTGTGGGGGGGAGCAGGTGGCTCCAACTGCTCCCCACTGCAGTGTGGTTGGGGAAAGCCCAGAACGGACCTCCCTCCCCTGCCTTCTCCTCTTCCCACTCTGAGTCAGCGTGGGAACTGGGGGTTGGGGGTGAGGAGTAAGCTAGGGGTAGAAATTGCAGAGACCCAGCCTCTCTCCCTGGATCAACTTAAAATTGGAGCTTGATCTCCCACCCTTCTGACCCAGCAGCTAATGTCTTTTGGGTCAGGAGGATCGGTTTAACTCATGGCACTTTCTGTGAAGTGCCATGAGTTAGACCCAGGAGCTGCACTTCTGTCTGCACCTTAAGTGGTGTGAGTTTCTCCTCCCTGAAGTGCCAAATGAGTAATCTTCATGTGGTGTACCTACTTCCTAATGATTCAAGGAATGAGAGACCAGAAAGAGGGATCCAATTTTATTAGTTGAAGGACTGTCTTCCTTGCCAAATGGAACCGTGGCAAGTATTGATGAAACACCACTACATATAGTATCAGTGTAATTTATGGATAATTGGATGGGATACCAGATCCACATCTTTCCCGGTAACAAATGGGTTAAACTGCCAAGCTCCTCATGGCTTTGAAGTGAACGCAAACAAACAAATCAAGCTATTGTGCTCTTGCTGTTTAGCAACAAAATTGTTTCCTGACCCCTTAAGGAAAGCAAATCCTATGTCCCATATATTAGTGTGACTTTGCATTCTCTATCTTGTAAGAACTCATCCCAAGTTAAACTAAATCTGGCCACCCTCCCTTGAGACAGAGTGCAAAGTGGGTAGCTGGTATTTTTTAACCAGCCATATGTCTGACATCAAAATGCATTCAACTGAAGCACAATGGGTAATGTTGTTAATACAAAAACATTTTGGTCTTTCAAGAAACCATTAGAGGGCATCAGGGGAGGCCTCAAGTTCTAAAAAAGAATGAGCCTTGACAGGCTAAGCTAACTAGTATTTGTTCACCAGAACAGCTGCCGCACTGGAAAACTCTAGAAGTTGCATCAATGATTTCAGATTTGTTTGTAGCAGTTCAACTCAGCCAGTGATCACCAACTGCACGGCTATATGAATTTCCAGAGGCCTATGGTCCATCTTCTTCATGTAAAATCAGCTATTCACCCTGCTACTTTGCATCTGGTTTTCTTTGAGGTTAAAAAAAATGTCTCTCTCTTGGCCAGGGATTTTGCATATGCTATTCTGTGTTATAAAAAATGCTGCTCCATAATTACCAGACACAGCCGTGGGAGTGGTTAATCTTTTAAAGCAACATTATGAATTATAATACCAAGTGTATACTTCACCATAGTAATCCTGCAGTAATGCAAGCAATATTAGCATGTTCTGGGAGGCAGAGTACTGCCAGGGGACCAGGGATTCTTCCAGGAGAAGAAAAGAGGGGGATTTCTCAGTAATGAAAACGATGTCGTGTTTATTCCCACAAGCTAAAAACAAACTAAATATTTATGATGAAGGAAAAGAATTAGGAGGATTATGGTATCGTTCAATGTGGAATAATATGTTACCTAATCTAAACATTTACATAAATAACAGCAGCATAATGTATGCTGGATTCAGACTGATCAAAGAGACAAGAAAATGAACCATAATAACAGCAGAAAGCATTGCAGGGTGTGGCGAGTCTTTCCTTTTGGGCAGGGACTGCGTTCAACTCTACATGTGTTTAGTGCCCGACACAAGGGTCCCCGACCCCGTTTGGCATTATCAGCCTGTACGGACAGATGATATAATATGGACATCGTCCTTGTGTTCTTCATTGACTCCAGTGGGACCTGAGTTTGACTGTGGCTCTATGAAGTGCTTTCAGCTATGTACAACTCTATCACCTGAGTTAAAAAAAATGGATCCATTACCAGAGAGAATGAGTCAACTCTTAGGACTGAGTCCAACAAAGATGCTTAAACTGAGCCTTAAGCAAAATAAGGTGCTTGGGGCCAAAACTGTAATCCTGAAATCCCCCACTCAGTTGCCACCTAGATCTGGTATTAACTAAAAAGGCACCTCCCTTTCTGACTTTAAATTTACCCCAGAGGCACCTTGGTTTTGGCAATGTTGAGCAACTCACACCTGAGCCTGGTTGGGATCCAGACACGGCATTGTTTTAAGTTCCTGGGGAGACTGAACTGGTATGCAGTCTCTTTGCATGTATATTGGATTGGGCTCTGTAGAAAATTAAGTGCCAGTGTCTGCTTTTATTTAAAAGAGCTGATGTGGTGGTGATGCAGTAACGTGGTATGCAAAAGTCCTAGAGAGAGTAGCACAAAAGCAACAGCTTTTCTATAGGTTTTTCAACCATCGGACACAGTTCTAGAGCACAGCTGTGCTTCTGTCCCTAGAAAATGTTATAGGATGGTTCAAGAAACCCATGAGAAGAGTCTCACTTATTCTACGCCGGGTTTTTTTTTGGTAAGGCAATATTTTGCAACAAAATAAGAACAACATAATAGAATCGCATGACATTATTTTGGCCTTTCCTTCTCAGGTTCTCCATGCATTCTTAAAAATGATTCATTCTGCCCCAGAATGGCCTTGTTGGGTAGCAAGATGAGAAAAGCGAGGCGCAGTAAGACAAAGATATTTGCCCCGAGCCACACAAAGTCTAGAGCTGAACAAGAAATAGGCCAGTTAGTGGACGTTGTATGAGGAGCTGAGGGTAGCATATGGCCTGTAGGGCATTTAAGCTTGTGTGGGGAAATGACCATGTAACTTTTTGAAGGAGGATTTATTTTTCTCCCTGTTTAAAAAATGTGCTAAGATCCCATGGTTTATCTGAAAAAGTAAACCTAAAGATAACAGTTTAGTAACCCAGGGTGATGTTTACAACTGTACTGAATGTGACAGCTTTCAAAGTATTATGTATATTTCTAAGGTTGTACATGTATAGCTCTGACAGCATGTCACTTATAATTTTTGTAAAAATGGATGTAATTTATTATGGTTCAAATATAGAATAAACGCTATAAATGCTTCACAATAAAATACTAATGGTATCGTCACTGATGGGTTCATATTCATTGCAAGTAGCGATAAAGATGGTTTAATTGACTACATTATTGCCCCCCTTGTGCTGTCAGTTTAAACATGCCATGTTAGGGTTAACTGCAGATAAATGGAATAAAACAAAGTCCCTGAACAATTGAATGGACTTTGATCTGCAAATAAGACAACTGCATTACAAGAAGTTGTGGGAGAGGTGGGTTTCAGTTTCCTTGGTGTACAGCTATAGAGGTTGCTCGTGTGTAACTGATGGTGTTTGTGAATAATACCAGTTGGCAGACATTAGTAACACTTTAGCTCACTTTTTGTACTTGTTCACTTTTCCATGTTTGGCTTGTTTTCATGTTTTTAACAGGAAATTTTAAACTATACACGTTTGAAGCAAAGTAGTCTGAAACCTGATGCTTTGGACTTTGAGGCAAATTGTCTGAGTTGATGTGTCTCTGACATGATTACAAAACTCGTTTAACAGATGGAATGATCACCCATAAATACGACTTCCTTGTTGAGCATTTTTATTTCTTCATCCATTTATTCAGTACAGGAATATCAACCAACTGTTCAGGTGAGATTCTGAGTTTGTCTGACCATATACTGGGAATAATGTCCTGAATTATATGGAGTTATGATGGACTTTTGGCAAAAGACAAGTTTGGCATGACCTCCTTAGGCTGAACCCTGATACAAGCCTTGGTCTGAAACGCTGAAAGGCTGGGTGTATGGCAAAAGGAACGGCGCTGATTTGTTTTGTACTCAGTTAACCTGCTGTTTTTCACCTCTCTGAGCAACATTCAGATCTGATTTAAAGTGTGAGAGAGGCGTGTGGTTTATCAATATCTCTTGTTTCTGAGCTGAGAGCATTTGGGCCATTTACTAAGCTATGATGAGCAGGCCTTATGGGACTTTGCACTCTTCCAAGTCTTCACAGGAACTGCAATCTGACTGTACGTGTTAGGCCCAGAATAGTAAGTGCAAACATCAATATGGCAAAGAATTCTGATTTCCAAGTGGGATGATGAAGATATTTTCAATGTCATTTTGGTTTTTGGGGGTGAAGGCAAATAAAGGTCAGAGTGAGCCAGTCCTTGACGGCAAATGTCAAACCAGCACTTCTCTGGTGGCTCCACCAATTACAAGGTTAACTTTAAAATATGTTTCTGGACTACACGATTGCAAAGATAACATTCTGCAGATGAACCCCATGAAACGCTATCCTCCTGATCGGCCAAAAGGAAATCCGTAACCAAAGATCAAAGAAACTTTGAAATGTCTTATTTAGCTTAACAGTTAACTCTGAACTATAAGGATGTCAGTAAGTATTAAAACTACCATCCCCCAATTCTCCACCTGCATACTCCTTTCCAAAATCTTGGAGTTATGATAAAGTTTGAAAAGATAGATCAAGGGTTAGCATAGATTGCAGGGCTTTGAGACAGAGACAGATAGATAGACAGATAGATACAAACTTGTCCTGCTGAAATACCCATTTAAAACGTTTTGTCTTAAACACTTATGGTGCTTGTATACGTCACAGGGGTTTAATTCCCAAGGTTTTATACTATGCCCCCTAAATTGAAATGGTGGGTTTTTAACTGAAACTCACCCTTTCGATTTTTCTGTCGTGTTACAGCAAGGGGCCCAATCTCTTTTTTGGTTTTTTTCGTCGAAGCTGGAGCCTGCCTGTGGCCGGGGTGAGCTGCCAGTGGGCTGAGTGCCCCCGGAGTTGCAGGGGGCCCTGGTCCTTCCCTCTACGGGAGTGATGCCCCCAGGGCTGCCCAGTTGGGCTGCTAGTGGGCAGGATGCTACCCCAGCTTGGCTATAGCTTACTTTGCAACTATACAAAGTCATTTAAAGCTCCCAAAACTGGTGCATGTGTAACATGTGATGCCATTAAGCCACACAAATTACATTTTTGTCACATGTACATCGTGAGGACTGTCACATGTATGACTGTCCTTAAACCCTTACACTAAACGATTGAAAAGAGGAGAGGTAAGAGCAGGAATTGAGCAATATAAGGTTCACAACCACAAATTCCATAAACACAGATAACTGGATAATTTGTGAGCTTCAGAATAGCTCTTTTATAGACCTCATTGTTTTGTCCACTGACTTAATTTAAGATCCTTAGGCTCAATGAACTTTGGTTAGCTTAAAAAAAAAGTAAGCTACTCATGACGTAGAGTTTCCCAAGATTGTCTCCAGTCTTATTCCTATTTTAATGCAACATGAGGGTATCATCCCAGATCACCATTTGTTAAGCAATTTCTTCAACAACAGCATTGCGGTTTCCTACTATGTTCTAGAAAACACTAAAAGTCCAGCTCATGGATTTTATTTCCATACTCTATCCCTGTTTCTTTAAAAAGCAGTATGATTAATATGAAATGTTGACTTTAACTGTTATAGATAGCATTTCTGTGACCCTTCTGTGTATTGAGACTATTTTCCCTTAAAAAAGGTGGGCCAAATTCATTAATTGGGCAAGGGAATGCAGGTCCATTGAGTTCAGTGGAGTTGCATGTCTTACACACTTTGAGAATTTAGCCTGTTGGACCTTGCCAAGACGCCAGAAACCCTTCATCCCTTGTATTACCAGTATTATCAACATTAACTACAGCCTGGGATATTAATTATATCCAGATAGTGCCTTCCCACAAATAACACTGTTTACATCAGAAGCAAAGTCTCACAAAACTAAGTTTACAGGGAGTGCAATCATAATAGTTTCATAGTTTCTAGGGTCGGAAGGGACCTTAGCAGATCATCTAGTCCGACCCCCTGCCATGGCAGGAAAGAG
>NW_017728997.1:11311374-11325627 GCF_001723915.1 Gavialis gangeticus
GGCCCTCCAGCCAGTTGGCGACCCATTTGACTGTGTGGGTGTCTACGCCACAGCCCCCCAGTTTCTTAATGAGAACGGGGTGGGAGACAGTGTCAAAAGCCTTCCGGAAGTCCAGGAAGACGATGTCCACTGCTACCCCTGCGTCTAATGATCTGGTGATCTGATTGTAAAAGGCCACCAGGTTGGTCTGACAGGACCTGCCACTGATGAACCCATGTTGGTTGCCCCTAAGCATGCAGTCCCCTGCTGGCCCCTCCTGGATGTGTGCCAGAATAATTTTCTCAAACAGCTTGCCTAGGACAGAATACAGAAAGAGGACCCCCTACATGCAAAGTATTTGGTCTGAGGGTTCTTCAGTTTTGCCAAATAACATGTCCCATATTTAGTCTATGGTCAAGTTGAAGAGAGTTAGCCTAATTCTCCACTCCATTACTCCAGCTTTATGCAATGTGACATGCAAAATCAAATTCTACCATTTAAAACTGTGTCCCCCAAACCACTAGAAGTGGTAAAGGTATAGTGTAATATGGAGCACACATGGCGCATGGAGAACATTTAGGCTTCCTGGTACAGATTACATGTTTCTTGATTCATCTCACAGTGCAGGTCTACTTCATTTGCAAAGTGATAACCTATTACCATAACTAAACCGCCTATTGCATGGAGGCTCAGAAATAAAATAAAAAGATTAGCCAGTTATCTTATTTACATATATTGAATTGCAGTAATACAGCCCGATCTCTGCCTCTCATTTGATTCTAATTAAAGCGTAGCAGAGCAACTGCAATCCACACAAGAGCTTATTTTAATAGTCAAAGCTGGCAAAGTCCCAATATCACAATGTAGCAATTAACAGCACGGCTGTATTTGCTATTCATGGTTTGATGTAAAAACTTGTTTATTAAGATGGGCTTCAGGCACTGGTGTGCAATAGACCTGGATGTAATTAGATTCCAATTATTTGTCTGTTTCTGATATTGTAAACTGGCACTTAGCACATCAGTTAAATTGACACACTGCGCTGCATGGTTTACCCGGTAATTAAAACATGTTCTGTTAATTAGATGATGACCACTTTATTTCAGGGCTCTTGTGTTTGGGTTTTGTAGTGTGCTCTGTTTGTATCATGAGCCACCAGACGCTCCTCTAATGAGCCCTTGTTTTGTTTCAATTACCACCTGCTGTTCAAAAGCAAAGCTTGTTTTAACTAAACAAAATTAATGCTTGTCTCTTTCTTTGTAAGAACTTAAACGCTAAACAAATTAATACGCTTATTATTGAAGTGCTAAGCTACAGTTTTAAAGACTGCGAAGGCAATTAAAAGAAAGTTATAAAATGTTTTACAATGCGGCATAAATATTGTTTATCATATCCGTGGCACTGCAAACCACGAAATAATTGCTACATTTGGAGAAACAGGCATGCAAACTTCATTAGACAAATCTTGAAATTAACACTTATCATTCAAAGACATTCTCCAGAGGCAAAAGGTAACTTGCATTTTTCTCGTCGCTGTTATCTGATTACGCTGCGCCTTAATAGTGGCAAATAAATTAATGCGCAACACTTAATAACGGGACAAATACTATCACAGTGATGTCATGGCAAGCTCTGCTGAACAATATTGCGTGGAAAATAAAAAAATGTTGCGTGGTTGTCAAATCTCCACACCCGTGATGCATTGTGAAATGGCATTATGACTGCATAGCTGGCTGTCAGGGCTTCTGCCGCAAGCGCTGGTAGACTGGCATTATTCTGCTGAGTTCAGCTGGAGTTCTGCTAATTTACACCAGCTCCGGATCTTGCCAAATGACTTTAAAACCCCTTTTCTGTTTTGTGGGTTAAGCCAAATTTCCTAGAAAAATTCTATTTTGGGATGAGGTGCAGAATGAGACATTTGGGAAGCCTGGCTTCTTCTAGGGGAATTTAGTTAGAGATTGTAAAATCAGACTTATAATGAGAAATGAGCTTCAACCTTAACTATAGAGCAGCTGCCTCTGTTCCACAGTGAACCTTGTCTAATTGCTAAATAAAGCTTCAAAAAGCTGTGAGAAATGCCTGGGGGTAGCCAGTTCAGTTCTCAGCATCCTACGCGGGGCCCTGATGATTAGCATGGCGTTAGGCCTGTGTCCTGCCCTAATTTCACACGAGGGCTGCTGTTTTTCACAGTACTGTCAGGCTGTCTCTCATTCGGGCTTGTGGGCAATGCTGCATTCAAGAGATGTGTATTTTACTCTGACCTGGGGAGGGCTCTTTCTGGTGCCTCGCGGGACAGTGTACCAGGACCCTCTGCCTACTCTTGAGGATGCTCTTTCTCCTGTTCCCACTGGTCTGCATCATGGAGGGCTCCTTGCGGAGGATCAGTATTTGACATGATGTGGTCCTTTGAGGACTCAGAAGTCAGAACCATACTTTGAGTTGCATGAGGTCATTTAGGGGGAACAGCACTGGCTTCGTTAAGTATGACCCTCTCCCGCTGCATCATGTGCCAGCTGCTTTAGGAATTTGTCATCTAACCTCAGGTAGGAAGAGTTGCAGCCGTGCATTTTAGACAAGAGGGATGTGGCCAGAGGATGCTGCAAATCCTCACAGAATTTTAATTGAAAAAAAAAAAAAGTTACAGCAAATGCACAGTGGCTGATTGGTATACCTTAGGGGTACATTTTCAAAGCAATGGGAGGTGATTTAGCTGCATGGCTCCCATTGTTGTTAATGAGAGAGGCACAGCTAAATCATGAAGCATTGAAAACGTGAATTCCTTAATGTTTCAGCTGACTTTAATTTTTATTTTTCAACTAGCAAAATTAATTAGGCTGTGTGTTGCTAAAGTATGACTATAACTAAGTATTACTGATGGGGTAATTTTAAAAATCAAAGCCATTCATGAATTATTAGGAACAGGCAAGCATCAAGCAACGGGAAATGATGTATAAATTAAAGTATCCTTTTAACTCTTGTAAAAAAAAAAAAAAAAGTCTTTCTAGATTTCTGTCCTATCTCCTCTCTCCAATTTAGAGATAAACTACCCTAATGAATGAGGGTGTGCATGCTATTTTGCCCCAGATTTGCTACATAGTTGAGAAACCAATATAGTTTAATTAGTGCAGCTCCTAGGGTGGATACACTTATATCAGTAAAAAGTGCTTTTATACCTTATTTATTTCAGTACATTTACCAAAACACGCTATTTCAGTATAAACTCTTCTACATGGGTATAACTGCATCAGAGTAAATGGTTTCACTGACTTGGCTCTATTGGTTTATAGAGTTAAATCAGTCCAAAAGCAGAGTCTACGCCAGCCCTAAGAGAGCTGTCTACAAGTGCTGTGCTGATTTCCTTATCTCCAACTTACTGCTGGACCCGCTCCAGTTTGGCTTTCCTCCTCTCCACTCAGCAAGGCTGCTGTCAAATGATCTCAATCTAATCTCACATCATTTAGTTTAACCTCGTCATCTTCCACCTTTCTTCTGTAAGTTCCTTCCTCATTTGTATCCTATTCTTCTTTGCTCTCCGTGATCATGTCCTTCCATTTCTCCTGTCTTGCGTTTAGCGTCTCCGTTGAAGATTGTTCCTCTTCCCTATTCCCCTCTTTTTGAGGGCTTGCTTATTAGCCATGCCATCCTCTTCGCTTCAGCCTGTTTTTGGGTGGTCTCCCCCTTTTCACACAGGTTTAACTCTCAACTCTCTGCTGGTCACTCAGCATATACCTTTCCACCGTGGCTGCTACCCATGCTCAGATCCTGGAGTGCACGCTGAAGGGTGTCTCAATAACCTCGCAGCGTTAATGGTACGGTAGCATCCAAACTCATAGTGGGCATATCCCCACAAGGTATGCCACTGCTACTTGTCCCTGGGGAATGCCCATGCCACGTGTGCTATGGCGCGTGGCATGTTACCCTGGGTTTGGACAGGGGAGGCTGGGGCCAGCAACTGTGCTGGCCCCGGAAGCCTTACCTGGGGTCTTGGGGGCCTCTGAGAGCTGCACCCATGGCTCTCCTGCAGCAGAGCGCCTGGCCAGCAACCGGAGCATGGCTCCAGCTGGCCAGGCTGCGGTTTTGGATGGTGCACGCTGCTGCCACGTGTGCCACCTCACTTTTTTTTGGTGTGGGTTTTTTTCATTCCACTCCAGCTTCCATAACAGTCAATATATACTCTGTCCTCTATCTTCCTTTTTAATATCTAGGCTCTGGCCAAACCCTTCACATTTTATGCCATGAGAGTATTTCAGCAATCAGCTTCTAACAGGCAAATCTCTTGTTCATTTTTTGCCTGGACTTCTGTCATCTTCTCTTCTTATGTCTCGGAGCAACCTGGTCCCCCATGTGGCCACTGCCAAAAGCAGTCTTCTTGTCTTTATCTTTGTCCATGATTTCCCCTTCTCTTTGAATCACATTTTTCAATCAGACTTCTGTCCTCATATATACTTTACCATATATACTGCCAGTTGGAGCCATCTCAACCTATATTCTAGAATAAGTATGAGGAACTATGCTCCTACGAGACATAAGGAAGAACTAGACCTGTCTTCTTCCAAGGACACTATGGGTGCATCTACACATGCTATTAGTGTGCACCAATAAACTCTGGCACCTATTGTGCTGGAGTTTATTGCTCCTGGGTGCCTTATTTGAATGTGCACCTGGGACTGCAGCACGTTGAGCCAGGTCAGAGCAGTCCCGCTTGGCAGGAGGCCTGTGGGGTCAGCCTGCCAGCTTGGTGTTGCTCTGACCCAGCTCAAAAAGCTGCAGAGGGGCTGGTTGGGACACAAGGGTGCTCCAGTGCATGGCTAGCTGGCAGGCAGCCCCCACACTGAAGCATCCTCATGCCCCAGCCAGCTGGGTCAGCATCTACACGTGCGTTGTTGCTCATGAAAAAACTCTGCAGCAAGGTAGTACTTTATTAGTTTTCTGCAGACTAATAGGGCCACACGTATAGATACTGAGATGTTATACTGTGGAGCTAATTAGGCAACTCCACAGTAAATGTCTTGTGTAGACAGGCCCTACATGGGGGTAACTGCGTCACTGGTCTTCTCAAATGAAACTGGTCAGTGAGTATTTTCACATGTGGCTTTTCTAGGCTGAAGCTAAATTTATAAAACAAGCAGTTCTGCATGAAAATTGCTATGTAGGAAGCTCTTGTAGGAGACTGTTTTATTAATGCTGCTTAAAGTGAGCATAAAATATTTCATATTCCTGTAGACCATGACTCCCAAACTAAAAAGGCCTTCTGTAGCTGATAGCATTCTGGACCTGATGGTATTCACCCTAGGGTCCTGAAGCAGCTCAGATCAGAAATTGCTGAGGACACTTAGCTGTAGTATACAACCTATCACTAAAACCAGCCTTGGTACCAGAGGCCTGCCATTGTGCCTCCCACATTTAAAAGAGGCTCAAGAGGGCATGATGGGAACTACAGGCCAGTGAGACTGACTTCTGTTCCTTGAAAACTGGAAGAAACAATAATAAAAAACCCCCATTGCTTAGCACATGAATGAACATGACTTGCTGGGGAGGAATCAACATGGCTTTATCAAAGGGAAATCATACTTTGTCAGCCTACTGCATTTTTTTGAGCGTGTCAATAAGTAGGTGGATCACAGCGATCCAGTTGACATAGTATATTTGGACTTCCAAAGCCTTTGACAAGGCCCCCCCGTAAGAGGATCTTAACTAAGGTAGTCATGGAATTACAGGGAATGTCCATTCATGGATTATAAATTGGCTCAAAGATGGGAAGTAAATGGTGAGCATAAATGGTCAGTTTTCAGGATGGAAAGAAGTAAACAGTGGGGTCCCCAGGGATCTGTGTTGGGACCAGTGCTGTGATCTGGAAGAGGGGCTTAATAGTGAGGTGGCCAAATTTGCCAATGACACAAAATTATTCAAAGTGGTAAATACTGAGGCAGACTGTGAGGAACTACAGAAGGATCTGGCATGGTCGAGCAAATGGGCAACTAAATGGCAGATGCAATTCAATGTTAGAAAAGTGTGAAGTAATGCATCTGGGCAGCAATAACCCAAACTTTACCTACACTATGATGGGCTCTACATCAGCTATTACCACATAGGAAGGAGACTGGGAGTCACTGTGGACAATAATGTGCTCAATAATGTGAGTAATCAACAATTCCATGTGCTTAGTAGCCATCAAAAAGACAAACAAAATGTTAGGCATGAATGATGCGTGACCCTGGAGGCTGGGGGGAGGTGGCCACGGTGGTGTCAGTGGCAGGGGGTGGAGGGAAAGGAGCACCAACTCGGGGTTGGCAGCCACCCGCAGATGCTGCCGGCAGCATTGGCGGTGGCCAGCAGCGATCAGCAACCACCTGCAGGCACCGCCAGTGGTGCCAGTGGTGGTGGGGAGTGGTTGAGCAGCATTTGCCCGCAGGCACTGCCAGCAGTGTCAGCAGTAACCAATCTCAGAGGGGTGCTCATGCACCTGCGTGCCCCCCCTATGCGACGCCAATGACATTAGGGACTATTAAGAAGGGAATTATAAACAAAACAATGCCCCTTTATAAATCGCTGGCGAGTCTACACCTTGAATATTACATCCAGGTCCCTGCACCTCAACAAGGATATAGAAGAACTAATGAAGGTACAGAGAAGGGTACCAAGGAGGATTAGTGCTATGGAGGGGCTTTCGTTAGAGGAGAGACTAAGGAGGTGAGGCCTAGTCCATTTAGAAAACGAATGCTTATGGGGGGATGTGATAAGGGTTTACAAAATACTAAATGGTAAAGAGAAAGTAAATAAGGATTTATTATTTACTGTCTCATGATGCAAGAACTAGGGGTCACAGAATGAAACTAGTAGGTGGTAAGTTTAAAACTAATGAAAGGAAGTTCTTTCTCACACAGCTTGCCGTTAAAGTGTGGTACTCCTTGTCACCAGGTGTTGTGAAAGCTGACTGTTTAGCCAGAATCAACAAGGGATTGGACAAATTCTTGAAGGAAAAGGGCCTCAGTAACTAGTGAGCCTGGGAGTTAAGGATGCAGCCTCTGAATCAGAACTTCCTAGACCTCGAATACTGGAGGCTGCAAGTGCAAGAGGAACGGTGGGAAAAAACCCTGGTCAGATCTAGTTTACTCTCTTTCAGTTTACTCTTTACCACTATGTGACACAGGATACTGGGTAAGATAGACCTATGATCTAATCCAGTAAATGGCAATCCTTATGTAGCTCTAAGATGAAACTGAAGTCACTGGCAAAATCTCACTGACTGCAGTGAAGCCAAGATTTGATCCCTAGTTTTATGCCATTGGATAACAGTTCCCTTCAGCTGAAACTGCATACCTAAACTTATCTCTCCATGGGTGGTTATAAAGAGCCTCATTTTTCCTTATGATTCATATTACTTTAATTCTATTTATTCTCATATAACCTATTAGTAAACCTTGTTTTAACCCTCTGTGGTAACCTCATCTGGAGAAGGGGAGTTTTACATCTACGGTACATTACTGCATTAAACTTTCATTTGCCAATCTGGTTGCTGCCTATGCAAGATGCTGTCATCCTTATATAGTTGAGTCCCACTTAGCATTGACTGAAAAGTTTAAAGCTTATGCCTGGGAGTTTTCACTTTTGGCATGTGCAGACATTCCCTTTCCCAAGAGAAACTCTCCTGGGAGTGATGTAACCCTGGTTGATCCCAAGTTATTTTTCTCTTGGAATGGCCATTTTTACCCTGGGAGAAAAAGCCTGAATATCTGTACATTTGTGGTTTCTCCTGGGAGAACAGCAACTCTCCCTGGAGAAACAAAATGTCTGTACAAGGTTCTTGTGTATAAAACAAGGTCAGAAGAGTTTCAGTAGCAAAGCCTTGGTGTGGGCAGGGGGGTGGCCTGAACATGCGAGTAGAAGGCTACAGAGTCTCATAGAGTTTTAGCTTAAAAAAGTTATGGGAAATGGACAGCAGCTGGTTGGTATGCCACCTTAGGGGCATATTTTCAAAGCAATATGAGGTGAGTTAGCTGCGTGGCTCCTGTTATTACTAATGGGAACCACACATAGCTATGTGCTAAAATGGTTTGCTGAATCAGAACCTAAAAGCAAGGAGCAGGAGTCTAGGTTGGAGAACAGCCAGGGTGGTCTGCCTTTGTCCCTGCAATTGCAGCTACTGTTGGAAAACTGCATACTGCATGTGCCATATTATCAGCAGGCATCTATCCTTTTCTCCTGTGGGATGATGAAGCAGGCATGTGCATGCCTCTCTGTGGGTGATCTTGGCATATATTCATGTTGCAATGGTACCTACACATTGTTTGTAACCATGGTCCAATAGCAAGCGTGTGCCCTTCATGTAAAATCACAAGCTTCCTTCCTCGCCAAGGAGCAGCGTTCAAAAATCCTGGATGCTTTAACTCCCTTGCCTCTTCCACCATTAGCTAGATTTGCTGCCTTTGTTCTTTTCTTTTTATTTCTAGCTTTTGCTCTTCCATCCCTGTGGGAAGGTGATGTTCAGTATTAGTACACAGCTATTGACAGTAATCCATTTTTTCCACCGATACCCTCCAATACTATAGGAAAAAAGCACTCCATAGTTGGCCATTGTTTCACTTTGCAACCACGATGTTGCACTCAAAAATGGCTTTTTCCTCCTTCCGCATTACCTTGTGCAAAACAAAATATATATATATATATATATCAGCTTCTCTGAAGGGCTCCAAAAGAAACCTGGGAATATGAAATTACCTTAAAATGGGAGAGACAAATTTGGCAAGGAAGATTTCACGCTTCCTTTCTTCCATGCAACTCTACTAGTAATACAGATGAGGCATGCGTTTGCTTTCAGCCTTCATGGATGGCACCACACTCACTTCCTTTCCCTCCCCCTGCTCTGGTGCTCTAAGCAAGGGCATGCGAGTCACATATCAAAGGCCAACACTAGTTTTACTTCTACCTAATAATGCACTTCCAGCTTGTTCAGCGCCTGCCTGTTCAGACTGTCAGATTCCAGCTAGAAGTGTTTGTAAACAGAGCTGAAGAAACTCTCCCAACTTTGCCTCAAGTACTGCAGCATAGATATTATAGTCATGAAATGAATGTCCCTGGGAAGAAAACAGATATACTCAGTAACCTACCCTATGGCACTGAGCTTTGTATTACAAAGAGCAGGAGAGAATGTGAGTAATCAACAATTCCATGTGCACATAATGCTGCACTTTTTCCTTCTCTTTATCGTTGTCTAATTAAATTTCAGTCAGCCTGAACAAAAAAGATTCATACTAGTTGTAGGCAGTAAATAAGGATGTGGTAGAAAAGGAGTACATACAACTTCTAGCCAAAGGTTGAGGAGAAAGAATGCTAACTTCACACAAACAGCTGAATTATCAGACAATGCTTGCAGGGGGGTTGGTAGCAAACATTTCTATTTTAATAACTGCACTTAAAAAATAGCGGAACCTGGTAATGGCGACATCAAGAAGATGGTGTTTCTAAACGTAGAGCAATAACTCAACGAGATCGAGCCAGTTGTGGTTTCTATACTAATTAATGTTTCTCAAAATGTTCGCCTGATGTGTGACACTGATGGATGTTGCCAGGTTACATGATATCACTTTCCAAAACAGTGTGTGATGTTTAAGATTGATAAAAAAAAAAAAAAAAAAAACTCTCCTTTTAGTCTGCATCAAGAAAAGGGCCCAGGAAATATATTGGCAGCTAGGAGGGTAGCCATCCTTTAAATACAGAGAGTCCTTGGCAGCGTAGGCACAGAAGACCAAGACTTGAATTCTCAGTCCTGACCCTCCGAAGGGGCCAACACTCGATACTTAACCCTGGTTTTGTGATGGGATTGACACGCAACTACAATTACAATAGTATTGCCATTGACTTGTAAATTATAGATCAGTATTTTGAACCACAGTTTGATTATTTTTAATAACTTAAAAAAAATACAGAATGGGAATTTGGCATTATTAAACCGCAATTTTGTATTCTGCTTCTAAGGATTTATAGCTTCTGGTTTGAGCAATACATGTAATGGGCTAAATCCTGTTCTGTGTCAGAAGGATATAGTACCAGAGCCCATTTATCACCTGAGTGCTTCCTTGGATCCAGCAAAATTAAGAAGTGGGCCTGTGTGATCCCAGTCAATCCCAATCCTGAATATGATTTCCCAGCAAGGATGCACAAAACAGACATTCAAACTGAAGGTTGGAGACAGGCTGCTGTTGAACTAGCAACTTCTGCCCTGAACGATCCAACTCTGGACTGGCAGTCTGGCTCGCTATGCTATGGCTCTTCTTCATGCCGAAAATGACCATGTATTATTATAAAAGACCATATTGCAGCCTAAGATCCCTACTCAACCGGACTATAATCATGGTAGATTCTGTTCTTGTCTCAATATACCCATTTCCTTTAGCTGTTTATGGTACTAGTTTGTAAGGGTTATTTTGGCAGCCATTTTTCCTCCCAAAGTCCAAGACACAGGGAAAGGATTTCAGTTCACAGCAGCTTCAGTTTCCTTGTTGGTTTTGGTTACTTTTTACATTTTTTTTCCCTACTTTGTTTAGAAATTGAATATTGGCCAAAACACACACAAAAGTTCAGGTGTCTATTGACTTGAAACCTTTACCAGCAGCCGAATCCCATGAATACTTGCCTGACAACCTCTTGTTTACCTGCAGGAGGAACATTGCAAAGGGTGTTTATGACTAGCTGCTATGCAAACTAGTAAAAACAAGTCATCTGAGAAAGAGAAGGAACATTGACTGCTTTGACAACTGCCTTGCCATTGCTAAGGAAACTGCTCCCTTGGTAACCATGGTCAGTACATCTGTCTCATTTTATCTCCAACTCTTGCATAGATACCATCATGGGAAGACTGTAATAATGAAGAAAACACAAACATTTCAAAATAGGAAAAAGTAACAAAAAGTGCAAAGTCTTTCTTCATTTGCCTACTGAAAACTTTAAGGAGACTTTGCTTTGAGGTTAGGTTAGCAAGGGCTTTGCCTGCTGTGTTTGAGATGTGTCCCTGAAAAATCAACTGCTAATCAAAACAAAAAATGTTGGCGTCTTCTGCTTCTAGTCCTTTAAAATGTTGTATACATGTTTTCTGTTAATGCTCCTAATTTAATCTAACACAGTAGGATTAGAAAGGGGGGCAAGTAGAAGAAATGGAAAATTAAGTACCTAAGAATGACACCATCAAACTAAGAATAATACTTGACTACGATGAGTATTAGGATGCAGGTATTTGGGGGTAAGAGTTGATTTGTTAGTGGGAAGAAGCAGCAGTTTTGTGTGTGACTTACGTCAACTTTCAATGCTGGGGGGTGATGGTCGGTCAATGCAAAGCAAACAAAATCAGCATAGTTAGCTTGTGTGATGAAGCCTCCAACAAATATTTCTAATACATGATGCTAAAATTGCCCTTTCCTTGTGTGCTACATGATAATCTTACAGGATTAAGAAAGTTAGTGGTGACAGGTAAGATTATTTGCTAAGATGATTTAACCACTCTATCAAACTGAACTGGCCTGTTCTGTAGTTGCTGCATTAAACCTTGAGAAACCACTGGTGAGAGCCTTGGCTGGCATATACCAAAGGGAGCTGGGGAGTCAACTTTGCTCTCTCTCTGTGGTGCCATGACAAAGTCAAAGGCAAGAGGAATGGCCTCTTTGCATTATGTTGGCAAAGAGTCTCCACTGACTAGGCCTGTACGGCTGATACTACCACAGCTGCAGCCCAGTTTGCAAGAGCCCTTGTCTAGCACCTTGCTAAAGACTGCTATGTAATCACCCTTGCTGGTTCCAAGGACGCCCAAATGGTGACTAGGTGATAAGCTGGTTGGGTGATGGCTCACGAAGCAGCAAGCTGCCAAAACATCCCAATGATGATAAAAATGCCATGATGCATGAATGCCTTTGCTGATGTAGGAGGGTGCTAATGCGTACAGTTCGGGGAAACCTTTTCAAACAACCACCAAGAAATCAAACAGCTCTTCTTCCTGAAGAAAAACAAATCATGACGTCTCCTGAAAGCAGGTCCTCTAGTTACCCCATCGCAAGATACCATCGCTTCTTCTTTGACCTTCCTGGTGGGGGTAGTAGGCTGCATCACGTTCCCGTGTGGTGTGACACACATTGCAAGACAGCCAAATCGGTATTTGCAGCACCCCCCACTTCCTCCTCAGACGCTGCTCTTCATTTGAGCAAGGTGATCCCAACTTTAAACATCGAGAGAGAAAAATATCAAATGAAACGTGAACTGGACCCAATTCCCATGAAGGAAATGCTTATTCAAGGTGCACATCAGTGCATTTAGGAAGCCTATCCTAGCCTAAAGAGGTGTTAATCACCACGGCAGTGGGCCAAGTTCTGCTGTCAGACCCATGTCTGCCTTGACTGAGAGAGGAGAAGTGCGTGAGCCCAATGGAGAGAGGAGACTGCTTAATGAACTTCCAAGGAGCAGCTACAAAAATACAAAACAAGTTTTAAAGTGACTTTAAGATCATGTTTAATTTGAACAACTTTGCCCTTGAGACCCATGGAAAGCACATCAGCTGGCTCTGACTAACGTGTTTTCCGCAGCGCTCTAGAATAAAGAAATGAAGTACAGTATGTACTCATCTGGTGAGACATTTAGATTGGCTACTGATACGCTGCAAATGTTTATAAAGAAAACAAAATGTGGATGCTGGCCATTTTAATTAAAACTTGCAGAATCAGTTCACCCTGAGTCACATGATCTCTGAACTATAGTCTATCGTCTTCGGAGACATCTGCTTGCACAACAGTAAGAAGGAACTGTAAATCTTGCAAACAAACTGTTCTCTCGCTTGACTGGCCCGGTAAGCGAGGCTGCTGATATAGACATTGCCAGGTACCTGCTCTTTATCTAAAGGTGAAGGTTAATATTCCACAGCCCAGACACCCAGGTTTGATTTTATCATATCAAAGCTAAGACTCTGCTACTCAGCTGAAGAAAGCAGACAGAATGAAAACTTGAAACCATGCTAATCCTTTGCAGTGTTTTCTCTTCTGTCATGCTGCACCAAGTAAAATCCTTAGCTTGTTTGCAAGAGGTAATACAGCTCCAAAATTGATCCGTGAGTGCACAGATGATCGCTCACTTCTCCCTGCCTTACACTTTGTCTGCTCCTTTAAAATAAGGGAAAAGGAGTTGTTTCCACCCTGGCTGTCACTTGCTGCACCTCCAAAACAATATCTATTTGCTTGGCAAACGAGGATCTCCTAGTTTGCTGATGTATAATCTTTCCATTGCTGAGCGATGATCCTGATTAAGACAAGCCTAAAAAAATTCCCCCATAATAGTGGTGAATTTGTTGATTGAATAATTCAGGAACTGACAGCACTGACATAATTTCAGATTCTCCCTGGAGAATCTATTTAACTCAAATCGTGTTACCCCAGGAGTTGATTTGGCTCACGGTGGGAGGGCGCTGTCCAAGACTTCCCACGCACGTCTTGCCAGCGCTTTGAACTGCCAGCCTGCAAAACCACAGCCTGACACCATTTGGCAACTGGGTCAAGCGGCTGCAAATAACTTTAGGATAAAAACAAATGTCAATTAAGGTGCATGGCCCAGTTTGTCCCCTGCAATGCATCAGCGAGCCACAGATGGGGTTCCTACACTGACCTCTTTGCTGCAAGACTCAGTGGGGGCCTGTTACCTGCTGTTGTAAATTAGGACAGTCATTGGACCCTGCAGAGAATGGGCTCCAGATCCGGGTGCCTTTGTGCACTCCTTTCTGAGTGGTCAGCAGTCAAAGTACAGGGATCAGCCATTGTTTGGGCTACTAAATACGGCAGGCTTATTTTTCCAAGACCTTCCCCTTGCCTAACCAATACATCTGTGCAAAGAGGGGGTGTGCAACACTGTAGTTTCTCTATATAAAGAGACAACAAATCACAGTCCCTTCTGTGCTACCAGATCTCTCAGGCTGTCCCCCAAACAAATCCTTTCTTTAATTATTTTTTTTTCCTCCCTCTTTTCTGCACCCCCCCCTTTTCCTGTCTGTCAGGATATCTCCTATATATAGCAAGGGCTAATACTGATGTTTCTTCTGAAGCCTAAGATGCAACATCGACTCCTCCTGTTGGCCTGGCCTGCCTCAGGCTCCACCTTTTCTGCAAATCCGTGCCAAATGCTTTTGTATCACTTCTGTGACTGTAATATTTTGTGGAGGTCAGAACTGCTTTCTAAACTCATATGTGAACTGAAGCAACTGCTGTGAATCTAAAATAACTCTTTTTTTTTTTTTTTTTTTTTTTTTTT
>NW_017728997.1:11325842-11334783 GCF_001723915.1 Gavialis gangeticus
TTTTTTTTTTTTTTTTTTTTTGCTTTCAAAAGCCACTGGCAGGTCAACTAACAAGAGAAGAATGACTGGCAACAGGCTAGAAACTACAATGGGCTGGCGTGTTTACAGCTCCGTCAACAGCTCAGTGTTAATGAACTGAGTCTTAAAATTACCTCTCTATTGATGATGGCTTGAATGTAGCACATGTATTTAAAGGTTAGTGATTGCCTCTGGCGGCGTTCTGAATTTGGGGAGAGTTTATTTTTCGCTTGCAGATTTAACTCTTTTTTTGAAAGGAGGCTGTAAAAGTCCTGTAAACCATAATCCCCCCCCACTACTCTTGTTTTGCTACCTTCACGACTGGCAAGGATCTCAGCGTCCCAGCTCAAATGCCCTGGGGTATGTTACTTTGCTCTGTCCATAGCGTGTCTACATGAGAAAGAGAATAAGCACACTTACATTCCAGTTTTAACTGGAAACTTAACATTTGTGCAGGTTTGTCTTATTTTTCGCTAAAAAAACCAAAAAACCACCCCCCAAAAAACAAAAAAAAAACCCTAGAAAAGCAAGACTGCCCATTAATGCAACAAGATGAGGATGGGGACTACGTACGAGTAAACCAGCTGAGCGCACTGCAAGGATTTGCTGTAATGAAGGGGAAAGTTTTTACAGAGGGTGATGTTTCTGCTCATGATTTTTCTCTTCTCTTTGTTTTATGTAGGTGGTGTCGATGATGCTTTGGCTGAATGAAATGGGAACAGACTGGAGAAGAGTCCCTGGAGGATATCGGGCTAGGACTTCCTGTTTACCAGTGAGACAGGCCAGGAGCGTTTCCAGACTGGCTTCATTTTCTTCATCAAGGCACAAGCTACAGTTTCTTGGGGCCTCTTAGAGCTGTATTGCTGCATGCATTTTAATCTGTGATGTAGGCAGCTCATGCAAAGATCTGGTTTCTTCAAAGTGCGTGGCACCTAACCACACACCACACTCAGTGATGCCCTGTAGATCCATTTTTTATGATGTTTAGGGGCAGCTTTCTCAGGTAGGGGAGCTTTCACTGCTCCAGGAATGGTCTAGTTATACAACACAGTTACTTATCAGACTAGTTCAGGGGCCGGTAATTATCTTGGGCAGAGAGCCACTTACTAAGTTTTGGCAAGCCATCGAGGGCCGCATGATAGGCAGTCCAGGGCAGATAAATATTAATTGTCTAAATTTTTTAGGGGCCCGGTGGGCTGGACAGAATGGCCTGGTGGGCCGCATCCGGCCCCTGGGCTGCATTTTGCCCACCCCTGGACTAGTTGAAAAGGCTGTTGAAACCTACACCTCCTATGAGCTTTGGGGAATCTGCTTTTGGTAACCAGCTGTTGAATATTTCCCCTAAATCTGGAAAACCAGATTAATTATTTTAAGCACAATGCCCTGGTTATATAGTGAAAACTGTAGTATATTTTAAAACAATAGATACCTTTTGTAAAATCATAAATTTCTGAGCAAGAAAAGGTGGCCCTATATTTGGGAAACAAAGGCTTTTAAACAATTTGGCAAAGCACAAAAAGTGTACCCTGTTGAAGACAGGCTGTAGAAACGTTAACATCCTTTTGAGGTAAATCAAGTAATGGACTGTTGGCCTATTTTTCAAACCACTTCTCCCCAGTAACTTGACATTTGATAGGATTATCTATTACAGTTGGATTTTGGTTGACTCTCTGGTATGCCTGAGAAGATTGTCATCTTGTGATTTAAAGATAATAGAGCCAAGCATGTGAAACTGCACACAAAGAATAAACCTTTGACTCATAACTGAGGGGGTTTTTTTTCTTCTTTTTGAAGAGGAAGAATTTGTCTTCAGCTTGCTTTGATACACTCACTGGTAATGAAATTATCCAATGATAACTTTCTATTCTAGATGTTGCCTTATTATTTTTTTTAAAGGCTATTATTGCATTCCGCATAGAACAGCACCAACATAGCATGGTATGCTAATGATATACAAATCTGAGAAGAGCGAGGTTGATTAAAGACTTGTGACAATAGCTAATGTAAGCTTTTACTAAGAATGTCAAATCCATTTGTTTTGGATTTAAAAGAGAGTCTCAGGATCAGTATGAAAAGGAAGAAGTTTGCAACAATTCCAAGGGAAAACCAGATTAGCAGCAAAGGCAATAGTGCATAGAAGTGAAACAAAGTGTGTGTGTGTGTGTGTGTGTGTGTGTGTGTGTGTAAGAGCGAGAGTGAGAGAGAACACATACAAACAGTAGCAAAAAACTCAATTATTTAGGGCTTCCAAAATATGCAACATGTATTTTTACTACAAAGCCCCACAATTGGCAATTTAAAAAAAAAAAATTGGAGTGAGGTAGAGTGGGCTTTTTTATTATGCATGGTTTTATTTCTTTGGACTTCAAAATTACCAAGATGCATTTTAAGCTTCGCTACAATGTAGAGGGCTGTTTTCATTTCTATTTTAAAAAGGCTAAATACTAAGATGCGTCTCTGCTTTGCATTCTAATTGCATGTAACTGATTTGCACAGCAGAACAAAAACCTAATTTTCAGATTATGAATCATGCAAGAAGAAATAACAATTGTTCCACCAGAAAAAATAATTTTTCCACTTTTTTTTCCCCTTGCTCAATTTATGTGAACTGTTTGCCAGTTTGCAGGTTGCTTGCTTTCACAGACCACCATCTATTACTCTTCAGGGACGAGAATAAGGCAGACAGAAACACGAAACATGCAACTGTTTTGACTGCATTCTTTGGCTTGCAACATAACACTTGCCTTTTATTATTTTATCTTCAACAATCAAGGGGTGACTAAATGGTTGCAGGTGGTGATGAAAATAAAAGCCATCCATCATTATTTATTAGGCATGAAAAAGATACACAATAATGTAATTTAATCTCAGAGCAGACAATTATTTCCACATATTGATAATACAATGTGAAAACTGTCATGAATCCTAATGTGATGTTCGCCTTTATTGGTGAACCACTAGTAGCAATACAAATAATGAAATTGTATCAAAAGGGAAAAAAAAGTCATTATTTGCATATCCCAGTACTGTTGTCGAGAACCGCATCATTACTAACTTTGGGAATTGCAATAATCACAGTTTGCATTACTTTATTCCCAGTGCGTGAAAATACGAAAAAGCAGACATTTCGCTACATAAATACGTTACTGGTTGCTGCGTCATTAAAATCATTCCACAGCTTTTGATAAGAGAACTTCAAAACAGTGAATGTGAATCTATAGAAACACAAAGGACAGGATGTAGAGTGCCTCTTTTGGTGGCATAGGTGGAGTTTTGGGAGCTCAATCCCAAGTGGCCCTCGCCACAAGCCCCAGAGCTCATGGGACTGCCCCAGTTCATTAGGCATCTTCACCATGAGCTGCCAGGTATCTGTGCTAGGGCTTCTGCATCTTCCCAAATGTGTTTGCAGAACACTTAGGTGCACTTAGTTTTCCTGTGCAACATGAAGTTTTGTATCTACCTGGGAGAAATTTTACTATCTTTGAGTTCTCGTTTCCCTGATGAAGGGTGTTTGGGCCCAAAAGCTTGCAAATATATGTGTATATATGTATGTATGTGTGTATGTGTATATATATACACATATACATATATATACATATACATATATACACACACACACACACACACACACACACATATATATACACACACATACACTCACACATATATTTGCAACTATCTAATTGGTCCAATAAAAGATATCACCTCTACCTCAAGAGTTTTGTCTGCCTATGCCTCTAGACCAACACGGCTACGACAAATATCCCCGAAACACAGAAGATGGTGTAATTAGCCGCTGTGAAATGATACTTCATGCCATAAGAACAAAGAAGCAAAATCCAGCATCCTGCCTGCCATTGGTCACCTCAAAGTAAACAACTGGCTCCAGCCTGTGTTTGAGCCTAATTTGCATACTCGCAGAGCAGCTTTTTTACAAATGAACTTTACCACCCAGGAGCGCCATATCACCTTTTAATTTTCCTGTGCAACACGAACAACGAGAAGGAAGCAAAATTCAGCAACCTATCTCCCATCAGACACCTGAGGTAAACGAACTGCTACAGCCTTCATTTGAGCCTAATTTGCATATTCGCAGAACAGCCTCTTTACAAATGAACTTGCCTGCCCAGGAGAACCGTACTAGCTTTTTAGTTCTCCTGTGCCGTATGAAGTTTCCTTTCTATCTGGGAGAAGCTTTACAATCTTTGATGAAGGCTGTTTGGGCCTGAAAACTGGCAAATAAAAAAAAAAGTTGTTTTTTGCAACTATCTAGTTGGTCTACTAAAAGATATTGCCTCTACCACAAGAGTTTTGTCTGCCTAGGTGCATCAAGGCACTCGACTCCCACCTAAACTCTGCCATTCAAACTGTTCCCAAGAGACACCTGAACTCTGCCTTATTTCCTCTGCTGGTACAGAGAGAATGAGTGTGAACATGTGTTGGACACTGGATAAAGAAAACCTAAGGACCTTATGATGAAAGAGAGATAAGATGCACCCTCAACTCAAAATACCCCTGTTGGCCAACTTAGTAGCTGCCAGTGCTGTGGCTTTTGTGGGTCCCATTCAGAGGCACCTAACTCATGGCATGCTTTTAAAGGAGTCTACCAGCCTAATTTCAAGGTGGTGGATTTTACTTTGGGAAAAATCCCCAGGGATCTCAGAACTTTGTTAGCCAGGGTCTGGCTGCTTTGCTGAATCCAAATGACTCAAAAAATGTGTTTGCAAGATTAGGATCAGATACAACTGCTGCTGCTTCTTTTCTGTAAATTGTAATGGTGGTTATATTGTGAATTTAACCCAAGTACAATGGGAAGCCTAATAGCATGATGCTTTGCACATTGGCTCAACATGAAAAAAAGGACATTTGAACTATATCAGTTTGGGTACAGTAAATCCTGCTCCTATGGAGGAGGTTGGAGTAACTGACCCTTAAGGTCCTTTCTAACCCCATTATGCCAACTTTGCCATCATACAGTTGCAAGCTACAAGTATAATAGTGAATGT
Organism: Gavialis gangeticus; assembly: GCF_001723915.1. NCBI lineage: Eukaryota > Metazoa > Chordata > Crocodylia > Gavialidae > Gavialis > Gavialis gangeticus. The sequence continues at coordinate 11,330,867 of NW_017728997.1, forward strand.
GACAAACCACACCACACCATGAAACCATGATTCTACCTTAAATTAAATTGCTTTTCTCCATTGTAAATACATTGTTCTTTTCAGCTGCTTGGCTCGGTTACATTTATTTGTCCATTTCCCCATCTGTCTGGTTGGAGATGCTAATTGTTCCTGAATTTGGACTTCAGTGGTTACATGTAGGTTTTTGTTTATCATTAAAGCTGGGCCAACTGTTAATCAGCTGAAGGAAACAAATACTATTTAATGATCTTTTCAAGCTTGGGAAGAAAAAAAAGAAAAATCCAGAAGGTGATGGGGCATCACAGAATGTTATTTTTTAACTAGTAAAATTAAAAGACTTTTTACAAAATGACTCCATCGTGTCTGCAGAATTTCACCAAACGGTCTGAGAAATGCTGGCAAATTTGTGAAACATGCGGAAAATGTTTTGCTGATATTCCTGCTGACATTTTGGGCAGATCCTCAGTGTCACCACAAATATTTGGCAGTGGGGAAAACCAGAGATGCTGTTTAGCTCTGTTTGGAATCAGATAGCAAATTGATTTTGGAGGCTCTCCCTGGAATATTTTGCATTTTTTTGGAAAACAAAAGGTTTTCAGAGGAAGCCCTGTTTTCATTATACACAAGATTGTTATGGAAGGAGAAGGGGGAGTCACTGACTACACAAAAGGATGGCGGAGTCAGAGTGTTGCTGGAATCCAGCGAATTATTCCTGGCCTGGGTTTTGTGTACTTTTCCCCAGGAACATGAACCTTCATGCAAGAAGAGATTATTTATGAATTATTTAGTATTATTTGTTTGTTATGACTTCTTCACTGTTTCTGTGCCACAGCAGATCACCTACCCGGGAAGTAGGTCCAAAACACTGTGGAAGGGCAATGGCAGTGAAGGCACATCAAGAACACCCCCAGAGGCTTTTGGGGTAACACCTTGGGATCTGTATCTGCTGGGAAAGGACGGAGCAGCTTGGAGTTTGTTCCAGTTGGTGCAAGGAGTTGAACTGAGAACTGGCTGTCATCTAGGGGTGGTGCATAGGTATCGTCATCTTCATACCGAGTGCCTATCCCAAATGGAGGATTAAGAAGAGAGGATTCTCAGCTGCCCTGCCTTTCCATGAAGCCAGTCACACCCAAAGAGTGCCCCCATATAAAGATCTGCACACCACTATGCGGTCGGTTGTTGGCCATTACCTTACTACCATATTCTTTTCCATGTACCTAAGGTGGTGGGGCAGAGACTGGGAAGCCATGGAAAGAAACATGACATTAGGTTTTCACTGGGAGAAGGCCTTACAATGTCCCTCTTTTGGCCTACAGACACTTCCCAGAAAGGTAAATACAGCCTAGAGCACAGCTATGCTGCCTGTCCTTTTTTGCAGACATGTTATTGCATGTGAAAAAGCTCAGCACTGAAGCAGCAAATATCCTGGAGGTGACAAGCGAGTAGCTCCTCAGGGAGCAGGCTCGGCATGCATGGTATAGGCTGGTGAAGTCAAGTGGGCAAAGAAAAATGCATCAGGGGATGGTGCTGACTGCTTTGATTACTTAAATGCTGGCTACACACAGCACATCCAGATGCACGCACAAACTCAAGAAAAAAGCATGGAGAGAAGAGGTAATGCAGCAAGTTCTGTGGTCTGGACTCCACACAAAGGGCAAGTTCCCAGTTCAGAAACCAACTTGGTATCGGGGGTGAATGCTGGTGAAATGTGTGAATGGGAAACAGGAGAGGCCTTTTGCCCTCATCCCCATAATAAAGCTCTATAAACACCTCCTTTAGAGATGTTTCAGTCCAATTCTTGTCACTGGCATGCAAAGTGAGGTCCCGCTGCAGGGAAAGAACTGTGTCATCCACACATTAGCAGATCTTTTGGTCCCATGGCTCTCTAGACATGTTCCCTCTACTCGCCTTGTAGGATGTCCTGCACTGGTGCTTCAGCAGAGCAGAGCTGGGCACCCTGCAAGAGAATTACACTTCTTGCATGACACCTAGCCCCACACTGGGCAGTGAAATCCTGCTAATGAACAGGGGAGATGTGACTCTTGAGATGAGGTGGGAGACATTAATATTTGTTTCTCTGTTACTACACCGCCTAGGAGCCCTAGTCAAGGGCCAAGGTCTTCATATGCCAGATCAGTACCAGCCAACCTTTTTGGCAGGCATGCCAAAAATTAAGCACCATGCCCTCCCCAAGTGCCACTCTGATCTCCTTTCCCTGCCCAATTTGCTGTTCTGCTTTCCGTTCCCTACCCTTTCTACTGGTCTGCTTTCTGCTCTCTGCCATATCTGCCTCAGTGCTGCCTCTGCTCTTCAATCTGCCATGTGCCAGACAGAGTCTGCTCATGGTGCTTGCTGCAAATGTCCCAGAGGGTATCCACGCCTGTTTTTAGGAGATGCGCAAATGTGGAACAAAGACGATGGTCCCTTCCCTAAAAAGCTTGTAACCCAAGAAGAGAGACAATAGATGGCTCCAAAAGGATGAAGGCGCATAAGGAGTCAAACAGACAATATTTGATGACAGCAGCCTAACTGTCCTCAAGATTATTTTTAGGCATCATTGCAAAGGAAGGGTTGGAAGAACAATGGAGTAGGGTTGGCAGATGTTAATGGAGAGCCTGTCTCAAGCATGAGGGGGTACACAGGAGAAAGTGCAGAAGTCCTTGTTTGAGCATGTAACCAGTGGTCAATGCAGAATGGCATTGCTTGCCTATTGGAGGTAGAAATCTACCTTTCACAAATGAAGGAGCGATGACAGGTACGCAGGGATAGGCTGTAAAGGACTCTGAAAAACATTGATATGCTCTAAGCATGCATATCAAACATTTCCAAGCAAACTATTGATTCAGGCCAGTGGCTCTGCTGTTAATCACAACAGTGTATAACTTCTCAGCCTGAAATCAAATCTGTCTCTTTTGGAGAGGTGCAATGAGAAGGCAGCTCATACTAAAACATCAGAGTGGTTCACTGTGAAGCTCATTTCAATGTAAAAATGTCCAAAGAGGCTTAAAATATAATAGATGTGACAAAAAGTTAATCAAACCTAATAAAAACTCCATTTTTTGATATAAAGTTTTCATCTGAACTGACCGTGGGCACTAAGGACTCGCATAGATGTGCAGTGAGTCTGCTCTGATGTGCTGTAAATCCAGTGTGTCAGAGCAGACTAGATTAATCGAGTCTGCTGGAGCACGGAAATTACCGCGCTCCAGCAGCCTCCAGCGTCATGTGTATCAGTGTCCCCATGCTGAAAAATGGGGGTCAGGCGCTTTGAACTAAAGCCGGTTTGATACACTTTATTTTAAAGTGCCCTGTTGCCATTTTTCAGCATGTGGATGTTGATACAAGTGACTCTTGGGTGCTTATAATTAGCATGGCTCACTAATTAAAGTGCCCACCCCCAGCACATCTATAAATGCCTTAAAATGATACATCGCTGAAGTAATACTTCATAATAGAAATGTATGCATATTCATAATGTCATTAATGGGCATTGCAATAATATATTAATAAACAGGAAGATAGCCGCTGGAAAGCACTCTCAGTAAACGCTCGGTATTGTAGTCTGCTGTGAACCCTTGTTCAAGGATATGTCCCCCAGCCATAACATCCTCTATCCATTGTATGTTCTCTCTCATCTCCCTCAGATTTATTAAGTAGTTGGTAGGTGGATATGTAGTAGAGCTGTGCAAAGCTTCGGTCCCTGATTCGATTCGGCAGAGATTCAGCCCGACTTAGTGGCTGAATCTCTGAATCTGAATCGAATCAGAGGACCCTTTAATCTCTCCAGATCAAATCAGAACCCTCCAAATCGATTCGGAGAGATTCAGAAATATTCAACGATTCGGACATAGAGAGAGCTTTAAATGCTTTTTCTACATACCTCTAGGTATCAGGGGCTCATGATCGCTGTGATGCTG
>NW_017728997.1:11339783-11341641 GCF_001723915.1 Gavialis gangeticus
ATATTCAACGATTCGGACATAGAGAGAGCTTTAAATGCTTTTTCTACATACCTCTAGGTATCAGGGGCTCATGATCGCTGTGATGCTGGGGTGCATGGAGTGGCCCACAGGAGCGCCAGGGGCTCCCCAGCGTGCTTGGCAGCAGACCCCCCCCCCCCCCACGCCTGCGGGACACTTCATCCGCTCCAGCATCGCAGTGATCCCAAGCCATGCTGGTACCTTGAGGTATGTAGAAAAACACATTTAAAGCTGTGTCTATGTCCAAATCACCGATTCTCTGAATCCGCCTCCAATCTTCAGATTCAGATTCAGCCAAATCAAATAGGGGACAGTGATCCGAATCAACGAATCGAATCACTGTCCCCAGTTTGGGCTGAGTCTGAATTGAATAGGGCCTGTTTCACACACCCCTAGTATGTAGCTGAGGTTATACAGGTAGATTTCAACATACTGGGCACATGGATAGGAATAATTCTCCTATGCATGTAGTGAATTCTCACTACAGCATTGAAAGTGAATGGTGAAAGTGAGTGATGAATCGTTGTGTTGACAAACACTTTCATATGAACCTTCTGAATTCAGCATCTTTATTTTATTACCCAGTTACGTTTCTGTGCAGTGAGACCAAATTGGGTCTTTAATCTGAACTTTGCGCAGGAGCAAACACTGTCATGTTACAAGCCAGAGACAGTGTAGGTGAAGCACCAGTATAAAACTGCTCTTTATTTTCCTCTGTAGGAGGGAATCACTTATTCCCAACCGGGTATTCTGCATGCAGTTTTTACCACTATATATTGCAAGTAAACCTAGGCCTATGGCTTGATAACATCCTGCTTTATGCTAAATGCTGTTAAACAGTCTCCATGTATCCTTTGCTTCTACAAACATGGTTCAAATGCAGCCAAGGTCAGTAGGGGCCCATTTCTTTACAGGTATTTAGGTGCCTGGCTCCCATCTCAGCCCCTGGGCACCAAACTGCTCAAGGAAATACTAAAATCCATCCCCATTCAGCAAACCACTTAAGCACATGTCCTAGACCATGCTTACTCCATTAACATCTACGTGAGAAGGATCTGTGGGTGTCTGGGAACCTGTTTGGGATTTTTTGGGGTAGCTTCTTGAGGTTCAAAGCATAATAGGTGGGTTCTGTCCCTCTGCATGTCAGAAGTGCCGTAAAGGGTGGGAAAGGATGTGCGTTAGTACTGTGTTACATATGGTCCTCACCAATATAATTACACTCATGTAAATCTGGACTAACTCCACTACTGACAAGAACAGAGCAGAATTTGGCTCCATGTGTTAGCACTGGAGATACTCCATGTGTCTCGGTTTTCTGTTCTAAATTCGCATAACAACTTGTGTCCCTTGTACGTAGGAAATACTGTGGGGCTAGGAAGCAGCTAGTGTGCCAAGGTGAACACCTACCTAATAAACAACACATGAACGTTCATTTAACTCTCTGCTTGATGCTATTTTTGCTTTGCTTGGGCAAACAGTAATCTGTCTGCTGTCCAATTCTAATCAAACTGCAGGGCACTAATAAAGCCAATGCAAACTAATAAAGCGCATTTCCTCTGTATTAATCCTCTTAAAGTAACTGGGTTTTCATATCCCTAGTTAGGAATAGTAGTGTCTGACTAACTTGGAAGATAAATGTAGGATAAAAGAACCATTACCATACACCAGCATTAAGACAAAAATATAATTGCCAGGGCTGAGCTTAACTTGATTATTATTTAAAACATGTGTTGGGTGGAGGCACCAGTCAGCAGGAAGCATCTGATGCTGATGAACCCACACAACCTCAGCATGAGCAACTTTTCAGCATGAATGTAAAAGATTTATTAATTTTAGTTTT
>NW_017728997.1:11341652-11344011 GCF_001723915.1 Gavialis gangeticus
AAAAGATTTATTAATTTTAGTTTTATGATGTTTTATTTGTTTTGAAAATATTTGGAGCTGCAAAACACATGAATCCTGTAATTGTTTCCATCAAAGACTGGAAGGGTTGAACAACATTAGAAATAGGGCTTTCTTTTTTTTTTCCTGGGAAGAATTTCCATTAAAATTAAATCTAGTTTAATTATAGCTCCTCAGCAGTGAGTATGTGATTTCTGATTATGTCCCTGGTGGATGCTCAGGCTGGTGCTGCTGTGGTTGGATTGAGGTCTGCTCCATTTCATTACTTTTTCCTTGAAGAGAAACCTCACTGGTATTTGTAGAAACCATGTGTTGGTTTGTACAGCGTGTCATTATATATTAACATATCATGCTGTTTAAAAAACATCTCATCGTTGTTTCCGGTAGGGTTCCCTTTATTTGCAATACGTTCTACATGATTCCATGCATTTCTTCTTCAAAAACACAAGCCCCAAACTGGTTAAACAAAGGGAAAAATGTATATGCCTATGAACTAATTCCTTGGTACACTTCCAAAGAGCACAAATAATTAGCAAGGGGTGAAGCTAAAAAGCTTTGGAGATTTGGTTCAGACAAACGCTCAGAAGTTTGGAACCCGTGAAAAGTTTCTGAGGAACCTACAGAATTGGGACCACATTCTCATCCCTGTTGTCCTGGTGTAAATGGAGTCAATGCTGTTACAACATGGGAAGAGAAAGTTTAGAAAATGGAGCTCTCAGGAGAGAAAGTTTTTTTTGTTTTTTTTTTGTGGGATTTCTATTCCTTCCTGTTTCTGGTCAGGTTCAGGTCAAGAATAAGCTTTTCTCACAGAGCTAGGGTGCTTAAGTTTCCATTCTCGACTGGGACCGGGAAGCGCCGAGGAGCATGGAAATAAAAACGAAGATTTTTGTAACGTAGCAAAGATATTCTCCGGGCTAGGTCTGAGCAAATGCTCAAAGGTCAGCTCTGATTTTGTCTGAACGGGTTCCGCTGCCCACAGTAGCAATGCTTATACGAACAACATGGAAATATTAATGTAAGATAAGAGAACAGAGTTACAGCCTGAAATGCCTCATCTGCACATTACGACGTGGTGCTCGATGGAGGGTGTGACTCGTGAGTGAAACCAACAGTTCCTCTTTGTAGCTGGAGGACATTTCTGCTCGTGCCTTTGAAAAACGAGAGCAGCTCCTTGTACCCCTGAATGGGGGTCACTGATACTTACCACTTAGAAGCAGCATCCTAAGCCAGGGGATAATTAAGCTTTGCTGGAAAAATAAAGTACTCTTTTCGTTCAGTTCGGAGGTTGGCAAAACCCTACAACAAGGCTGTTTCTGCTGCTTGTAGGGCAGAATCAGGCCTATCAGACCAAATTATCCCATCGGTTGCACTCAGGTCATCTGTTCCAAGTGCATCTGGCTGCCCATAGCTCCAGAGGACCATTCAAACAGGCAAGGGATCAGCAGAGTTCAGCTGTGACCTGCTCAGACCTCCTTTTACGAAAGAACGACCCCCATCCAGGGGAGCCCGAAGGATGTGCTACGCTGCGCCAGTGTAAGGATTCCCTGATGTTGGCAAGGTCATTTAACTAGTATGGCTGCACCAAGGTGGTCTGGCCCTTTTCTGAAAGCTCCCTTTAAGGACAAAGCCTTGCAGCTGTTACCACCGCCCCCATCTTTGTAAGGCTTTTCAGAAGCTGTGTAACCCTTTGCAACCAAAATACCATATCCAGTCAAACGCATGCATTGCTACGAGAGAAATTCTGCTGGTTGCGAAGTGAGTCTGCAGGTTGACTTCAATTCAAACAGTCAGCTGCACTGCTCAGACTTGCAGCAGAAATGGCTTGGCCAAGGAAGGCTCTGAGCTGGGCTTTGCAAGAGAAACACTCTGATGAATACTGTTAAGAAAATGGGGGACTTTCATTTAAGGAAATTATGTGACCCACAGATGCTTACCTATGTCGCCTCATAGTGCTGCGTCTATCTCTTGCTGGTGTCTAAGTACGATGTGTGACGTCCACCGGGTCCTGACATCAATAGGGTTGTCGTCCTAGAAGGAAAAATGGAAATTTTAAGCGAAGACACGACACAAATGTAATAACAGAGATCCACATAGATCAACGTTGGCCGCAGGGACACCGTTTGAGCCAGAACACTCTAAGTTGGTGACAGTGTCAGGATGACAATAAGCAATATAACAACTTGTTACATGCATTACTTCGCTTCAAATATTTTTCTTTCTTTGATAACCTTCAGTAATTGATTTGATAAGAGAACGTTTCACCTAGAGGTGGGTCCAGGAAAACAAGAAGATAAAATACTTTTTTTTTTTTTTTTTGGGGGGGGGGGGGGGGCAAAATTTT
>NW_017728997.1:11344022-11363842 GCF_001723915.1 Gavialis gangeticus
TTTTTTTTTTTTTTGGAGTGGGGGGTGGGGCAAAATTTTGTTTTCCAAAAAAATTATTCACCTGGCTCTAGCCTCCTCTGCTAAATTGAGATTATTGATCTAAAATAGAGCTGGCATATAATAGTTTTATGCAATTCTTCTGTTCTATTCAATCTATTGATACACACAGTGTACGGTTTCATTTTGTTTGTTTTTTTAAATGTTCTTATTGTCATTTTTCCTCATTCTTAATATCCAGGTAGGAAGAACACCCATCCCATCCCTGCTCTCACGACCCATCTAGTGATGGTGTATACCAGTCGAAGTGTGCAATATGTTACCGCTGCCCTCTGCTGGCTGCATGAAGCAGAGCTCCACTCTCTATGCCTCTCCCTACCACGACATTGGAAGTAGATGGCTCCATTCAGGGTTAGTCAAGTCATCCCGACCATTCAAGAATCGCGATCACACGGGGGACAGAATATTGCATGTCAACAGTCTCAAGCTTGTAGCTCTGCAATTGGCCTGCAAAATCTTCCAGCCCTTCCCATGAGGCCCTACCACTCAAGCACTGATGGACAGCCCTATGGTGATGCTCTGTGTCAACAGGCAGACGGGACTGAAATTCTAGTGTATAATCAGGTGGAATCAGAACTCATGGTAGAGGTGGTATCTTCTTAGTCCAACTGAATTTTTGCAAAAGAAATTTAAGATTTTTTTATTTTTTTTGCAAACATCTAGTTGGTTTAATAAAAGATATCACCTCTACTATGAGTTCTGAGTCTTTCTGCCTCTAGACCAGGCATGGGCACTTATTTCAGGTGGAGGGCCACTTACTGAGTTTCGGCAAGCCATCGAGGGCTGCATGACAGGCAGCCAGGGGCAGGTAAATATTAATTTTCTACATTTTTAAGGGGCCCCGCAGGCCAGATAGAATGGCCTGGCGGGTCGCATCCAGCCTGTGGGCTGCATTTTGCCCACTCCTGCTCTAGACCAATACGGCTACAACCCAGATACCTGACACATGTCTAATCAACGCACTTCTAGGATTGAAAGAGGCCTCACTGCATTGTATCAGAAGCCCTTCACCTTCCTGGCCTCTAGAGCACCCCAGTATGTTGCATTTGTGGGATCTTTTCTGAGAACCATGGACCCAGCATGGGCCAGATGATTTTGGTTCTCCAGCTTGGTAAACCTCTCAGTCTACCCACCTATCACCTTCCATCTTCTTCCCAACCCATTTTATCCAGGGTAGGATATTACAGCTGGGCCTCGTGTCACTCAACCTAAGAACAATGCATCCAACCTGGATGACTCCTCTGCAAACATCCTGCTCATTCGATGCTTTATGGAGCACAAACACCTCTGCTAAATTTACTCAAGAATCTAAGTGGAAAAGATTTTTCTATCTGGGCATCTCAGCAACAAACTTTACCTTTGATTTTTATTTTGGTTCTGACTGTTTCAGACTATCTTCTTACATAAAAGCAACCAGAACTTTATCTATACACTCACTTAGAAGGTAGCTTGCAGTAATTATTGCCTATCCCTCACTGGTCCAGAATTATAACCAGGGCATCTCTCATGTATTCTCTGTACCCTAGGAGCCGCAACCTGTCTGGGATCTCAAATTAATTTTCACCAAATTAATGAGACCTTCTCTCTCCCTTCAAAACTTCTGCCTTCTATGAAAACAGCCTTCCCAATGTTTATTAGTTTAGCTGCAAAGTTAGCAAATTATAGACTCTTAAGGTAGAGCCTCCATATACTTTATGCCAAAATCAGGTGGAAGCAGGTGGTCTCAACCCAAACTTTTGCCCAAGGCAGTTTCAGATTTTCACATCAATCCATTTTCCAATGTGTTTGGGTTTTTTCCTCTCCCTGGAAACCTAATTTCCACCTTACGAAGAGCAAGGCCGCACAAGGTATCAGCGTTATCCTACTTAGACACCACAAACACAAGATATCAGCATTATCCTACTTGGACACAACAACTGCATTTTGATTTTCTCCTAGACTCATTGTGGCCTTTGTGGAGAGCCACCCAGAGGCGGTCAAAAAAAGGGATTCTGATTTTTATTAAAACATGCCAGACTGTAAGGATAATCCTGTAGGAAATACTAGAACTGATTTTGCTAGGGGCACAGGAAACCACTGCTGCTTCTCTGGGTCATATACCATTATCAAAAATTTGAAGTGTTTTGGTGTCCATCGCTTATTAGAATCACCTTGAGCAGAGCACTCTTGACGCTAATAACTGGACTTTCTCATAAGCAACAAAGTGAAAAAAGTGAAAAAAAAAGGCTTTGTGGAGTCCCTGCAAGAAACTCTGACTGTATAGCTTTGGTACTTTGTTATGATTTACTCATGTATTAAAATAAACTTGCAACCTAGCTGTGCAGGGAACATGAATGTAGGAGGGCCGAGAGAACCAGAGCAGGCTTCATTCCAATAGCCTTAGGAAAAAAAAGCTTGTATGTATAGATACTGGTTTGAGATTTGGATAAGCAAGATGCTAATGTGTTTCAGGCAATGCATTCGGCTCTTTTTTTGTGTGTGAGGTTTTTTGGTTCTGCTACGTGGCTAATTGTAATTTGGTGAGATTTTAGTAAATGGTGGACACTGGACTTCGAGTCGAGTCCATGCTTCTACTTGCTCTCATTCTCTAGTGCCGGCCAGATTGGATGCCATGTTTGGCGAGCCCATCCTGTCAGTGCTGTTCAAGGGTCTTGCTACACAGTAATTCTGAGTGGCTTCTGGAGCAATTAACCTCTGGATTGTCCACATGTTAACACCTTTATGTGGCTTAAAGCACTCGTTAATTCGGCTTAAAGTTACACCCCTCCAGAGCAGGATCATCTCTTGATCCGCACAACCCAGCTCCTGCTCCATTATGGCATGGCCCATCCCCACAGATGTGCTGCTCAAGTTGAAGGTGCGGCTGCTCCAAACTCCAAGCTTGCGCTATGTCGATCCCTGTTTTTATGCCTCACCGCTTAAGGTGTAACAAGGCCCTAAGTAAAACTCCCTTGGCCATCTATTTGCTGCATCTATATGCATGTCCAACTCCAAGTCACTTAGAGAGGCATTTGTGTGGCCATTGCTCAAAGAAAGGATGCTTTCTATCTCCTGTGGTTCTTTGAAATATGGTATTTACACAGATCCCCAAATCTGTCCTTCTTCCCCAGGAAATCTGGGATTCCTATTGGTGAAGGAAATGAAAAGCAGTTGAGACTACCCCTCCCCTGTGTGCCTGGCTGCTGGGTTATTCCTCTGACTATTCTGGTATTGCCAATGTCCTGAATGCCTATGACCCTGCTACCATTTTAAAACTTCTTTAATTGACAGTGGCACTAATCAGCTTCTCCCAGACACAACAGAGGTTGTGTCACATAACGGCAAAAGGCTGAGCATGGGGAGAACATGTGGATGGTGTTTTCTGCACTTCAAGGGAGTGGTGTACACAGTGCTACTTAGTTAATAATGAGATGTGTGCACCTTCTGTGCACCTGGTTGAACACACATTTAAACATATGGTTACTAAGACAGAACATATCCTGCCAGCCTTTTCCTTAATTAAAGTTAGGTAAGTTATGAAATGTTTTCCTAGATATTAAGCTCTTACTCCTGTGGAGAAATTTCTATTTGTTTTTTGGGGTTTTTTTATTTTAATCTCATTTCAGCTTCAAGGTTAATTTTAGTTTAAAAACCTTGCTCACTAGGATAGCAGTGTGCTCCATTCTGACTCTGTGTGTGTGTGTGTGTGTGTGTGTGTGTGTGTGTGTGTGTGTGTGTGTGTGTGTGTGTGTGTGTGTGTGTGTGTGTGTGTACTCTCTATGTGTGTGTGCACGTGTGTGTAAATCCTTCTGTTTCAAGCTGAGCCTGGATGCCACGAGCCAGATTCATGGTCTGTACATTAGTCTGCCATCTGGATATTAGACTCAGGCACCTATGTAAACACACATGGAAGAGTTTTTTTACCCAAAGGGTATGGAATCTCCTGTTTAGGGCCACAAAAAGCAAAGCAAACTTTCAGAGACGCAACATTTAAAATACCTTACTTCGCTAACATGGTGGTTTTACCCTTATGGTCTGCTGCACAAACTGGCATTTCAGTCTGGAAGTCTCAATAACTACTAACTTATTTTGCTATATAACAGTGAGCAATACTTTATTCCAAGAAGAAAAAAAGAAGAAGCTACAAAGAGAGAATAAAATATAAGATACTGAAGATACATTATCATGTATGAAACAAAACTGAACGTTTTCCCACCCCCCTAACAAACATGCACCTTTTATTTGCCCTCAAAGGTACACCCCATCCTAGGCAGTGTGTGTGTGTGCGTGTGTGTGTGCATGTGTGCGTGCGCGCAAAGATGCTTGACCAGTTTGGCAGCACAATCTCCAGCCAAAATAACTGCTCAGAGCATTGATTTGAGAATCAAACCCTCAGGCAGTTACCAGGATCCCTCTTGCTTTTGCATCTCTAGTAGCCTACAATAAAGGGCTGAGACATCAGTCTAAACAGGTAAGTTATTTGTCAGTATAATATTTGTGGATCCTTGCAACCAGCAAAGACAGTTCTCTTGTCTCTTTCATTTATGACGTGCAAAGAACATGCCAGGTGCTGCACCATGAGATCGGAAGGCCCAGTTACTCCCTATAAGAACGTACAAAATTAAAGGGTTTGCACTTTTTACCCTTCCGTAACTTTGTATTTATATTACATCAAATGGCTGTCATCCTAGTGTGTGGGGTCCAGGATTCATTTATATTTGATTGCCCAGATGCTATAGCCCCTGAAACCCACGTTTGACTACTACAGCTAATGGAAGTCTGCCAGTCTCGCTTTCACTTTCCCTACTTCTAGCAGCCCAAATGCTTCGTTGGGCTCTGCCTCGTTGCAGGCGCAATTTTGCTGACACCAAACTGCAAGTGCAATTTTATAAACCCAATGTTGCATCCATTGGCATACCTAGCTACAAGGTTTGCTGCTGTCAGCAGGCTTCTAAATGGGTTCAATTAGGGGTGTGATTGAAGGCTCTGCATTTAATTGTATTGGCAATATCTATTATTCAGGGGCTTTGCCTCCTTTTGCCTTGATACTTGAAGCCAAGTCTTCTTCTCTGGGCTCCAAGCTTGCTCAGACTCCCTCCCCAAATCTAAAATGGGAACCTAATGTAATCTTTTACGATTGCTTTCTGACCACCTAATTCCTGCCCAACAGCCCCCTCCTTTTATCCAGTCCTTTAAGGCACTGCACTCTACTGCTCTATTCCTCATCTCTGTCCTCCGCCCATTCTGCTTTCCCATGGCCTACACTCCTCATCAGTCGCAATTCAGCCTCCTGTTTGTATAGGTCTCTTCTACTCTCTTCTTGTTTGCCTTCTTCCAAAACGCTTCCTCCCATTTTTTGCTAGATAGCTTCCAGCTATTGCTTCAGAACATAGCTTAACATACAATTTTTCCAGGAGGCCTTAATTAGTGACCCACCAAAGTATTTTAATTCCATGCAAACCTAGTATAACTGTATGCTAGGAATGGGTGGGCAACGAAGCACAGAAATGTCATACCATGTCCCTTGTGGAAATGCCTTAAAACAGGGTATGTACACAATAGGGTCAATGATACTCCCACTGAAATCAGTTGCAATATTTGCCTGGATTTGCATGGGAGCATAGCAGACCCAATCCGACATTCTTCCGAAAGCCTTGGACACCGTACATGTTGATGACATGCAGATGGATGAGGGAAAAGCTACATTAGTGGCAGGAGCACAGCATTTCAGCTATAATAGTTTTGGCAGCAGAGCATCCATCCTTTAATCAATATAGTAGATGGCAGTACCATTTTGTAGTAGAATAGATTATGTTCAGAGCAATGGCAGTCTTGCGTATCTAAAACACCAGCCTACCACTGACCTCCAAGTTTTGCCTGCACTTCATTGTAATATTACATTTGAGTACAAAGCATCCTAAAAAGTTGCTGTTACAATAAGAATTATCCTACTGGGATAAAATATTGTTGGAGCCAAGGTAGAACAAGCTCTATAGTTGGCAGAAAGGAGAGAATGTCTTTTTTTTGCCTTTATAATGAGGATACAATTCAATTTATCCATTGTATAACCCTATTTAACCATGGAAAATTTTGGTTTTGGTCTAGTGCTAAAAGATAAAATATAGATCTACTGTTCTCCCCCCACACTTGATCTTTTGTGTTTGATCATAAATGCACATTGTGAAAAGATGTCTTATACCTCCAAGCTAAACAGTGTTTGCTACTCATTAGTGATTTATAAATGATATTTTCTCCCTGGTGACATATCTTTTGATATGATTCTCTAATAATAACATCCACCAATATTAAAATAAGAACATCCTCATGTACTGTGATCACCTTCAACCACATTTCCTCACTAAAATTAAATTTTAGCACACCAACTGATATTGTATGCATATATTTGTCTACCACCATTATAAATCTCCTAAGGGTCTCTATAAAATGATAGTTTTGCCTCTTTGCAGTAATTCTACCTAATGCTCCAAAGCAAGAAACTAATTACATGCTGACTTTTCACTAACTTTGATCTTTCAAATACCATATTATGAAGTTTCTATAGGTAGTCATATAATTACAATACATTAAGTAGAATGAAATTATCCATCAACTTTTTTATTTAAATGGTATTAACAGTTTTTATAAAGGCATTTAATTTAAAAATATATTAATCATTTCAGTAGTTTGCTATTTGTGATGTCCTACTATATACATTTGCTGATATAGGGTTTCAACCTAAAATCTAATTATATGCACTAATGTTTATAACAAATGTCTCATTATAACACAGGGCGCTTCGATGCAAGAGACTATGCTAAGAATTCTTAAAAAATATGCTTAAGGAAGGCCAAGGATAAACGATAGTGGTGTTAGGAAATTACTGAGATTTCTCAAGGGAATCTTTGAGTCTGTAGAAAAAAATGACCTCATTTGTATTTTCCCAATGAATTGGTATGATATTTCCTGTAAGAAAAATTGAAAACAATTGTTGCTTTCAGTTGAACTCTATTACTGTATAAAAAAAAATTCTTGGATTTCCTCTTTGAAAAATATGAGTTTCTTACTTTTCAAATTCAAATGCATGAGTAACAAAGTTGAATTTTAAAGCAAACAAACTCCTCGAGGTTTATTTATGTTGCCTAAGAAATAGCAGTGTTTTTTTTCCAGTGGTGCCTCCTTTATAATTTAGGCTTCCCATTTTATTTCCAAATAAAGCCATAAAAGCATGTGGGTGACATTCTGCCACCCTTCCTGTATCTCTTTCCCACTCATGGAAAGAAAGAATGCCTGAAGAAGGGTGTTTGTGCCCAAAAGCTTGCAAAGAACAATTTTCCCAACTATTTAGTTGGTCTTATAAAAGACATCACATTTACCCAAAGAACCTTGTCTGCAGACGCAAATGCATGCATTGACAGGGCGGCCCTCTCTCTGGAGAGGCCCCACACCTGCATTTCCTGCACACCTTAACAGCCCATTGATTTCAAAGTCCCACTGACTTCAGCGAGGACAAGATTTCACCTAGGAGGTAGAGGGAAGTTTGTTTTCTTTCACACCTAAGCCCGTTTTATATCCTCCTGCTGTAAGGCACTGCTTAGTATGAGTAAGGGGGCCAGAATCCAACCCTATCCCATGAGGGTGCATGGGGAAATGGCAGGTGCTGTGCTGCTAGAGGTGCAGAGGCTATTTTGGCATGTACCCCACCCGCCAAAGGCAGCTGTTGCCCTCCCTTAGTTACACTACTGCCTATGTTAAAATTGTTCTGTTGCATTAGCCAGTGTGAAGCATTTCCAGTCAAAGGAAGTGGGGTGGGGGAGTTAACAAGAGCCACTTCTGCGTAGTGATCCCTGGTAATGTCTCTGACGGCCAAGAGCTCCCGAATTGAGAAAAATGCCAAAGCGCACAACGGTAAAGATACAAACGTCCTTTTTGTCATACGAAAGAAGCTAAAGGAGGAATCCACAATGGTTCCTGGTATTAGGGACTGCAACAGGACCTTTCTTCTGCATCTCTAGCAGTCCTCTGGGCTGTCACGGTGCTGCCACCATACGTGCAGTGGGATGTCCTTCCTTTCCCCGCGCAGGGATACTGCCAAAATCACAACGTAGCTCAGTGCCAAACTCCCCGAGCCAATGCAATATAATGACTATGCCACAATCTTAGTACCCTTCATTTCCTTGCTCAGTGGTACGGAAAGGAAACGCTTTGTTTGTGAGACAGGACTTTACCTTTACCACATCCCATATGTGTACCTTGTTTGTCTAATAACATTCAAAACCACAGAGAAATCTGAACACCACATTCACTTGAAAGCTGAACAAACAAAATTTGTTTGGACTTATCATCAATCATGTCATGTGATCACAGGGCATATTGTGTGCAAACGGCAGTTGTTTTATCTGGAGCTCCAACCTTTCAAAAATTCAAAACAGTAAAGTTGTTTATTTGACACTGGTCCTGACCCTCAGACTTTAGCGCTGCGCTCTGACAAAGTGAAAGAAAGAAAACACATTTGCTTCTCAACTGTTGTGGCATAAAGGAAAATGGGCTCCTTGAGCAACTTTTGACATCCTCTTCACATTTGAAATGAAACAAGAGGAGCTTTATTTGATATTTACAGAAAATAAAGGGAGAAAAGTGTTTATATGATGTTACACATGGGATTAGCTCTCAGGCTGAGGATTTGCAGACTTACAGTAGGTGCCTTTAGCTTTGGGAGCGGCATGACTTAAAAATCCTGTGGCTAGAAAGATGAACTCAGACAATGAGGAGGAACAGTTTGAAAGCAATGCGCGTAAGACAGTTGCCCAGATCCTGTTAACAAACGACAGGCGTCAAATCTTCTTTTCAGGAGCTAACTTGAAAAACTAACTTGAAATCTTAGCCCCAAAATATTTTTTGGAAAGAATGCACCTTTTTTTGGTTTTGTTTGTTTGTTGCTTCCATTTGAAATTAGGTGTTGTGAGCAAGCTCATTTTGCAAACCCATTTTGGTCATTTTGTTGTGAGCTGGTGTATCTTTAGCGAATGGAGTCTTCAAACATTAGGAATAAGAAAGATTACCCTTGGCTTTGGATGGCAACATATTCACGTTTATTACACCGATATAAAAAAGGAGTGGAGAGACGATACAACCCCATTAACTAGAATAATATCACCTAATCCTGCAGGAAAGAATCTAGGGCAGAACTACTGGTGTAATTTACACCGATTTAGGTTTCATCCATCTGTGACCATTCGGGAGTTGCTGGTTGCTAAAGGAAAAATGAGCGTTGACCTGCTTATCCCATGACTAGCAAAGAGGCACAGTAATAGCCACCTACCCTGGGATAGCTGCATGTCTGTCCATTCCTGAGTACAATTTACATTGGCATACAAAACGTATGTAAACACCACCAAGTGAGTGTTCATCAGCGGAGGGCTCTCGAAAAGCTGGGACTGACTGAGATCATTAGCGCTGGTCATGAGAAATTCCAGTAGGAAAAATAACTGTACGTCGGGAATGTGTTAAGCTATTTCTTTAACTTCATTCTGCACATAAATTCTCCTGACAAGTTAACTTTGTATGGTTGAGGACAAAGTTCAAATTCACCACGTGTTTAGGTAGTCATATAATACCTCTGTGGCTAAGACAGATCCCTGGGTTCTGTCCTGAGCTCGGGCACAGATTTCCTGCTTGAGCTCAGGCAAGTTATTTCATCTCTCTTTCCTCATACATTAAAGGCAACAACCCAACAACAAACAATAACACAAGCATGCCTTAAAAAGACGGGCTGATGCTAATATTGTGTTTTTCAAGTGCTTTAAAATGCCCCACGACGGGAAGAGAACTACCATTGTAAATCTGAGACAGGGTACACGCAATCTGGACTCTGAGTTACAATTGTAAAATCTCAACACATAGCAGAGGTGATCCCTTTTATTAGACCAAAAGATAGTTTCATAGTTAGTAGGGTCAGA
This sequence comes from Gavialis gangeticus, assembly GCF_001723915.1. Taxonomy (NCBI): domain Eukaryota; kingdom Metazoa; phylum Chordata; order Crocodylia; family Gavialidae; genus Gavialis; species Gavialis gangeticus. The sequence continues at coordinate 11,354,015 of NW_017728997.1, forward strand.
AGGGACCTGAGCAGATCATCAAGTCCGACCCCCTGCCACGGCAGGAAAGAGTACTGGGGTCAAACAACCCCAGCAAGGTGTTCATCCAGCCTCCTCTTAAAGCCCCCCAGGGTAGGAGCCAGCACCACTTCTCTTGGAAGTTGGTCCCAGATCCTAGCCGCCCTGACCGTGAAGTCGCACCTCCTGATGTCTAGCCTGAATCTCCCCTCTGCCAGCTTGTGACCGTTATTCCTGGTCACTCCTGGTCGTGCTCGGGGGAACAGGGACTCCCCCAATGCCTGCTGGTCCCCTCTGACTAGTTTGTAACAGGCCACTAGATCCCCCCTCAGCCTTCTCTTGTGGAGGCTGAACAGGTTCAGGTCCCATCACCTCTCCTCGTAGGGCCTGCCCTGCTGCCCCCTGATCATGCGAGTGGCCTCCTCTGGACACTCTCCATATTGTCCACGTCCCACCTGCAGTGCGACGCCCAGAACTGGACGCAGTACTCCAGCTGCGGCCTGACCAGTGCCGCATAGAGGGGGAGGATCACCTCCCTGGACCTGCTTGAGAAGCATCTGTGATACATGACAAGGTACGGTTGGCCTTCCTGACCGCGTCCCCGCACTGCCAGCCCATGTTCATCTTGGCATCAGTGACGACTCCAAGATCCTTTTCTGCCTCTGCCCTGATGAGAAGGGAGTTCCCCAGCCTGCAGGTATGCTGCTGGGTCTTCCTCCCCAGGTGCAGCACCTTGCACTTGTTGGTGTTGAATCCCATCCTGTTCTCATCCGCCCACCCCTGTAACCGGTCTAGGTCCGATTGTAGCCTATTCCTTCCTTAAAGGTCTATCTTTTATTAGACCAAAAAATATCGCCTCTGTCATGGGGGCACTCGGGTGCCCCGTGCCTAAGTAGGGATTAGGGCCTCTGCTAATTGCCAGGGCAGCTCAGGTGCTGGTTGCTGGAGCAACCATGTGGGTCAGGTGACCAGAAGGGGGCAGAGCCGGGCCCTTATAAACAGCCAGGCTGGAGCCTGGCTAGGAGTTCCCTTCTAGCAGCCTGAGGTGTAGAAGCTCTGCAGGAGAGCTAGGCCGAGCAGTGCAGCCTGAGCACCCAGAGGGCTGCATGATGGTAAGGGTGAAGAGAAGCCTGACTGGGAGGTTTTGGCAAGAGAGCCCGGTGGGCCTGGACTTTATGTTGTAGCCGGTAGGCTTATTGTTTTGTTACAGCCGGTTGGCTTATGGTTCTGTTGTGTATATCACCGGAGGACTGGGTGAGGCTGTAGGGGTGTGAGGAGGCCTCACGGGAGCTCCCCAGTAGTCTGGGGGTTCCTGGGTGCCCTGTTTGGGGCACGGAGCAGTGCCTGGGAGGCACGGCGGCTTGGCACCAGTGTGGTGCGGTGTGTGGGGTTGAGACCCCAGCCCGTGAGGGCGGTACTCGGCCCAGTGAGGGCATAGGACCCTGGTGAGGGGTCAGGGGGCCAGGTACGGCTATATGCCACCTGAGCCCTGGCGCCGGTGAAGGCCCGAGACAGGGCTGGCGTGCAGGCTCAGTGAGAGCCATGGGCGTGAGTAGCGCGGGACAGGCTCAGTGAGAGCCATGAGCGCAAGGAGCATGGGTACGAGTCTGGAGAGGGCAGGGTGTGCGAGACAGGGTTGGCGTACAGGCCCAGAGAGGGCCAAGCCCACAGCAAGGTGATAGCGCCAGGGGCGCGGGACAGAGCCCACAGCAGGGCGACGGAAGTGCGAGTAACGCCCGTAGAAGGGCGAGTACACCAGGGAGCCCCGAGAAGGGCAGGGGCCAGCGTGAAGCCGAAGTAGGGCGCGTGCTCTGGTGAAGGCCCGGGACAGGCCTGGCGCCATTAATAGTCCGAAGAAGGGCGATCGCGTGTGTATGAGCCTGGAGAGGGCAGGGTGTGCGAGACAGGGCCCAGAGAGGGCAGGACGAGCCCAGAGAGGGCAAGGGACCATCCGAGGTCTTATAGACATAAGAACGTCTGGGACAACTGCAAGGCTTGGGGCGTGCTAAAGGGGAGGCAGGAGGCACGCATAGCCCATAAGGCTGGGGGTGCACCAAGTCACGCATAGATACTGGGAGATCAAAGGCAGCCTCCCATATTAAAAATTATATAAGATCAAAGACGTGGCGGGCGAGAATAAGAGGGTGTGGGATCTCCTACTTGGCACGGCAGGGGGCGCTAGCAGGATCATGGCAGCTCCTAGGCCCCACCCCGTGACAGCCTCCACCATGAGCTCAGATTCCTTGTGCCCTTGCACCGATACGGCGACAACCTGGATGCCCGACACAACTCCACAATCTAGCAGTCATGTATCTGCCAATTTTGGAACAACAGGATTTTCCAGTCTCGTATCATTGGTAATTTTTTTCTGCACCATCTCATTTTTTTTCTAGTCTCATACCTTTCAAAGCCTCTACCATTTTCTCTTCAAATATCCCTCCTAGACTTCCCTGTTAGATTTTAACTGCCATGCTTTATCTTTGCTTTCTTGGGATAAGACCATCATTTCCTCAAGGATAATTGCTTGGCTCAACTAACCCATAATTTACGTCTGTTCTCGCCCTTTTGTATGCTTGTCCTCTGTTACTGTTCTCATGCTGCTATAGAATAGAGCCCGTTATAATAAAAAAACATCGATAGAATACCATCCAGAGGAATAGAAAGGACCCACTTGAAAAGGGAATGAGAAAACAAGAGAAGAAAAGAAAACGGGGTCCTGGTCCCTAAAGAGCCAAGCAAATCTTTACTTCTTCCTTCCTTACGTACACAGGGGCCTGGGAAACGAGAGCTGAGTTTCATCTCTGCTGGACATTGGGAGTAGCTCCGCTCCACTCAATGGCATGTTGTAGGTGTACGTTAATTCAGGAGCAAGCTGACAAGAGTCCTTTCCTTCCTCCTCCCCACAGATTGGTGTGCAGTTAATTGTATTTGGATGAATAATTCTAATAAAGCTATGACCTTTAATGCCAATTGGTGGTTTTAATTTTGATTCATAGTCAGTCACCTCTGTGTGAGCCCATCTCATGTGTGAGCAGCAGTGAGGCCACTGTGCATATTTACCCACAAAAAACAAATACAGGCACAGGGAAGCATCCCATGGGGTGAATGCATATATTGTAGATCTTACAGAGAGATTTGTACATTACTGGATTCTGAAGTGAATAAAAGTGCATAAATTCCTAAGAATCAAAGATAAGTCAAAGGGAAAAAAAGGCATTCACAAGTAGAAAGCAACCCCCACAGCTCATGAATAGCCTAATTATGTGAGAGCCCCACAGGCAAATGCAAAGTTACAAATACAATTGCCTTTGGAGCTCACAGAGGGGTCAGATGCTACCCTTGGAATATTATCTTCTGTAGCATAGCACCTGGGTCCTGTACTTTGCAGTGCCATTCAAAAACACAATGAGGGCTAGTCCGAGGACATCAGAGCTCACAGAAACTCAACATGGATGTTATTTTAATGCTTATCTGTTTGAGACTCAGCTGTCTTTTCTCATTGTAAATCTTCTCTTAGCACAAACACGCTCTTCATAGACATGTGACTTCTGTGCTTCAATTTCCAACTATACACATGGGTGTAAGAACTCCATTATGCTCCTAGAAGTAATTAGGAGATATGTCACGCCGAAGGCGGAAATGGGACATCGTGCATTGGCCCAAAGTGCTTCAGTTCCTTAATTCGCTAAGGTAACTGAGACCCATAACCAGCAGTTAACAAATTATGCTCTAGCTCACGGGCTCCAGCTTATATCTCCACCTGTTTCGGCACAGCTTTGTCTTGTGCACTCCAGACGTACCCTTGTTGTCTCCCTTGGAGGCAAAGAATCAAGCTCAAAGCTATTCAAAGACCTCACCTTCAAAGCCATCCAGAGTTTGGCACCTTCTAACACACTTGCTCTTGTCTCATTATATTGGCTCTACATAGCTCCCTACTTTGCTCTGCCAAGGAAAGCAACCTTGTCTGTCCATTTGGAAGTGCATCCTGAACTCTTTTTGCTCTTTGTTCCACTGAGTTCCCAGCATGTAAAACACCCTGTGCCCACTGCACTGGAAACCTGCTACTACCGTTTTTCTTCAAGTCACTCCTCAACATGCACTTCTTGCAGGATGCCTATGTAAATAACAAAGAATTTGGCCTACAGGGTGGTATTGATGGCTATTTTTTAAATATTTAAACACAATTCTATAGATACGTAACAAATGCACGGACACTTTATATAGATACCTCTCCAAACACTGTCCCAGCCTGTGTGTGTTGTTGGTCTAAGACTATGACGCTTTCAGAAACGGTGTATTTCTTGCATCCTGCTATTCCTTACCTGCTTATTCTAGTGTGTAAGGAAAAGGAAGAAGCTGGCTTTACTCTTATGAGAGCCGTATGGTACCGGGTTGCTCACTATTGCTTGGTACAATCCTTCTCAGAGAATATGAAGTGCTTCAGTATATGCAGTTTTAACTAAAATAATATTTTGTTAGACTCTGAGATGATGTTAATACCCATACGAGACAGGGTAATACCATTCAGTGTTCATCTTAATTAACTAACATTAACTATCATTAGACTTTTATATGGTACAATGCACATTACTCCATAACTTCAACACAGATCACATACAGCTAGATTATAATGCATAATATCAATCATGGTTTTCTCCAGGCTCTCTCAGCACCCAGCTTTGCTTTTAAAAGTTAAGGTCAATGTTAAGTGTTACACTTCAGCTGAAAAAGTTAAAATCAATGTTAATTAACAATGTTAATTAAATGTTAATCAGTTAAATGAAAGTGTTTTTCATCCATTTCCCCGGTAAATTGTGGTCAGGTAATCTTGCATACATTGTTTGAGATGTCACATGAATATGTCATCACCCTTGGGATGACTATGAGGGAAGCCCAAGACAACCATTCTTGCAAAGATAAAACAAATTGCTTATCTCAGTACAAAGGTCACTAAATTGCACTGGAAGCCCAGACTCGCAAATAGGAAATTAAAGGCATAGAAGAAAATACCCCCTCCTCCCTCTCCTACTTATACAAATGTCCACATAAGTATGTTAAATTTGGGGATAGATCTAGAAACAATTTGGGCTCTGTAAGCATGACAGCACTTCTCTGGCTACGTGCAGATGGGCATTTCTCCCTCAGCGTAGTCAACCTACGTAAAACTGATCTCCTTTGGAGAAGGACTTGCAAAAGGTCCTACGTCCCATTTTAACCCTTTCATTAAGGATACCACAAACTTTGGTAATTTTACCACTCAGAAGTTATGTGTATTCCTGCAGTCAGGAGGTGAGATTACAGACAGTGTAGGGAAATACCTGAGCCAGCCTTAGTCGAGCTAGTTTGGGTAGCACAGAGATGGCTACCCAAGCTCAGCCATGACTGAGTACTTAAAGATGGTGGCTGCCACCTCTACCACTGCTGCTTCACTACTACTGGTACTTGTGTTAACTAGATGAAAGCTATCCATGTATGCCTGCACGTGCTGCTCTCACACTTCTCATTACAGGGTAGATACAGCTCAATTGCTCATGTGGAAGCGATCACAAATTAATATAGCTCATGATGGTAGGTGAATAGCAGAATTAAGAGAACAAACTTCAGAAAAGCAGATTTTAGGGGATTCAGAAAAGCGGTAGGTTTCGTTCCATGGATAGATGAATGAAAGGAAAACCTGAGAGCAGGGAAGCTGCCTACTCCTTGAGGTAACAACAAAAGAAGCACAACTGCAAACCTTTCTGGTGCATGGAAAAGATAGAGCTAATCACAAGTAACCGAATGTGGTTGCACAAGAAAATTTTTTTACCACTTGAGAACCAAAAGTAATATAAGAAATGGAGGGTGGGAACAGTCACTAAAAACATATGCAAGTATAAGTATTCCAGATGATGAGTATCAGGAATGCAAAAGTGTAATGTGAGCTGCCATTGACAACAAGAGGCAGAAATCCATTAGAAGTAAGAGAAAGGTGAAGGAAACCATAGGTCTGCTTCTTACTGGGGAAGGTGAGTTAACAGACAATACAGAGAAGGCTGAACTGCTCAGGGCCTACTTGGATTTTGCCTTCATAGAAAATGTAATTTGTAAATTGTGAGTCAGCCAAGCCAACATCAACAAAGAGAGGAAAAGATGCAGAAGAAGACAAGAAAAGAATGCAAAGAGCATTTGACTGGGTTGAATAAATTCAAGTGAGCAGGGCCTGGCGAAATATACCCTACAGTGTTGAAGGAGCTGATTGGTGAAATCTCTGAGGTGTAAGTAATTTTATTTGAGAAGGTATGGAGGTCAGGTGAGGTCCCAGAAGAACAGACAAAGGCAAACCTAGCTACCATCTTTATAAAGAGGGGTGGGGGGAAAAAGATCTAGAGTCATCAGCCTGACTTCAGTAGCTGGGACTAGAGTAATCAGCTCGACCATGAAAAGAACATAAGACAGCAACGTGCAACCATTGAAAGAAGGGCAAGTGCCATCTTGAGTTTCATTAACAGAAGCATCATATCCAAGATGCATGAAGTACCTTGTTAGGACTTGACTGGCATTTCTTTGTCCAGTTTTGGTTACATTTTAAGAAGGTTGTGGACAAACTGAACAGCGCCGAAGATTACTCGGATTTGGAAAGCAAAATGTGAAGAAAGTTTGAAGGTGCTAGGGATGTCTATGTTGGAGAAAAGAAGACTGAGGGGTGATGTGACAACAGTTTTCGAATATTTGAAAGGCTGCCATGAAAAGGATGCCAAATGGGTGCTCTCCTTAGCCAATAAGAAAAGAATAAGTAACTATGGGTTTACACTACAGGCAGGTTAAATCTCAGGAAAAGCTTTGTAAATGCCAGGATGTCTAGGTATTGGAACAAACTGCCTAGAGAAATTATAGTTTCCTTTGCTCAAGGATCTTAAAATGGTGGAGAAGCATCTGGTAGGGATGCCTTATGTATAGTAAAGTTGCCCATCAGCTATTTCAGTGACCTACATCAAAGAGGTCAGTGTAGATCACCATTAAGGTCCTTTCCAGTCTATGGGTCTATGATTCTACCTTATATAGTCGTAGGAGTATAATGTTGCATAATCTCATGACGTAGAAATGTCTGCCCCCCCCCCCAAATATTGCAGTTTAAAGCTAATCTGATTTGTAATACCTTATTATTTATTATTACTTTTATTGAAGTATGGCTTGTAGGCCCTAGGTCATTGGACCACGACTAAGCGTATGGTAAGAGACCGCACTTGTTCTAAAAAGGGTAAAACATAACTGGAAGAAATAGATAATAGATACATAGAAAGAATTGTTAGCAATCTTTGACAGAAGTGGTTGAGGGGTGGGAACATGAAGTGAATTGTCTAAGATCACACTGGGTAGCCAGTCTAGTACCTTAGCTACAAAACCAACCTTACTCCCCTTTACTTGCTCTGATTTGATCTCTCTGCATTTCCAGAGCACCTAAAACCTTGATATCGACTCTCTGCACAACAGTATAGATAATAATTATTAACAGTGTAATTTCTGTGCGTTTTAGCTTTCTCCATGTGTTTGGAAATTATGGGTATAGGATGGCCGTCTTTTTATTATTTATTTTTATTATTGGTGCAGCAAACATAGGAGATTTTGTTATTCATTGTTTTAATCATAGTACCTTAAAAAAAACCTTATATAGGCCACTTTTGTGATTCTGGAATTCAAGGCTGCGCATGACATTACTTCAGTGGTTTACATATCAAACAGGTTGGGTACATTTAACTCAACTCCCAATTACATGAATGGGAAAATGTGTGTTTTTACCGGCTAGTAGAATCTGACCCTAAATAAATGTGCCACAGAATCTTTATAATCTATATAATCATCAGACCACCAGGTCACAATGCAGAAGCAAACAATTTAAAGGGTCCTGCTACAGCTCACAATTATTTTCCCTATCATTCTGAAAAATTATATCGCTTACAGGGTATACTTTGCATCCTGTACATGTAGGGCCCATTGGAAAAATCTTAAACGGGAGACAATTCTTCAAATTCTTTAAAGATATTGCTTACAATTAATTATATTTGAAATCTATTCTCAAGCTTGGAATTTAGTCAAAACCACATGTTACTGAGAAGGTTCTTTTGGCCGAATATTAGGGCCAAGCCTGTAATGTAGAAAATCTATTAACAAAAATAAAATAATACAATAAAACAGGGACATTATAAGCCTTGGAGCATCCCACGTGCCTGTGGTACTCAATATTTAAATTGTGGTTCTACTTGGAAAATTGCCCATGTAGAAAAGGGGCAGCTATTCAAGCCAACAGAACTACCCATGTGTGTATTCAGAACCATGGTTCTTAACTGTATTGACAAAAATAAGGACTGTAGTCAAGTTGGTAGTGCAGAAACAACAGCGAGGGGAAAGCAAGCTGTATTCAATGCTGGTCTGTGCAATTTCGATAGATTTACTCAGGCCCATATAAAAATGCCTAAGTCCTAATCAACTGCATGTTTGGGATAGATTTAGACAAGCTTTCAACTGAAATCCAGTCTTCTTGTCTAAGACCCCAACCACAGAGCTGGTCCAATAAAAGATATCACCCACAAAAATCTTTGCCCCTCGCATAATTCCTGGACCATCGTGGCTACAACATTGCTCTAATACTATTAAGTCCCATTCAGTTATACACATGTAAACTCAAGGAACACAATGGACCTCTGTATAATTATCACTGAACTTGGGCTGAAGAACTGGTGTTCACCTTGAGAAGGAAACAGCCCAGCCTGACCCTCACATCACAGGTTGGGCTTGCAATACTGTCAACTAAAATAAGTGGCTTCTCCAAGATTGCAATAACTGGTTGGCCAAAACGTCATACCAGGAGAATGTAACAACATGTTTCTAATCTAGATAATCATTTCTAAGCTGTCTTTAATATTGAATTATGCAGGAGCTAAACTGACTAAACATTAGGAGGTATGAAACAAGGCACCTGCTAGTGCATTATTAGGATAAAAAGAGCATCTCAGAAAATTCAAGAGCACCTTAGTTCACAAGGCTTCATAATTATGCAGACAGACTCCTCACCCAGTTGTTCCAAGTTGCAAGTCTGGGGCTTCTCAGCACCAGTTAAAAACCACTACACCCTCAGAATTAGGAACAAAACAAGCACAGGTGCAGGAGGCAACAGCTAGTGCTGCTGAACGTGATGCTTTGTTAGTCCCCATTTAATAAAGCTGGATTGAGGAGAAAAACTAAATACCCTTTAGGCATCCAAGTTGAATGTCTAGGTGATGGTGGTATTCAGTATCACCACCTCCCCTTCCCCCTCGGCCTAACTCAGTTGGCACTTAAGTTTCCTTGGTAATGTCCAGTAGCACCTAACTTTCTGCTGCCAGGTTCATGCACAAATTCTGACAAGGTTGGACTATTTGGTACCTGCCTCACATCTAAGCACCATCAACATTCACACCTCATGTTCTCTTGGCAATTTCCATTTGTGAGCTCTGATTTTGCAGATATGTTTGACCACCTCAAACCTATGAAATGGAGAGAGAGAAAGATGATGCCCCATTTAAAGAATACTTACATGGTTAAAGCATGTAGTTGGGGTATAGACCTTGTTTGTTTTTTTTACTCTCCCGTTTTTAAGCCAAAATCTCCTGACTTCATGGGTGGGGGACCCAACTTGTGATTTTGGAAGGCTCCAAGTCAGCAATATTGTATTTTCTCTTGTGCACTACATGTTCATTAGGGCTCAGTAACATGCAGGATCAAGTTAGGACCTTAATATAGGCCTTACTTTTAACACCAACTATTGTCCAATTATTCCAACTCATAGTTTCATAGTTTCTAGGGTCGGAAGGGACC
>NW_017728997.1:11363853-11390668 GCF_001723915.1 Gavialis gangeticus
CCCTCATCTTCCCCTTCCCCCAACGAGCCTAGTTTAAAGCTCAACAGACTTTAATATAGAATCATAGAAAGAAGGACCGGAAGGGACCTGTAAGGAAGGAAAAGTTGCTCTTCTAGATCCCTTCACATATTTGTAGGTGGCTCTCAGCCTTTTGCTCAGGCTGAACAAACCCAGATCTTGAAGTCTCTCCTCCTAGGGCCTGCCCCCCCAGGCCCTTGATCACGCAGGTGGGCCCTTCTCTGCACCCTTTTGAGTTTGTCTGCAACTTTCTTGAAGTGCGGTGCCCAGAACTGGACACAGTAGTCCAGTTGTGGCCTCATCAACACTGAGTGGAGCAGGAGGATCACCTCTCTGGATCTGGTGGCGACGCATCGGCTGACGCACGCCAGAGCTCTGTTTGGTCTGTTGGCGACTTCGTCACACTGGTGGCTCATATTCATCCTCTGCTGAGCCAGTTCCCAACCCACCTCACTGTAGCCGGGTCTAGGCCAGTACTCTCCAACTTAACTGAGAGGATTTCCTGGGAAACAGTATCAAAGGCCTTGCTGAAATCTAGGTAGATGACGTCCGCCTCCTGTCCCACGTCCAGGTAGTTAGTTACCTGGTCATAAAAGGACACCAGGTTTGTTAGGCATGCCCTCCCCTCTACAAAGCCATGCTGGTTACTTCTCAGTACCCCACCAGATGCGAGCTTGTGGTTGACAATTTTTTCAAAAATCTCTACTTCTCTGCCACTCTTCAGTAACACTCTGCCTAAGAGTACTGCCTAAAACTCGACGCATGCAGGAACAGAAAATAATGCCCACCCTTTAGCCAGCAGCTGCAGCTCATTGTCGGTAGAATTTTGTGGGCATCTACAGTGATCTACGTGGGCTCAATCGTGCCATTTCAGTACACAAAGAGGTTGGCACAGAGCCCCTGAAGGGCTCCCTGGGTAGTATTCTCTCTCCTAGGACGCAAGATGGGTATGCATCAGCCTCTTGTCTCCGGGTGCTGCTTTAATCTCCTTCACGTGGCCAGCTGACTCTTTCAACCACAGGCCTGGTAGGCCAAAGCAAAGGCTTTGCAGACTGCTCCTCTCAGCCGCTTTAATAGGGCATGTGTTTGAAAGGGTACAATGAATGTAAGAGTTAGAATTTTTCCCAGCCTTTACACAAGCCATCAAAACAGGGAAGCGTCTCATTTCCTCACTTGCTACTTTAGTTTGCACCTATTTCTAGTCCTTGTTCATAAACAGTCATTACGAACAGAAGTGTAGCTCCTACAAAGAACCAGGCTGCAACCTTTAGTGGCAGCTTCTGAAAACATGCCCTCGAAAATCCATCTAATTTAATCTCTTAACCAGTATTAGTTCCTTTGTCGTCATTCCTAGGCCTAGCGGCTCACCAGCCTGCTACTCTCTTATCAACAAGACCCTTAAGCATGCTTTCTCCTCACCATGGGGCTCGTGCCAAAGAAACAGTCTAGGGATGGAGTAGGGAGCAACTAGGAGTGGGAGTGCTGGGGAGAAAACTGGCTTTTTGCATCTTCATACGAGGCATGTTCATTGGAGACAGCAAGAATTGGAGCTGGATGTTGCTTCAGGGAGTCAGGAGCAAAAAGGATTTGTATTTTTAAATCATTTTGTTAATTGGGGATCAGAAGCTCCAAGGGGTGGGGAACGGGCAAGCAAAACAGCATTTGTGTTTAAATGAGTGTGTTAATCAGGGATCAGCATGGAATTATACAGCTGGGACAGGGAGGCCAAAGGGAGAACAGCCTTTTTTTTGGATCATCAGTTTAATGATATGTCTGGTTCAGAGTTCCTTTGATTGATACCAGTAAGAGGGTATTTAAAGAGGAAATAAGCCTTCCTTATATTGAGGAGCTTTTTGGTGCTGTAAGAACTGTTAAAAATAAAAAGGTCATCCTGTTCATGGGAAGGATTTGGGAGCCTTCTCTTCCCCGTCTTCTGTGCTACTCCCCTCAGAGCAAGTGTATCATATGCTGTTAAATTATTCTTCTTTCCCCCTTTATTTTGGAATTTTCTGTCCCATCCTATAGCGAGAGCTTCCCCTTTCACACGTCCAACAGAACAGGCTGGTAATGAACTGCCAAAAATAATGCTGGGGTGAGTCACTACAAGGACATTTAGTAGAAATGATAACACATTGCAAAAATGAAAATTATTGCATTTGCTGTACATGGGAACAGTAAAAAAAGATCCTCTTTTATTGCAGTTGGAATTAAATAGGAAAAAGCTGACATTTCCATGCTGGTATATAATACAATTCTCTTGCCAGCAATTTGTTTTCCTTTTAAATGCAAGTTGTTTTATATTTCTAAGAAATATGACAATACTATCAAAACCTTTGCATGGCCATTATGACTATATAGAAGTTTAATTCTCTTGCCTTTTTAATTTTTATACTCTACTATTCAGAATTACCTTATTTCTTTAAGGAAACTCTTAAACTTTCTGCCTAGCAGCGTCTGGCAGTTTCTTTTTTGTAATAATAATAAAAAAATACTTGGAAAAATACATGCAAAGTGTCTCAAACTTCTTTTATGATTAAGAATAAATAAGACAGAATTTTTTCCATTAATTCATTCCTACAAACATATCTGAATAATGTCCCTGTTTAAGACATCAAAGTTCAACACGTTAAATATAGGATTTCCCAGTTCCAGCCTCAGTGGAACATACAAGAATGATGCGTGGACGAAAAAATTCAGTTACCTTATTTTAGTACATTTTTTTCATCTGTGGATTTCGTTTGTTTTCCTGACTGTTTTTGCTATTTTATGAGACTTGCATTATGGTGAAACCTATTTTGAGGCTGCAATTTATGAAACTTTTGGCTGCTGACACGGTACTTTTTAGCCTGATGTCACAGTCTCAGTTAAAATAATAAAGACATTCTCTAATATATTGGGTCAGTGAAACAGAGGGGCAAAACTGGCTTCTCCATGGAGGTCCAAGATATGGCCTATACAACATTAATGACTTCATAGTCTCAGAGATGGAAAAGCCAGAAGCAACCATTGTGTGTATGCACATTGACCTCCCACATAACACAGCCCACAAAATTTCACCCAGTAATTCCAAGCCCAAGAATTTGTGGGAGGTCTGAAGTGGGACTTACCTAGGAATTAACTCATGTATTGGCACTCTGAATAAGGGGGGAAAAAAAAATCACCCCCCAATTTTCCCTTTTTTTCAGTATTATCTCTACTGCCCAAGAAGGTTATGGAGCCAAGATTATGGAAAAGTTTGTTCCTGTAAAACAAATTAACCCTTTTTTCCTTCATCTCTCTCCCACATCTTGTTTTTCTCCTTCAGTTTAAAGGCTAGCTTCCAAAATTGATGCCTAATATTAACAGTCAGTTTGGGGGATTATGTAGGCCTGCTGCTGAGGAGTATCCCAGCTGAGCTCGGCCACACCTAGGAATGGCTGTGCTCTGCTTCTGTGCAATAATAGAGGGATTGCTGAGTAGTGGGTTTTCTTGGTCAAGAGACCAAAAAGTATGGTATGATCAATAATGAGAAAGATTGAAAGTGGTATTATGCCTTTGTTCCTAGCTGCACAAAGGGATGATCCTCCAGAAGCTCTACCTTTAAGAAAAGAGGAATGGTTGGAAAAGAGGCTCCTTTTCGACTAAACCCAGTCCTTAGGAGAATGGCCCATTGATCAAGGTCCATCATATAGAAATGTTTACAAGTGGTATTGCATGACTTCCAAAACGGAGGGAAACTAAGAAGGGCAGGGAGCAATGATATAAAGTAGTAGTTAATCAACCAAAAATATACATCCAAGCTGCTCATTCCACCATTTGTTTTTCCTCTGCAATGTTTTAACAGCATTTATTTCCCATAAATGAGTTCTCCAGAACTTTAATTTTCTAATGGCAGAAACCGAACACACCAGTTAGTATTACTGCAAAGAAGGAACAGCTCCAGTGTGTGAGATACATTACAACATGTGAAAGAGGAGTGTTTGTTTTTAAAAGGTTTAAAATATTGTTTCTTTATTTTCTCCTCTAACTCAGAGAACTTTGGCATTTGACTAATTTACCGTGCGTTTAAGGCTGGTAGCAATATTGGGAAAGAAATATGATAATCACATGCTGCCACAAAGCATTCTATACCTCACTCTCTTTTTCAGCTCTAGTTTCACATGTGTTGGTTCAATGGAATATTCAATAGACATTTATAGGAAATAAATTGAGAGATGAATGTAAACCATATGGCATCTGGAGGTTTATTTGTAAAGCCCCTGCATCAAAGCTTTCTCCAGATCACACCATATTAGCTATGTTTTTCCAGTCCAGCAGAATCAGGAAGGTAACCACAGACTTCCTTGATGGAAAACACATGAAAAACAGAACAAATCTTAATATGCAGCTACAGCAACTGTTCAAGTAGCATCATTTAAAGTCATTTTATTACTAATGTGTAAGGAGTATTGTTTAGTAATGGATTCCAAACCAAAACCAAAAGTAAGTTCATTTGCTAAATTCCACCACCCCTAATTTGTAGAACACATAGGCCATTAAGTTGTATCAAACGATATATAATTAGTGTTTGTACTTTTAAGCTATTTGGAGCAATTAGATACTTTCTTGAAGCAGAAATGCTGCGCTGGATTTATATAGAGAGACGTTTCCCAAGGAAAACATATGCAATCACATTCTTATAAGTAATAAAAATTATTGATTGGACAGAATGAGAAATTTGTTCTCAACCTTATTTATTTTTGTAGCAAAAGAAAAAAATTCTCAACCTTAAATGTGTTCTGTTTTCTGGAGTTTGGCAACAGCCAACATGCATTACATTTGAAATCAAATTAAATTGTATTCGCATGCAGTATGTTATATAAATCATTATGAAATGCCAAGAGCTTGTACATATATATTTTTTTAAGTTTTCACTTATTTTTCAAAATAGTTTTCATTTTTCAATGTCAACCCTTTTCAGCCCCTCAGTTCAACGGTAATGATTTGTGTGTTAAACTTTCTTGTCATTTGACTTTTTTGTTTTAATGGCACATTTAATATTTAAGATTTCACATACACACTTGCATTAATTGGGCAGGGAAGTACGTGAAGATGCAAAGGAAAGCAAACCCTAGCTCCCCCAGTCTTGCACACATTTGCCCTCCTGCACTAACGTTATACTCAGTACACGAAACTAAGCATGAGCATGACTTTGTAGGATAGTGAACTGGCATTTTTCAGTTAAGCCACCAGTCAGGAAACTGTCTCTATCCAGAACAGGATTTGGGCACTGGCCCAGATTCAGTGCTTGCATTATGGCATGTGTTTAAATCCCTTTGACTTCAAAGTTAAGCAGATGCTTAGGGCCCTGATTTGGTGAAAACTCACCGGTGTCAAGAAGAATCTTTCCACTGACTTTAATGGGCTTTGGATTACACCCTAAAACCCCAGCTCAAGATAGCCTATTATTACAATAATAAATGACTTGTAAAGCCATTCCAGGCTTTTTAACCTCCTTTGAATAGGCACATTTATACTATGAAATAATAATGACTACTTTAAAAACTATTACATTGCAAAAGCACACATTTGGGATCATTCCGCTCCTCTTCATTAATACTTAGCACTTATATAGTGCTTTGCAGCCAGAGATCTCAAGTGTGCCTTACAACTGTGGGTAAGATGCTGTTATCTCCATTTTACAGATTGGATAGGCAAGACAGGGGAGGCATTGGGCCTGATCCAATGTCCCATTATAGAAAGGCCCCCTTTGACTTCAATGGGCACTGCATTACAGCTAAAGGCCTGAATCTTCAAAACATTTGGGCAGTAGCTTGCATTGAAATCAGTGGATGTTAGGTGGGTCCCATTGCTGCATGTTACCCAGTGGGTGCATCTACATGTGCAATTAATGCATCTAAATTTGCTGCTTAGAACAACAGTGGCTCTGCATGCATCTGAACTGTGGCTCCGCACACATCTGAATGACGTGTCCTGATCTCCACATGGCTGGGAGGCAGCTTTCTGGCAGCAGGGACAGCTCTCCCAGTCATGTGGACATCAGGATGGGTCCAGATCTCCATGTGGCTGGCAGGTAGCTGGGACAGCTCTCCCCATCCCCTGTAGCCCCATGCTGCCTAGGCTGACCAAGAGCAATTTGCTCCCACTGAACATCTATCTACATGTGTGCCTTGAAGCATTCGTTTAATGCACTGATTTCTACTACCTGCATCTACAGGTACTAGAAAATGGTGCATTAGACTAATCTACTGCACAATAATTGCTGCACACATGTAGACGGTGATGCTTTACTGAGCATTAGATTAGTCTAATGTGCAATAAAGCATCTTGTGTAGACATACCCAGTGAGCCAGAGATGGGTTCTACCCTTGACCTGAAGCCTGCATTGCTCCACCAACAGGGGCTTTCCTCCTTCTTCTTATGGACTAGCAAATTACTACATTCTGATATCTTAGTTAATACTAAGGTCATGCACAAAACTTAGATCCATATGCTTATTTCAGACGGCTTAAATGTCTCAGAGGGAAGGCTGATTGGACTCAGGGCTCTTGTTTGAACGATTCCAATGAAAGGAGAGTTTTTTGGAGTGGGAGACTCACTGAGAGCAGACGTGGAGATTGAAGGATGGCCATATAACATATCTAGGCAGCATCTATTGAGTGTTTTGTTTGATAAGTCTACTATTGGAGAATCTATCATTGAAAAATGAGAATCAAAAGTATTGTACTGAAAGTGTTAGTGCATTAAGTTTTGCATGGTGCCCAGAGTCCTGGACAGGCACCAGTGAAATCAGAAATAAAATAAACCTTGGCAAAATCCAGATCTGGATGTTTGAATTGCAAATGCCCTCAGAACTCAGGGGGTGCTGGAACCTAGGATATTAGTTTGAGTTCATCTCTAGCTAAAACTCTCTTCTCATCATCAGGTCTCATTCATTCATCAATATACAGGTTAGCCTTTAAACATATGGCAGTCAATGAATGCCACTCACAAACCTTAGAAAATAAGTATGCAAGCAACATCAGTTTAAAAATATGCAGCTAACTGCTGGAAGCTATTAAAACCCAAATAAACAAAAGAGATTATACTTCAAAGAAATGTCAACAGTTTTTCCTCTCCTAGAACAGAGCAGTTTTCTTTACTTCTATCCACAGCCACATCTGGAAAGTGCTAACTGCTTTACACATCTCTAACAGTAAAATTAGTTTATTGATTTTTTTTAGAATTTCCTGATGGATTTATGCAATTTCCAAAACAAAGGTAAACTTGCGTCCCAGTTTAAAAAAAAAAAATCCTCTGGTAATAACAACAAAGAACTCATGAACTCATAAGAGCATGATAGTTATGTAGAGAAGCAAAACCAGCCACTCTTCAAATAACACTACACCTCTGAGACTCCTTTGAGATGCAAAGAAATGGTGATTTAAACTACATCCCTCTATGTAAGTGAAAATATTGTCTCAGTTGTTTAAGAAATATTAGTTTCTTATGACCAATTTTAAACAAGGAAAGCTAATTATTCATTTGAAAGAAGGTGCAGAGGGTTGATTTAAATTCATTTGAACCAACATTTTCCAAATACATTGAAACAGACTTCAAGAGAAAACCAGCATATTTCCACATAGAGGACTTGGAGACAATTAAATGCTCATGATGCTTATAAACGTTACAGACTATAAAATATTATAACATAAACACAAAATATTTATATTAGAAAATATAAACCCTGGTCTAAAATTAACATCTGATTGCCCAGAGATCTAAGCTGTCCCAGTTCAGGAGGTCCAATGGCTGAATTTGTAATTTATTTAAGATTCCTCATTTGTAGCAGCCAAGCCTGCAAAGTCTGTTAATTTGATTTTGGTTTACAATTAACCAGGCAGTAGCAACTCAGCCCACACAGAAGACTGCCAAGAAAAATGATATCTTTGGTAAATCACCAAGTATCAAAATGTGGACAACAGATTTTTTTTTTCTCCTTTCCCCTGCTACAAACTATTTTTAACGAACAACGACGTTTTTCACGGAGTAGAAATATTTAGTAGAAAATATAATGACATGGTGCAAACTTTGCAAAACAGTCCAAGATCTAAAAAAGTAGCAGTATATGTTGAAATTAGACAAAAAAAAATATCATTTAAGCATTAAGCATACAGTAAATGCTCTGTAGTCAAATAAAAAGAAAATAAACTCTAGCGAGACCGCTGCAGAATGGGAACGCGGGGCTCGGTTGTTTATTTATAAACGGGTAACAAGTAGATTCTTTCGCACTAACTAAACCAGACAGTAATTATAAACACAGATTGGTTAAATTCCCTGCACCCTATCAAAGGAAATGAGCTCCTCTCTTTTCCAAACATTGTCATTTGTTTATTGAGCCTCTTTTGGGCTTGATTTCATTTTAAAAAACTATGAAAAGCCCACATCTGCAAGCCCCCAAAACAATGTCAACCTTGTTAAGCTGATCCACAGTCCTCATTACACAAAAATTTGTCGGCAACATAATCGAGCATTTTAGAAAGTAGCCACTGGAATACAGAGCAAAGAATTTGGATTATTTTTGTTCCATTAGAGAAAACTTATATTACTGTGCAATAGAACAGGAAGCAAACAGTAACCGCCTCAGTAGTTCTGGATAATTAGTTACCTAAATTCTCCGAGGTGAGCACAATGTACTTAGATGGGGGAACATTACCGCTTGTATTCAGACATAACGGCATAATCTTGGTTAAAATTAAAATGATAAATACCGAAGTAAAAAAAGTCACGTTTAAAATCATTAGTTTTTATCACTAAAGTACAACTGAGTTCCTCATTAAAGTTACAGTTTTTATTAAAAAGGGGGATGATACTGCTTATATTAGCTAGTGGCAGATATCAGATTTCAACAAACTTTAACACTGTAGACACTATTAAAACATCATTATTAGAGTTGCCATGCTTGGGTGATTTGAAGTAAAGTGAATTTCATGTGCTTGTTGGAAGACAGCAGAATAAATCCCAGAGCTTGAGCGCGTAAGAACTGACCCAGACTTTGCAGGAATAAAGTCCAAGGAGTCTTGCCATCGACTCCGGCGGGAGCAGGATTAGGGAAATTCTCTCCTGTGTTGAGGGCCTGCGCAAGGCCTATCCGCAACTTAAATCCTCTTTTAAAGGGCTTAACTGGGATTTAGGTGGTGCATGGGCCTAGTGCTGGGCCTGTAGCACAGGGGGCAATAAACTGTTAACACCATTTATGATCCTTTTCTGAAGCAGACTGGTGGACACGGGACATTTGGAGCTATAACCTGTTATAACGGAGCATAACAGAACAGGATCCTCTCTCTAACTGCAAATAATGCCCATCAAAATCAGTGGGGAATATAGTCCAAGCCTTGATCAGTTTAAGGGTGAGCTCCGCAGCAAAAAAAAAAGGAAAGAGGATACAAAAGACAAAGGTCAACCAGCTAAAATAGTGCGGAGGGAAGCAGGAAAACAGGACTGACCAGAAAAGCTCTTTTCCAAGAACAAGCAGCAATGACAGATATCAAAATAACATCAGGAAAAAATAGCATTGATTTCAGTAATCCTACGATGCACCAGGGTTATTCAGCGTATACCTTACTTCATTCTGCTTTATTACCTTTTGTGAATGTATAGGAACCAACATGCACAGGACTGCAAAAGAGGCAAGCAGCAAACCTTAGGAACCAAAGAGCACAGGGAACACACAGGGCAAGGGCACAAATTACACCAACACGGGGCAAAGGGCTTCAAGTGGAACCGAGCTAGAAAACGGCAACAACTGCTCTGCAAACCCCCCTTAAAGGGTGCAAAAAGGTATTTGTGGGACAGATAGGCTCAGTTGGACTGATAAGGGGATAATGGACTCTTGCCAGATTATGTTCCTATGTGGATTGTGGTGGCAAATATGCAGATGCCATCACAGAAAATTATGGTGTTTATTCTCTGACTCCTGACGGGACTGAATCATTTGCTACCAGGCCAGCCCTGCACATCTGTCTATGGCTTACAGGCGGGAGATGTCTCTTGCGTAGTGGCAATAGGTTACAACAGTGTGGGTACAACATTTAGAGGAGAACTCCCCAGTGCCCAAAATGCTCATTTTCTCTTTTTCTGCCATCCTCCTGCCTGGATTTGACCCTGGGTGGCATGTTATTTATTAGGCCTGTGCAAAGTGGCTGGTATTCGCTTTGGAGTCGGCCGATTTGGGAGACAGTGATTCAATTTCGTGATTCGAGTCACTGCCCTGATTTGATTCGGCCAAATGTGATTCGGAGATTCGGCTCCTGCCAAATCTCTGAAGGTCCAAATCGGCCAGGCCAGGCCCATCCCTGCCTGCCCTCCCAGCCCAGCAATGGCTGCCCGTCTGCCCCAGCTCAGAGGGTGCTGCCGGGCAAGGGGCAGCACCCCCACTCCCCACCCCCCACAGGTGCCCCACCCAGGGCAGCTCTGGCCCTTTAAGGAAAAAAAACAGAGAAAACCCCCACACTCACCGCTCCTGCCAGCGGGGGGGTGATTCCTGCTGTCCCCTATTGCCCCACACCATGTGGGGGGGCACTGCACGAGCCCCCCGAAGTCCCAAGACTGCAGCAGGAGCAGTGAGTCCCAAAGATTTGGAGAGCTTTGGATCAATTCGGACCTTTAAATGGGTCCCCTGATTCGATTTGGATTCAGAGATTCAGCCACCAAATCAGGCTGACTCTCCTCCGAATCAAATCACCACCTGAAGCTTCACACAGCCCTATTATTTACCTTATCTACGAGTCTCTGTTAAACAGCTCTTTTCCATTGGTTTGCTGTCTAATCAAGGCTATATTATGGCTCTATCACCCTTGTATCCAGCCACGTGCTACCACTTACATTTGGCACTCCTGAACACTCTGCCATCAGTTTATGATAGTAAACATAATATTATGTTTATACATAATATTGCCTATTATTGCCTATTTATACATAATATTGCCAACATTATAATGCCTATAATTCCTCAAGAAAAAAATAAGCAGACAAGAATCACTGCAACTGTCAAGGAAGTGGGCTAATTCAAACCACTCAGGTGCTTTCTGTCGTGTCACACCACCCTTTCCTGATTCTCACGTCCTTGGAGCCTGATGCTGCACTAAGCTTGCAGCAGGGACTATGTCTTCCCAAGTGTTCTGCAAATTGTTAGTGATACCTGATGTGGTAGAAATAATAAGCCATGATAATACTGGGCTAGGTCCTCAGCTGGTGCAAGAATGGCTTTGCTCCTTTAACTTCAAAGGAGCTGGCTCTGCTGATTTACGCCAGGTGCAGGAAGATCTGGCCCACCATGTCCAGGTTGATTTAAATTGTGCATACAAGGAAATCTCTCAGAACATCCCGCTCTGCATGAAGGGTGAACATAAAAGGCCCGGGTAGGGGGAAATCCATCCCTTTTTATTTTTAAATGCTCAAATGTTTACCAGCTGACCTTCCCTTTACTGCAGATCTGGGAATCAAGGTGCATACAATAAAGTTCAAACCAATCAACTGCTTTCATCTGTTCTTGTGCAATGAATTTTTAAACATTTGGTCATTAAGACCAATCTATATGCAGGTCAGTTTTTTGAACAGGATGGGAACAGTTTGGGAGCAGATGCCAGGGCACTGACTCATGAAAAGGGGCTAGTAAAGAACCTCAGCATACATTTATATTGGCCCACCCATCAGGTGCATGATACCCACACTAAGGAAAGGGGGGGAGGAGGAGGGATGACTGCTGAAATGCTCAGAAATAGGTATTACTAATTTCTGTAACAGTTTCTTCATGAATTAAAGACTGTTGTAAAGATACTGCAGAGTGATCACCAGCAACTTTAACAGAGTTGGCTGACCTATTTGCAGCAAATAATTTATTTATCTTTTCTTGGCCTCTTCTTCTATCTCCAATTTTTCTGTAGATAAATCACAATTTTTAGGAATTTGGCTCAGTTGGTTAAACTCTGTAAAATTATCTGTCACTTCATGCAAACAGAGGAAGCCCTGGGGTGTGGGTGGCTGTTGTGAGGCACAGAGCTCACCTGCCCTTGCCCTTGCCCAGCAAATAGGCGCACAGGCAGCAACCAGGCGGCAGCATGGGCAGGTCCACCTCCAGCCCGCTGGATGAGAGCAAGTGCAGAAAGGGATTGGTATCTTCAAATGTTCAGCCTATTTTATTTAAGTTTTATAAATATTTAATTTATTTAATAAATATAAAAAATAAAATCTATCTGCTTGTTTTTGTTATTTGAAATTCATCCGTCATTCTTGACGGGCAAATCACTAGTTGCATGATCTTGTTTCTGTTGTACAGACTAGCTGACCTGTACAAAGAGGCAGGAACGTCTGATTTTGATTCTTTTAGGGAAATCAAAGACTATGACATACCAGTATTGGGGGGGGGTGCTTTTGCTTAAGTCAATCAAATGCTCCAATAACCAGGAAAGTGAGAAAAACAGAAGGCTCTAGGATGTCTACCAGGGCCTCCATAAAAAAAATAAATAAATAGGGAAAGTGTTTAGAAACTGATTGCTATTGTCAGCCTTAGAACAGACACAATGATCCTTTTCCTTTCCCCCTTTCCACAAGAAAAAACCCCATAATACTCTGATATCATTCATGAACCTGACTTAAAAGCTCTCACTCATCCAGGCGGAGCGTGAAACATAAGACATAATTCCTTGGACAATGACTCTATAGTTGCTTCCAGTTATTATAGCCAATATTCGCTTTTCACACTAAGTAAAATCTTTCCAATTTGCGAAGGGGAGGATCACAGACCTTTGCCTGTCCTGTTTGATCATGTGCATTACAAGCAGGCCACCGAATGGGGAACTGCTGTGCTAAGTCTCGAGTCCATTTAATAATCTACATACCCTGCTTGATGCACTGACTGAATTCACTGGTCTCCATTTTTCTCAGCATGAATGCTTGTGGCTGCACACAAATATGGTCAGTTGTATATGAACAAACTTATTTGCCTGAGTGTGAGCCCTGCTGAATATTCAATTAAACACCAATCAAGGTCTATAAAAACACATATAAAAATGTTAGCAATTTTTTTACATTAAAATATTTTACCTCATGTACAATTTAAAATACATCAAGTACTACAACGAATCCCTACCTTTTGCCTACATCTGACCATATTCTTTACATACGGTTTATGGCTTATTATCTATGTACGTTATCTTTGAAGGAACTTCATTTTTTTTTTTTAAACAAACAACACGACCCTTGCTTAAGCATCACACTATATAGTCACAATCCGGTACTTGGTGCACTGATTTCTCCTATTCTTGAACGTCTTTGATAATTGCACTCTTAAGAATGTTAAATAATTTCACTTGGCTGAATTCTTCTTATATCAATCTAAGAGTTTATCCAGCCCATCATATACACCATGAAATTTTGGCTCCCATGCCAGTGATCATTACTGTTACAATGATAAACTTTTGGTACAAAACTTAGGTTTTTTGATGCTACAACAAATTGAGTGAAAAACCTACTAAAAACTGGGAGACAACAGGGAATGGAAATCAGGAAGCCTGGGTTGTAATCCTAATGCTGCCTCTCACTCAGCAAATCATTTATCCTCTTTGTGCCTCGGTTGCTTCATCTGCAAGGTGGGGATAAACAGAATATGCAGTCACCTTTGTGAGGAGGTGCGAGATCCTCAGATAAAAGCTGCTATGAGCGTGAAGTATTTATCATCGTACTAAAGAACAGATGGCCCAAGGCAGCGATCTAGTTAAAAGAGCTGCAAAGAGTTGTAAGGAACCTCTGGCCATGACGTATGCACTTTATGATGTGCATTCCCTCAGACAATGCATGATGAGTTGGCCGCGGCAGTTTATGTTCTGGATTAAAACATACGCAGAAATAAACCAAAGTTTTTATGTGATCCTAACAAATAAACGGGAGGCACGGACAGGAATGTCTAGCTGACGGGAAAACGAGACACCACAAACAAACCACAGCTTGATGATAAAAAAGCCTAAGATTTATAAGGCACAGCTGGTTATGTGTACTGCTTTTGTAAGCCTACAGCATCTGGCCACTTGTTTTAAATGCCGGAATATATGTAAGCCTGAACCTTGCACAATTGTGAAAAACAGGCAAGGCTTATTGAGATACGTGTTACAAAACACCCTCCTCCCTACACATTCGAGTGAAATGGAAACCCTCCCTGCTCCCCAGGTAGGAAATGCCAATGGGTCTGACCCAGCATCCGCTGGACACACTGAGCATTTCCATTGACTCCAGTGCATTCCCTGGACCCTGCATCAAGCCATTTAATCTCTAGTCCAGCTCTAGCATGAGGCAAGCAAACCAACATTTGCATGCAGAAACAGTGCAATGAGGATGCTAAGTAATACCTGATAACATTTTTGGTGCTAAATACTGTTTATCAATACCCCTCTAAATGTCTACAATCCCTTCCCTGTTTTGATCACAAGGATAATTATCCAATTCATCAAAGAAAACAATTGAAGAAGCGTATTGGTCATAGGCGAAGATGTGACCGTGAAACTACTTGCAAGAAGCTCATCAGCTCTTACTGTGCTTTGGGCACCCAAACTGATCTCCTGAATAACACAAGTCATAAAGCAAGTCCTGCACTTATTCCAACAACTTGTTGTGGAAGCAGAGGATGCCTTTCAGAAAGACATTCAGTCTTGTCTGTAAGTGGTGGAAAATTTGATCACGTCATTTCCACAGCTCCACAGACTTCAGTGAAGCTCAGGGGACTTGTACCCGCTGAAAACTTGGCCCATTGTATTTTACAGACGCTAAGGAGACAACTGAAAATATCACAGAAATCATTTTTAGAAGCAAAATGAAAGGTCCTTCTTCATGTCTAAATGGCAGGGCTTGTCACAAAGACAGGAGAAACCACAGTCTTCATTCATTACTCGTAGGGCAGTTAAGTCTTCTGTTTCTAAAGGATGATTATATTTTTTTTATTCAAATGTTCACAAGACACAGAATTTCACAATGAGTTCTGGGAAATTCAGATTCAAATGCTGCGTCTGAGTCACAGAAAGGAATTTGAGGCTCGAGTTTTACTGAACCAGAGAACAGCACCATGGAGTTTAGTGGAGATAGTAAAGCACAGAGATAAGGAAAGAGCTGAAGTAAAGGAAATCCTAGCGCTGCATTTGAAGGGAGTCTATAAAAAGTCAAGAGGCTGAGTGACAAGAAGAATAAATGAGGTAGTAAGCCATGCATCCTAGTGGCCTCAAAGTAAAGAACAGTAGTTTCCAATAGACCAGGAGCGGGCTGAAGGGCCACTTAAAGAGATTTGGTGAGCTCTTCCAGAGGGTGCTCACTTGGCCTGGCGGGGTGGGAGTGACCCAGGGAGATGCCAATTTATCCTGTCTGCCCTGCACCCACTGCAGGCCGGGTTTTGATGGAGACCGACCTGGGACCCCTGCAGGCAGGGTGGGCTTGGCAGGTGGAGCGGATGGGATGGGTCCATAGGCAGATGGAGAATGGCATCTGGGAGTGGGATGGATCGGAGGGACCACAGTTGTGGGGGGATGACAGCATGGGGCTGGGGCCTGGTGCAGAGCCGTGATCCCCTCCCCAAACGTCTCTGTGACTGGCCACCGTACCACTTGGCCTTACAGACTACAGCTCTCGGCAGGCCCAAGAGCCACGTGTGGGGCCAGGGCAGGTTGCACCAGGTGGCACCTCTGCACCCGGGAGAGGTAGGACTGGCTACACATGCCATGGCCCAGGCTGCCCCTGGCACCTGGGCTGGGAGGAGCCAAGGGATCTGCCACCAGCCGGACAGAATCGCTCTGAGGGCCATGGAAAGTCTTTCAGCAGCTAAAAAATATAGATTATTTAAAAATATACTATGTCAGCACTGGAAAAGCTCAACATAGTAAACAAAACCTCTTCTTTTTGTAAAGGTTACCAAGATTTGTTCTCTTTCCGTTGATTTTGGAGCATAGCTACTGGGCCTAATTTTGTGTCGTCATAAGCAGAAGTACAAAAAATGTGTTTGTGTGATGGATGCTATTTACATGGAGGTTTCTGTTATTTAAATAAGAAAATGGACGTGCTAATTCCAGCTCTGTGCCAAATGTAAAGAAAATGAATAAACGTCTAACAAGCAATCTGACAATGTGATGAAAGAGAAAAGCATTTCCATGCTTTGGAAGGGAATATTCCAAGCAAGCTGGAATAAAAGTAAACACATGCTATGCAAAATTATTTTGCAGGTGTCCTTCTGAGTAGAGATCAGTATCATTATTCACAAGTGCACTGAGATCCACAGCCCAACATTTGTTTGTTGCTCATTTTTTGGCCATCGAATCCGCATGCTTCACATTCAAGCTAATGAGAAAAATAAGATAATGTAAGAATAGGCAATGACAAGAACAAGGCTGATGGGAATGTTTCTGGGAGAATACAAATGATAAAATAGCAGATATAGTGGGACTTGGTTGGTTCCTGAATCACAACATACTGGATGTGGCCTTGGGCATCTCACTTAACCTCTCAGTGCCATTCCCCACCTCTAGAGAGGAAACACGAGGGTTTTTTTTGACTGTCTTGACTTCTTATGTTGCTAGTTTTATAAGGCAGGGACAGTTTTGACCTGTTTTTGCAGACCCCAGCAAAATGTAGCCTCTAGATGCTACTGCAACAAGAACATACAAAGAATATGACATCAAATATATCAGTCTGATGGTACAGCCTAGGGCCAGAACAGAGTTCAGACATCCCTGACCAGGTCCCTGTGGCTTCAAAGGGACTAACACATGAGTAACTGCTCCCCAGCATGAGCAAAGGCTCTGCGCTCGAACGCTTAGTGTTAATAGATAGCATTGATAATATTTTATTGCAAATCCAAGTACTCTACACATTCTGCAGAGAGCCTTCTGGGAAGTCCTGATGTCCATATCTAAGTAGTTATAGGGATTATTGGGGCATCAGGCAATCATTAGTAGATTTTGTTCCCTTCCTCAAAGGGTTGTTGAGAGAAATGCTATTCTTATTTTACATCCAGGGAATGGAGGCAGCTCCTATAGGAAGTATGTGGTCGAGATAGGAACTGAACCCAAGTCTCTTAAAACAGACGCCAATGCCAGACCTGCAGGACCATCCCTTACCCACTCCAGACCCAGGAATCTCAGGGTGTCCCTATGCGAGGCCTAATACACCCCGCAGCACCATGCAGGCTCAGATCTTAGTAATATCGCACAGCGTGGCGATCCCGGGTATGAAATCTCAAGAGCAAATTGGAAGTAACTCCATTTGTATTATTTTCACTGTTCTTCAGACTGCTGTCCAAAGGGCTGATCAAAAACCTTTGACAGTGCAAACGGAGATTTTTTGCAGCCTGCCTCTCCCAACGCAGCATCTACAATCCAAATTATTAGAGCAAACCTTTGAATAAGACGGCAGCACACGTATTGTATAATGCAGCTGCAGAAACACTAGCTTGGTGGATGGCTTACCTGCAGATCTAATGTATTTGACAACAGTGCCAGTTTGGCATATGTTGTTCTAAATGCTGGCTATACACACACACAGAGACTTAGTTAACCTTGCTTGTCACTGGCTTGCAGCCTGATAGCTGTGACATTGCAATTACACTGGGGTGGCATGTAGAATCTGTGGATACTTTAGCCACTCTGTCAAAGCTAGAAAAATCCTGACTGAACTGGAGCAGGAAAACAATTTGCTGAAGCATCACCTGAAGCAGGAAGTTATTAGATGCTTGAGTGACTCCTAGAACAGAAAGCTATGTATGAATATGTACACAAGGCAAAACAGATGTTGTGCCGACCTCTGCATACTGCAATCTTATAGCTGCTCTGTTTACTCTCTTCTGTCCATAATACATCTTTAAGCCAGGTGCTTTCACTTATCAGGTATCTACATCTCTTGTTTAAACAAACGTTAACTGAACTTGACAGCAAAGGGGACCCCTGCAGCAAAAAATGGCAGAAGACAGCTTTAAAGCTACCTTCACTTCTTGCTCCTGAAAGAACCAAAGTTTTGTGCGAGTATGTAAGGGAGCAAGGTCGACATGTTAAACTCTTGACCCCATTTCAGTGGAGCTGTTATTTGCAGCCTGGCTAGTTCTCTGCCTGCACATCAGGTTCAATCGCACAGTCAGGAATGAGAATGAGCCTTGATGATGGGGGAGAAAAGGGGAAAACTGCTGTTTTTCCAGAACCCGGTCTACATTGCTGTCTGAGGACCTCTTGAACCCAGGGATACTCACTGTCCCTTCTTTCCTTCTTCCTGCCACGAAAAACGTCACCGCCATGGCCATACTCTGGCAGCATGGGAGTGTTGTGGCTTTGTCCAGACCTACTGCCCTAGAGATGGACAATTGTCAGGCTGTGAGTTGAGAAGCTGAAATCCGACCATCTGTTCCTCTGCCTGGCAGCAAACTGTCCTCCTTCGTGTAAGGAATAAGAATTTGGAGAAAATGCTAGTGCAAATAAGGCCGTAGTGTTGTGTTGCAGGGTAGGCCTTGCTAGTGCACATAAGGCCATAGTGTTACGTTGCAAGCTAGGCAGACCCTAGCAAATGCTAGTGCAAATAAGGCCATCGTGTTGTATTGCAGGCTAGGCAGACAAGGCCTAGCAAATGCTAGTGCAAATAAGGCCATCATGTTGTATTGCAGGCTAGGCAGACGAGACCTAACAAATACTTGTAAAGACAAGGCCTTGCAGGTACTGTATTGCAGGCCATGGTGAAAGTTACGCTGGTCGATGATTCGACAATGTGCCCATCCCCATGGTAGCCGAGTACCTCCACCAAAGAATGTGAATTTTCTGTGTTCGGATATCTGCTGGGAAATCACATAGCTTCTTCTGATAGGTGTGAAATTAAATGGTGTCACCTCTGCGTTGAGAGCAGCGCTCAAACCGCTCACCTACGGGGCAAGGCAACAGACTCTGAAAGAACGGTTTATAGGCAGCTTTTGAGCCTTGCCCTTCTTCTCTTTCTCCTCCCTAGTCCTGACATGCACACCTGGGATAAAGGGTCTTCAGAGCTGTTCCTCAGACAAGTTCCTGAGAAAGATCAAGTTGCAAGAGAAATGGAGGAAACAACAGCACCAGCAAGAAGGTTAATGAAAAATACGGAGAGTGTGAAGGTTTTGTTATCAGCAGAGAGTCGGACAACACTATCAAGACAGAACCAATCTATATTTATCATAACAATGAACACCTACATGATGAAAAATGCCCTGGTTTCAGAGCTGCTTTGCAGCCTGCTGAGAGCCCTCAATGAGGATAGCTCGAGGGACCTCTGCATAGCTATTTCACTGTTCACACACTGCTCACGAAATCATCAACTTCCTTATCAAAGCTAAGTTTGAGTTAGAATTTGTTTTCTGATTGATTAGTTTCAGGTTTCTCTGAGTGGTGTTACACAACATTAACTTCTCAAAAGAGCCCCAGGAAATGAAAGATAATCTGCCATGTATTATTTAATATATATCTTTTAGTGTTTATTTTCATTTAAAAATTGGTACGAGGCATATCATAGCAGGCAAGGCTAGCCTGCACAGTGGAGACGGGTGAAGTTCAGCTTCCGCTCTAACTCCGTTCAGCTGCTCATAACAGGAGGGGGTCAGCGTGCAAACTTCTACACAGACTTCTAAAATTGGAAATTTGGGGCATGCAGGCTTAGACTGCAAATTCCCAACACTAAAGAAAACTGGAATGACATTTCACGTAGCGTGTCAAAACGATGTTGTAGCTTTGGAGCTCATCTAAGCATCAATCAGATGAAAGCAATTACACAATGATATTGCACCCCAGCAAACATTTGGACTGATTCTACTCTTAACTTCCTGACAAAAATTATTTTGGGAATAAATAATTTACTGTGCTTTGTCTCTGTCCAATAATGCACCTGCTAGAAGACACAGCTGGATACCTGAATTCTATCTTTTGCAGGTCGAATTAATTGTGCCTACCACTCACTGTAACTGCAAAGTAAAAAGGTAATTTTTTGCACAATATGGCACTGCCAATGCAACGCTGGGGGACCCCTTATTGTGACTGCTGAAAGACAAGTGAAAAAACCCCAGCATCGTGCTATGGACGTGTCAGCCGAGGGGGGTGGTTATTCTAAAATGATCATCTGGAGAAACAAGCCACCAATAAACTTCTGTTTTCTTTCTCTATTGGATTCCCCATCCCAAACACCAGCCCCACTAAACTCCTGTCCCTCACTCTGTGGAAAGGGCAGGAGGAATGAGGTCACACATACTAAATCCCACATGAAGCATCTTTCTACGACGCACTCGTTCCTAAAGTTCATTATCTAATGCTATGCAAAAAAGTGGTCCGGCAGGAGTCATCCTTTGCCACTCATTTCAGATAATGCACACACGCACGTGCACACTCTCAACCCCCAGACTCAGAATATAAAAGCTGCTCTCAACTGTTCTTTGTGAACACAGCCCATTTCCCTAAACGTTATTAAACAGCTTGTCAAAATGTTCCAAATTTCAGTTTTTCAAAAAAATGTTTGTGAAAGTTTTGAATAGGGAAAAAAGAGAAACTTTTTTCCCCACAGCCTTTCCCATTTGCCAACCAGCTCTTCTCTACCAGTAACACCTCCCATCAGAGGCACTGCTGGCCAGTACTGCGCCCTGGGAGGTGGATGGATGTGGTACAGGAGGAGCAGCCAGAAGTTTGCTGTTGGGGGGCGGGTCACCTCTTTTTCTTTTTTTTTGCTGCCAATGTGCATGTGTAGCAGCAAAAAGAAAGGGAGGTGACATCTCACTGCACAAGAGCGAACCTCTGGGCTGCTACTGCAACACCATGTGCTGCTGCTCTGCCTGCCCTGCTGCCAGAGAAGGAGCTACTGAGGGCAAAGTGCAGTGTGTTGGGGTGGAGGGGAGGGAGGAATGGGAGGTGAGGCACCCCCCCAGCTCCATTTTGGTGTCTCCCCCCAGTCCCGCTTAGGCAGCATTCAGGGATCGCGTCCTGCTCACCCCCCACCATTACTCTACTCCTTCCAATCCTGGTGCACCCCACCAAGCAGACCCATTGAATTCATGCAAACAATTAGATACCTGCAAACTTGCAGGACTGAGACTGGAGTCGTTAATGCCTACAGACAATTATGAAATGAGAGAAGTGAAACAGAACAGGGGGCACTGTAAAGTCCTGCCTTTTTAAGAAAATCTACACAGAAGAAGATGCCTCGACACAGGTGTGCTGCACTGGTAATCCCCTAACATAACAAACTTAATCCACGGTGGACTGGCTCCATTTGGTGCCGACACACGGCAGCTCCACCAGAGGTCTGGACTCTTGTACCGTCACCAGCGTACTTCTACACTGGTGCAAACTTCCTTAATGCAGACTGAGTCAAAAGGTGAAAACAGGGCATAAAGTACCAAAAAGAAAATGCTGCATACCAACCCTGTTGGCAGAACAACGCTTTTAAAGGTTTGTTTAACCCTTTCTCCTGACAGCTGCATTGATAGGCAAGCACTGGCATTCAGAGCTAGCCTGTGCAATAATGGGAAGCAGGTGTCTAAAAAAATACAGAGCTTTAAGACTACACCTTTTGGGCAAAAGACCTTTGAAAAGAGGCTCTGTTGTCCATCTTGAGAAATCTCCCGGCTGCTGCATGGAGCCTGCACCTATGCATCACGTCCTGCAGCTTTAAAACAATGCCAGAAGGGAAGGAAGACGTGTGCAAGGGCTGAATAACTGACTGTAAAAACAGGTAGAGTTGCCTGTTCGGTCGAGACCCGCAGCTGAATACTAGGGGAGCAGGAATGTGCTATGGGGAATTTATTAAACTATTTGAACATCACCCGTTTGAAATTTCCAGATGAAATTGAATCTCATAAGGTTCCATTTGTCACACTTTCCATTTAACACTGGCTGCGAAGGAAAGGTGTTTGAGTGAGAGTTTACTTACCCTCAGCCCACAGGGCACCTGATCAAATTGTGGGAGATGGTCTGAGTAGCACGTAACACGAAGATGAGAGGAAGCAGGTAAGCAGCAGGGGCACGTGGAGCGAATGATCTGGTCGTAGTGACATCCAGAGTAGAGTGCAGCTGACAAAGGGGGGGCATAAGAGGATACAGAAAAAGTACTGAAAAAGATATTTATGCCGAGCCAAGGAGAGGCTCTGCAACAGACAGTAAAGGCCTTGTTCGGAGAGTGACACCACAAAAGCGAAGGAGATGTAGGGCAGCGAGGGCAAGTGCTTGGCTCAAGGAGTAGGGGAAAGGGGCCAGGAGGAGGGGGTGCAGATTTCCAGCACAGTTTGACTCTCCCTTGCGGAAAGATCGGAAGTCAGCAGAAGAGCTGTGCATGCCAGAGAGACGGAGAGCACGCTCCGAACGCTTTATTCTGCAGCCAGGAGATCGCTGCAGTAGCATACCTTGCTTCTACTGCAAAACAGTAAATGGGCTGAATAATTTCAGAATCTCTCAGCATGTGGTGACCTGCCCAGCTGCGGATAGCTCAGTTATCTTGCTACTCATGCGCCTCTCCACTTCCTCAGGAGATTTCAGGGCTTGGAATGATATCAGGTTTTGATCAGGAACAACAAAAAAAGCACCCTCAAAGAAATGCAAAGGAAGCACAGATGTCAGAGACACAAGGTCGAAATGATCCTAATTTCTATATAGGTTTGGGTCCGGTTACAATCATTGCACTAATTGCATCTGATTCACTACCCTTAAAGCCTCTTGTTAACAGCCCCCTTTTATGGGTTGTTGAACGCCATTTGATGAGCTTGTTATGTCTCTTTTCTGGACATTTCAGGCAGAGCTGCTTTGGGAAGGGTGTGTGCGCTCGCACGTGTGCACACATCAATTGCTAAGTGCCCTGACAAGCTGATGGCCAGCAGAAACATGCTCAGAAAGAGCCATCGTTTGGCTATATAGTACACATGCCCATAAACACCCATTCCTGACCCTTTAATGGTGCACAGAAAGGGATGACTTTCTGGCTTAACACCTTCATGCCCAGACACAGTCCATTTGGGTGTGGAATACACACCTAGCCTCTACCTTCCTCTGAATCCAGACAGCACATCCAGCTTCCAAATGGCACATCTTCATCTTACCAGCGACTTAGACAGGGTGATAGAGCTGAGACATGACGGGGGTCTCCAGGATGTCTCCTGTGTGGTGTTGTGCTCTTAAAGAAATGAGGGCTTTTGTAGCAGGTTGCCCACATATCCCATTGCAATGCTTTAAAAAGCAATGCTTTTCTAAATTCTTGACGCTTCATAACGAAAACTTTGTGGAAACGAGCAATCTTCTGATGGATGCATTTCCCAAGCAAATGCGAAGATGTTCATGAAACTATTTCCATCAGTTTTACCCATGTGTCGTCACAGCTATGTCTCCTTGCCCAGGTACAGGCATTACACTTACTGGTGATTGGAAACCAGTCTGTACCTGTCGTAGAAGTTTGGCGCACAAAAATGGTATATACCCATAACAGAACAGTAGTTTGGCGCACACCGACTGGTGTAAAAATAGTGGGACCCGGTCTAAGATTTGCCCCCCACCAAAGGGTGAATGTGTGTTCTGTTCACTATTGATCTAAACTTACAGAAAACGGCATAACTTAGATCAATCCCACCTTGGGCTTTTTGAATGGCTGTACCTAGCTCTTAGCAGAGGACAACCATGACCTCTAGCAAGTTCCTCGCAAACAGAGTTGAGCTACTGCTGAGTGTGGGGCCTGTTAATCTGCCAATATTATAACAAGAATTCACAGAAAAAAATATATTAGGGTGGGCAGGCAATTCATTAAAATCCTGTGGTGAAACCTCATGGTCAAGAGCCATGAGGTTTAGCCAGGTAACTTAAGCGTTAAAGCTTAGGCTGGATATCTGCCAGGCTTTATGTGAGAGTTTGTACAAAATAAACATATGCAGAGGAATATATTAAACCATATATAAGTATATTGTTAGATATAATAGAATATAAGTTATAAAACCAGCTAGAACGGTAAAAGAAAAAGGGATGTTAACATGTAGCAGAGTCACACAGCAACCTTCAGTCTACAAACACAGAGATAACAAGTTGGCGTTGTTTCAAAACCCGAGCCACTGGCCCACAAATTTACAAATTCAAGCTCCCTCTCTAAAGCAAAACAGTCTCTTCTTTCTCAAACGGTCAGCTATTACAGAGATTACATACAGTGAACCTTTTATAGTCAGACATTGAACCGCTCAGGTAAATACTTCACTCAGACTACCAGGTATCACATACTACTCCTCCTGCCTTCCAGATCCTTAGCTTCACTTTCTCTGGGCTTCCCCAATATAAAGAAGAGGCTAAGTCCTCCATCCCGGTATCAGGGTCAGGGTGATACTTTACTCCAGGCTATGAATCATGCAGAGAAATTACCAAGGGCTCGATTAGAGAAGAACTATGTCCAAGTTTGATTCTCCAAGAGCTCATCTCATCACTGCCCAAGACAGCAACAGAATCGGCGCCGCTCACGGATCAGAACCTCTCTCTCTGGAGCAGAAACCCCCCTCCTTCGTCAATGCACACGCTAAACTCAGACTCTTATACCCCCAAATCACCCCATTTTACTCATTCAATCAGTTCACGCTCCAGGATGTTAATCATCAAGTGTTGCATCAAGCACATGCTTGGACCATATACTGTCCAATCAAATTCCACTTCATGTAGTTTGCAACAATTCCCATCATCGCACTTTGTATCAAACACTGGCTCAGACCATGTCCTGTCCAATGAAATGCCTGTATGCATGCTACCACACTACTGCACACAGCACCATACCTTGCACTCAGCACTTGAGAGGTGGATACTAGCCGCTACGCATGCTCCATAGCAAAACAAGGTTACTTATGTCAGCAAAGGGCAAGAGTTCACTCTTGCTAGAATAATCTTGCACAGGAGAAGATCTTGTGCGCTCAAACAGCAACTCTAACAACTTAGGCAGGGGGGCTGCCCAGTAAACTAAAAATTCCTCTCATCAGGGCCCAAACACATAACTCTACCAGCACCCAATGGGTGCGTCTACATGAGACATTAGAAGTGCAGTAGTCTGATTCTACTGTGCATTAGTGCGTCATGGCAAAAGCCGTGCTAATGCACAGTAGAATTAGTCTACTGTGAATTAGCGTAATCTAAAGGACATGTGCCGGCGCTACTGTGCACTAGCACCAATTCTGATGCATTTAGTATCTGTTATTACAGGTACTAAACTTAATGCATCATAATTGTGGCACATTAACGAATGTGTAGACACGCCCAGTGTCTTAACTGATATCAGTTAATTCAGAGCTGTTCAGGATGATACTCAGAGTAAAGTAGGCAGGAAACAGTAATTAAAGAAACAGCATGCTATCCCACACAGAACATACTCAATTGCTTAGAAAACACTGGCCACGTTATTTAATATTGGAGCTAAATCACTGTCCTCTGGAATTCTTCAGGGAAAGAATAAAACCGGCCATTCTTTGAGATCTAATATGCTGAGCCAGCACTTCCTTTGGCTTGCTACCAACCCAGTAAAATCAGTGCTTATAGAATAAGGGATGAGTCAATCTCTGATATAAAAGGATGTTGCAAGACATTCTGATGGCTTCTAATTCAGTTTATGTATAAATGGAAAATTCGTGTTTGATGTCTCTGTCTCAACCAGGAATTTTATTTTTCAAATCTATTCTTTGCAGGTAAGAGAAACAATAGCACCTCTGGAGGGGGAAAAAAATGGGTTTTGGCTGTCTTTCAGAATAATATACAGTTATGGTCTATGCTACGGTTAGTTGAGGTCAAAATCCCCCACTGCTTTTCCAAAAAATATAAGAAATTGTTATTTTCTAAACAGAAGTAGGCAAAGTTACAAATCAAGAGAATGCGGATCATACAAACACTTCTTTATGGTATAAAAATGGAGATAATTCAATTCTAACTAAGGAGACCAGAATGAAGAGAGCAAGCTAAGCAGGAATACGGTTTAGGAGAGACTAAAATATGAGACGTTTTGTATGGGGAAATGGAAATATCAACTATTTAAGCAAAGTAATTCTAGGCCATAAATGTTGACTTGACTTTATCCGCTGGGCCATCAGTTCTTTTCCATTTCAAAGCTGGCAAACATACTGGAATCGCCACAGGGACAATGAAAGCTTAACTGAGTTACTGAGGTAAAGACTGCATTATTGCAGAAGGCAGGGTAGAATTGCACCTTTTAGACTAACTCAGAGATGCATCAGCTGTCATAAGCAACAGCTCAGATGTGCTGAAGCAAGCTGTTGCTTATGACAGCTTATGCATCTGCAAATGAGTGTAGGCTGCAATTCTGCTCGACTTCAGACTCACAGGGCTAGGTACCTCTCACTCCATATTATTTAGAGATATATAATAAAACAGAGGTCTCTTATTGCTAACTTTGGAGGTCCACAAGTTACTCAGCCTTAAAATCCTGGCATACAAGAAAGCTTAGTTCAACAGATTTTTCCTGTTTTTTAACCAAGAGGTTTGCTTGTTTGTTTGCTTCTTAAATGTATCCACATTCATATTTCTCACGCCCAATGGAGCCTGTAACTTCAGTTTGCTTAGTGTTAGAGAGATTAAAAAAGAAAGCAATACCAGCACTGTAGGCATATCCCTAAAATACGATTTCCTCTAAAAGATGTATCATACCAAAGCTATGAGTGAGGAACAGGGAAAAACAGGAAAATGTGGATTTTTCCTTTCAACTGAAAAAGATGTGGATTTCTCATTTTAACGGAGAAACACGCAGATTTTCCGCTTTTGCAAAGAGGCCGGCAGAGTTCCAGCCTGCAAGGGGCTGGGGGGGAGCA
>NW_017728997.1:11395668-11406749 GCF_001723915.1 Gavialis gangeticus
CATGTGTGGCTGCAGAGCCCAGGTGGGGAGTCAGATGAGGCCATGGGCAGCTTGTCTGGGGTCTGGGGCATGTGCCCCCCCAGATCTGTGCATGGGGCAGGGGCAGGCTGCCCACTGTGGGCTTGGGCTCCCCACCCTGCCGTCCTCCCTCCATGGTGGGGGAGGAGCCAGGCTCCACGATCTGCTCCCCACTCGGGCCACAGCAGGTGCCACCTCCCATGGGTGGCAACCTCAACTCAGGTGGTGCTGTGGGGGGCAGGAGGCTGTAGACCTGGGTTGCTGGCCCCGTAGCCCTGGCAGCTGAAGGCCCCCTCTGGCAGGCCTGGGGTTGGCAGGGGGGCAGTGAGTGGGGGGCCAGGCGCTGTGGCTTGGGGAGTGAGGGTCCTGGACCTGTGTCCTGGTGAGCAAAGGGGGCAGGAGAACTCTGATTTTCCATGATAAAACCCCCAAAATTAAAAGCCAAAACGTATCGGTACTTAGAATTTATTTTGTTACAGTGATTGCGGCTTCCAAATTTTTTTTAAATTGTAAATATAGCAATTAAAACATTGCATTCAACGGATACCTATATACATAGTGGTGTTTCATGTTAATTGTGGATTTGGGGAGTTTTATCACAGAATTTGCGGGGGTGTTTATCAGAGTATTTGCCTTTTTTTTGATCAGAGAAAACCAGGATCCCTGGTGAGGAACAAAATCATCCTAAAGAAATCAAGTCAGTAAAATCAATAAAATCTTTACACCACCACAAATGGTCATATCTTACATGTCACATGCTTATTTACAGGACTGCTATCCCTCCCCCCCACACCCCCCCCCGAACAAAAAAATCCCCCAAAACCAAAAAACACAACCCCAAAAACTAATGTATAGAGAACAAATGACATTGTTTCACCAGCTTTGGCCTAGAGTTCTGCATTACTCACAAATGGCAAAGCCAGGAGTAAACCTGCAGGGTCATCCCAAGGCCATGCTGATAAATCTTTATATTCCAGCAATATTAACTTGTAGCTTCTCACTCCTCTCTCTTATGTAAACACCCCCCTATGTGTTACGTACACACAGGCACACTCAATGCTGGATGTTAGCACAATGTGTTGCTTCTGGTATTCAAACAAGACAGAAAACACATGCAGAACTGCACCCCCCACCATTTGAATTTATGGGGGTCTTTTACCTGGTTTGACTACATCATTCAAACTATAAAACAATTTGCGGTTCTTTATGGGGAGCCAAGGCTGCAGACTCAAACTCATGGAGGTAAATCCTACCCCAGCAGCTTTCCTGAGATGCTGGGCTGCCTATAGGGAAGAGGTAGGGTCACAACGGCTGGGGCACTCTGCACACTATGTTGCATTCAGTAATAGGGAGATGATTAGAAGAGCTAGGCAGCAAAAAGTACTCTGGCTCCGCTCCATCCTCAGCCTGCTTCGTGCTCTTTGTCTCAACAGTATGTCCACTCCCTGTGTGTGCACCCGTCAGGGCTTACACACCTATATGACATCCCCAAATTTCTGCCCTGTTGGTCTGCATTCTGATTTCATTCATCCACATGATCTCTGTTGTCACCAATTAAACTGGGGGGGGGGGGTTATATGTAAACCCACTGTTTAAGAGGAATGGTTTCTGAAATGAGATATAGCACGAGGTGGCAACATATGGCCTATGGGCTGGATCTGACCCACAGAGCCACCAGATTTGCCTGTGCTGGTGCCTATGCCCGCACTTGGGCTGAGCAAGCAAGGAGCTGGAAATTGCACCCAGGTTGCTTGTCTCTGTCCCCAGTACCCTCAAGGCTGTGGTGTGAGCACAGCTTCCTGACAGGGGAGCTGCCCCGGGTCCAGGCTGGGTTGCATGGGGAGAGGGAGCAGGCTGCGGAGAAGGAGCAGCAACCCCAATGCAGCTCCCTTTTGCCTGGAAGCTGTACCCGCACTGCGGCCAGGGAGAAGGGGGTTGGGAGAAACAGCAGCAATGTGGGGTCTCGTGGGTGCACAGGGAAAGCAGCCCTTCTCATTGCGTTGGACCGGACCCGGGTTGTTCTGGCCTGCAGCTTGAAAAAGATCGCTGCCCCAATGTACAGAGTATTTAGGGGGGAAAAACAATCAGTCAAAAGGAAAAAAAAAATGCAGGTCCTATAACCAGTTCATACAACATCAGCTGGAAGCGGGAGGGCACATAACAAAAGTCAAAGAACGCGCACACTTTTAGGAAGCTGAAACCAATAATCAAAACTCGCCATCTGCTTGTGGCAAGAGACATATTAAGGTCAAGCTACCTGAAACCTAACCCATTACTGAGTGCCCCTGACTGGGGGATCCCCAGAGTGCACAAAATTGGAGTTTGGGGACACCCAGCAGGGATATGATCAATTTAGCCTAGTGCAGCCCATGCGTGGCCTGGAGGCTGATGGATGGCCAAGGGCCCGCAATATGTCGGGCAGGATGCCGGGGCTATGTCAGAGCTTCTAATCTTGATTCTCATTTACTCGTTTAAATACACTATTCATTATCTTGAGTTGACAGGGAGGCAGCATGTTTACTGGCAGAGCACGGTCCCAGGACTCAGGAGAGCCTTGGGTCTGCCACTGGCCTAAGCAAATCTGGATTTGGAGTAAAATGCACATGTTAACCACTGCAACACATTACAGAGGGCTTTGGTGGAGCCTTTATAACTGGAAGTTTTAAAAACAAGCCTGGACCTGTTCCAGTTCAAATAGGAATCGATTCAGGAAAAGTTTTGGTTTATGCAGGATGTCCACCTAGATGATCATGATGGTTCTCAGGCCTTACAATCTGATACTTCCTTCCTTTGTA
The DNA here is from genome assembly GCF_001723915.1 of Gavialis gangeticus. Lineage (NCBI taxonomy): Eukaryota > Metazoa > Chordata > Crocodylia > Gavialidae > Gavialis > Gavialis gangeticus. Next base: position 11,398,482 of record NW_017728997.1, read on the forward strand.
TTGATGCAAAGCGTTATGAAAGCCCTAAGTATCAGGAGTAAGTACATCAACAAGTCACCTCTACTGGGAAGCTTGAAGGAGCTGGATCCTTTTTCCTTCTCATTGGATAAAATCCTGCACCAGTTAAGTCAGCAGGAGGCAAAACACCCCGTGGCATTATTGTGGAAGACATGCTCGCGTTGCATAAGTGGCAGGCCTCTTGCATTTCAAAATATGCCTGTCACGGGGGATGCTTGGCTTTCATTACAAATTACCCAATTCAGGCAGTTTGGTTTGGAAAATAAATATCTGTACTAATTTTTTTTTGAGGGCAGTGTATGCAGATAATCACAGCATTATGCTGTGGCAGCAGTATTAAGTCCAGGATCAAGACCTAATCCAATGACCGCTGGTGTCTTCTGAAACCAGCACAAGCTGGGCAATGACAGTAAAGCCCCAGAGCAGCAAGCTCGGGTTCTGGATTCTGGTTCCACAGTGAGACAATTTTGCCAAAAGACTCATGGCATTAAGAGGCCGAATTACCTCGGCATAGGTAATACTGTAAAAATACTGTCGTCCTTTGAAGTCTTGGGAGAACCAAAAGGAAAAGACACACCCTGGCCATCCCTTCTGGAAACAGAAAGGTATAATCTTGGCACTTTCAATATGATCTATGCTGGGGTTGCTAACAGCAGGAAATTCTCCCATCAGAATGAACTTTTCCCTACAGGCTTAACGATATATAAAATCAGCAAGACCCACCTTTCTTGTGTTTGGTTTTCTCCTTCTTTGAATAAGTAGTTCTTTACGTGTGACATATCAAATATAAACAGAGCTAGGATCAAAAAAAAAAAAAAAAAGGCTTTCTTGGAACTTCACCTAAATGAAATCAGTAAAAACTTGGGAGTGTTTACATTTCATTCCTGAAGTCCTCATCTGTTTATATCTGACCGGCAATCTGAACTTAGATACGACTACAAGTCCCAGCGAAATAACAGAGCGTTCCCTTGAGCCACGGGCCTGGAAACTCACCATCCCCCCCCCCCTTCATTAATATCTAATCCCCATTTAGGAAAACTGGAGTTACTTTTATCCTGATGTGAAACTTCAGAGGCTGCCTATTTCACTCCACTGCCTGCTGCTTCTAAATAAAGCAGTGCTGGTGGTGGAGGTGGTGACTGTGAGTCATAAACACTCTGTCATTGTAACGTGTCAGATTTGTCCAAAAGGAACATATTTTTATATCTTAGACTATTTTATTATTAGTTTAAGAAGGTTCGTTTAGCTCCCAGCAAAGCCACAAGGAAGAATTATGCACTTAAGCATTTCTGTCTCTGATGTGTAATGCCTCGCAGACATTTAACATGCTGAGACAAACAAGAGAATCCCCAGAGTGCTCATCTGCTACGGGACTTATTTCATACTGCATCAATAATGTAAATTGAGATGTGAAGATACCTCCTTGTTTTGGTAAGGTTAGGCAGACAACATCCACTCAGCTTCATTGGAAACACTAAAAATCAGCTCCCTGGGAAAAGCTGGGGGGACGACACTTTATTTTAATATGGGGGGAAATATCATCACTGTGATCACGCTCACTTAATTACACCAGTGGTGGTGTTATAGTGATGGTCCAGGAATGATGAGAGAGGCAAGGAGTCTTTTGCTGGTGATATCTTTTATTGGACCAACTGCACGGTTGGAATAAAGTGAAGCAAGCTTTTGATCGCAATGCATTCTTCATCAGCTCACACCTTCGTGTTACAGTTACATCACACATTTACATTTATATTTCCCAAGCACAAGCCAAGTGACACACTGATGTTAATGAAAAGAAAACGCAAGGGTTAATGTCTTAAAAAGCCCTAAGTAACTAAAACAGCACATATGATTACCAATGGGGTAAACTGTGCAATACTTAGTCACTCTGGTAAACACTTATTCACATGAGTAGTCTTCATACAAACGACTTCGACGGGGCTTCTTTTAAGATTAAGTGCTGACCGACGAAAGGCTTATACGATTCAGCCTGTGTGTTGTATGGCACATAAAATCCACCAAGGAGATCACAGCTTCAGAGTCTGACCATTTATCCACTCTACTAGGATGCACAGCACTATGTCAAAGTTAGCATATTGGTGCCCACAGCTACTGTAACATACAGTACAGAGAACAAACATAAAAGACATCAATCAAAACACTCCAAACGTCTCTTTCTGCCAAGACGCATAAACGTTTCCTATCTTCCATCAAATTATTTTAATTACAGCTGCTGAGCTTCATAATTATTTTTAGCCAGGCTGCCTCTTCTGTTGTTATCGAATGTCTGATATGTACTGTATTGCATTTACACATGTTACCCGGTGTTTTATTATAGCAAGGTATCTCCTATAGTTAAGACTGAGAACTGTTTTCCCATTCTGTGACCTCTCATATGCTTTTGAAACATTCAAACTGGGGCCAAATATTTTCCATGATTGATCTCTGACTAAAAGATTTGGGGGAAAAGCAAGAGGAAGGAAAGATTTGTTTAAGCACCTTCTCTTAAGCTGTTTTAGAGTTAAGGGAAAATCAAAGCAAACACATTTTACCATTGTAAAAAAAAAATGTAATAACTGGGGGAGAAAAGGGATAAACTGAAACTAATAGACATCTGACCATTGAAATGTGGCACAGTCCACATTGAGGATCAGGGACCTTATTCTTCATCCCAGTCTCATTGTTTCCATGACTGTACAGGGCTACAGGAAATTGGGACCTTCCTCTTCTAATGTGCTGCCATTTTTTAATTTTTTCTTCAAACCCAACCTTAATTTCACTTTGATGGGGGCTCTTTCAAGTGAATAAAACACATGATCATTATCAACAATCAAAGCCTGGTTTCAGCTGACTAAAAACAATTGGAATTCAAATGTACACCATTGAGGAATCTGTGCATTTCTGAGCCTGCCTGAAACACATGCCATTTATAACACAACAATAGCAAGACTCCCCTGAAAGACACCGCTAAATGTGCAAGTCACTTACCCGAGAAGAATTTGTATTGCATTTGTGAAAGCAAAATTACAAGAGCTGACAAAACATGAAAGTTTCATCATGGTGGATTAGAATGCTCGCAAGGAATTCAAAGGAATTTATCGTTATTCAACATTTCAGCTAGCGTTTCCTTAACACGTCCTCGGGGAGCAGATTTGTCTCTGCACTCCGTAGGAAACCCATGCACATAAAAAGGTTAGATTAGAGAAACTTAGTAAATAATATAACAAACAGCATCTAACTTGCTAGACTATACAGGCACGTCAGCAAATATCTGCTGCATCTACATTATTGTTTCGCTCAGAAAAAGTGCGTGCGCTCCCTGTTGTCTGTGGCAATCGTTTCTTCACTTAGTAACCTCCATTAGGTGAAGGAAATGATTGCTGATTTGAAGATGCTTTGTCTCACCTTGTTTGCCATGAATGATATTTGAAAAGTTCCCTGTTCCTTTTCATCGAACATGGTGTTTTGAACTTCTTAGCCCAGGGGCGGGCAGTTATTTTGGGTGGAGGGCTGCTTACTGAGTTTTGGCAAGCAATCGAGGGCCGCACGACAGGCAGCCCAGGGCAGATAAATATTTATTTTTTACATTTTTAGTGGCCCCGTGGGCCGGATAGAGTGGCCTGGTGGGCCGCATCTGGCCCACGGGCCGCATTTTGCCCACCCCTGCCTTAGCCTCGTCCTCAAGGTCAGCCCCAGTCAGGGTCTCCAAAGATCGATCCAAACACAGCATGCAAGTTGAGGGAGGAGGAGAACTTGTATTTTTTTTTAATATGTAAAAAAGATCACGTTGACTGGGATGGTTGAGGACAGATCACCCATCACTTCTGAGCAAGGGCAATAACAAGACACAGCTTAGCATCCTCAGTTACATAAAGAGGGAAGAGGACATATATGTAGTAGCCGATGAAGAAAGTTAGTTGCAGTGGCGCAGTGTGAAAAAGCTGAATGGTGGCTGCAGACCCATGTCACACACATAAACAACCTATTCATTATTAGTTAACTAACTGATTGTTATAAAACTCAGGCCAATCAATAGGGGTTTATGGAAAATACAGCTTAGCACATGAGATGTTAAGTTTCAAGTATGTTTACATTGCAAATATGAAACGCAATCAGCCTTCACTGAGCCCAGGCTGCTACAGGTACCCACGTGAGCTAGCTGGGGTATTTCTGCTTTGCACAGCAGTCATATCCTTGGTTGATAAAGGTAAACATGTTGAAGGAATACATTTCTGTAGGACATGTGGCTCAGCGTGGCGTGATGTGGTTAAGAAACTAGAACGATTTAAAATCAACACATTAAATTGATTAAAATGTAACTGTATAAAGAGAAATCAATGAGCTATTGTGTCGTTAGTGGGATCCTGTAGGGATCAATTTTCAACCCTACATTATTTAATATTTGTATTAATGACTAGGAAGAAAACATAAAATGATCACTGCTAACGCTTGCACAGGACATGAAGACTGGAAGAGTAGTAAGTAATGAAGACACAGAAGTGAAGAGATATGAGCTTAAATATGACTTACCACAAAGTCATATCTAGGAATAATAAATTAAGAGCAGCCTTCCAGTATTAAGAACTCCACCTGGGGAAGCAGAAACTCTGAAAAAGACTTGAGGGGCATGGGAGATAATCTCCTGAACATAAGCTGCCAGTGCTATGGTATAGCTAAGAGGGCTAATACAATCCTTGTACACATAAAGAAGAGAACAGAGTGTATGGTGTCCATACTTCATGAAGGAAGCTGAAATGGATAGGATTGAAATGGATGAAATTGGACTGGATTCAGAGAATCACGTCATGAAAGTTTTAAAAAATACACTCCCATCTGTTTGTTTCATCAAAGAGAAAGTTAACACATGACAACTTTGTTTTTTCTTCAAATTCGTCTTCACCTGAAAACTGTTGGATGAGCTTTTTAGTCTGTTGGCCAGGTCCATATTAACATGGGTACAGACAAGTGGCATGAACTATCGCAGTGTAAGTTACACCACTGACAAGAGCGGGCACATGACCAACTCTCTGGAGGTAGCTTGCCAGGCAGTAGATGCTATTCTAGTACCTTGCCACTGGGTGATAATGATGGAGACGGTACTAGCTTGATTGCACTGAACAAAAAGCTATGCCAGGATGACGCTGACTTGCGCTATGGACACACAAACCCAACACAAGTGTAACTTACACCAGTATACATTTACTCTTCACCTGGTGAGAGGTAGCACTAACCTGGAATAGCGCAATTTGCATCAGCATTGGCCTCTACGCTGTGCATCTGTTTCACATCTACATTAGTATAAGGCAGATTACACCAGAGTAAATCTCATGTGTCTACATCCATTGTTTTCACCCCTTAAAGCAACTTTTACTGGTCATAAGGAAATGGGACTCCATTTAGCTGCTTGCCTCTGTTGCTATGAAATCTAGGAAAATGAATTAAAAAACGGTACCTTTTATTAGTATGGCTGACAGTGCGGTATAGTTAACAAGTTCATTGTTGTTTAATCAGGCTGCACATTGGTTTGATTGTGGCGGTGAAAGTGGAAGAATGTTTCACAATTCACTTTTTGAACTCAAACTGAGATTTAAGTTGGGATTTTCAAAGGCACTAAGTGTTGGCATAACAGTTCCCAGGGAAAGCAACAGTAAAACTGTGATAGACTTTAAGTTGCTCTAATGCTGAGAGCTTTTGTTCAATACTGGGCCAATGCAAATCCTTCATTAAAATAAAAAGAGCTCTATAATGGTATTTACATGACATCAGAAGTGCTTTTTGTTCTTAGTATAAAATACATTCCAGATAATTCCACCCTAAGAACCATAGTTCCTATTATTCAATTTTGTTTTTTCACATATAAGTAAAGTTTTTTTTGCAATATGTCCACTAATTATTACTTGTATAAGGAAAGGTTCAAGAGTCTTTGGGCTCCTAGGAGAGTGAAGACAAATGCATTATGGAAATAATATACTTAGGCTCCAGGAACAACCCTCAACCCCCTTATAAAAGCCCTTGCCAGTCAAATCTACAGAATACAATTTGATTCAACTCTAGGGGAGGAAAAAGAAACACTTGCCTGCCTCCAAAGTTCAAGCAAAGATGCTTGAATTGCAGTTGCCAAGATAGAAGGTGGCAGAAAATGGGGGAGTTGAATCTAGGGGGAGAATAAGTAAAAAAAATATTTATACATTCTGTCGTTCAGCTCTAATTGCTTCAAAGATTATTTATTTTTCATTTTTTTGGAAAATAGCTTGCAGCTTCTTAACATATTTTTCAAAGAAGGAGCTGGAAGGCATAATAAAAAGCAAGCAGGGATATGCTTTTTGAATAGACTGAAATAATTAATGTGAGAATGCTTCCGCTTGGGCATTTTTTATGAACAAAAATACATTATTTTTGCTTTTAAAATGGAGATAATTTGTTACACAGAAGTGGTGGTTTCTTTAATCTTGAAATAATGCTAATTATAATGGTATTTAGAATCTGAATTTTAGAAAATCTGTTCCATTATTTGTAGCTGACATAACAAGGCTGCTTACAGATTTCACAGCCCAGTCTCAGGCATCCATTGCCCCTTCTAGAAGTTAAGTTTCCTCATCTCAGACCTCCTTATTTTCTAGGCTTTACCATTTGCGGTGTTCCTTTCCTTCACTTTCTATCCTTTCCGTGAGCCGTTGGTTGTGATGGTCATTGGTCTAGCATAATCTTTTTATGCTTCCTTTGGAAACAACACTTCTCACATAACAAGTGAAGTTTGCTGCACTCAGGAACAGGATCATCTCTCCATATCAAAGCATCAGTAGGGTACTTTTTCAGTAGATGTGATGAATTAGCCAGGTAGAGCCTTATATATTTAAATGAAATCTGCCCCCACCCTGCCCTTTGCCCTCTATAAATCGATTTGTAAAGTGATCTGCTTTAGGAATCCTTCTCGTGGGCCATGACCCTAATGCGCCAGGTGCAGTACAAACCTAGAACAAGATCGGACTGCTTGCCCCAAAGAGCTTGCAAGCTAGAAGTGTCCCTGATGACGCCAAGGGGTCGTCTGGGGTAGGCGCAGGCACCTATGTGGTGTCATACTTAAGTCCGTTTCAGCCCATCCGGGCCATGGGGCTGCCTATGCAGCTGGGATGGCAAGCTCTAGGTTGCCAACCGTGTGTTCCCCTCCTTAAATACCCCGCAACACAGATCTCTTTGGGAAGATGTTTCTCATCTTCTTGGGCTGCTCGGAGAAGATTCCTTACATTTAGGTGTGTTCGGAAGAGCAAATCAGGGCTTTGTTTCTGCAGCCGCAAGAGTTTCTCTTGGCAGAGAAGCCTCTGCTCATCCACTAGGCAAGTCTGATGTTCCCTTGGCTCTAATCAAGGTTGTGTACACAAACAGAAATAATCTGCTGTGAGTGCACGCACACTCTTAACGCTCCTTTCTCCAAGCACCTTTTATTATTCAGCATGTTTTCCTTGCTGAACAACAAACTATTAGTGTTGCAACAAGGCTCTCTACCTGCAGACTCTAATGCTGCTCAATCTAGCTTTCATGCAAATGAAGTACTATATGAATGAGCTAGCATGGGCCATAATAGGCTGAGCTTTATTATGGCTGCTTTGGTGTAGCTGGCAATGGAAAACAGTAGCAAAGGGATGTGCTCAATTGGCATACAGTGCCTGCCACACTACTCCCTCCTGCAGGCAGCGTGAAGAACGTGACGGTCTGATGATACCCAGTCAGTCCCTCTGAACAATAAGACTGCTCTAACTTATGCCAAAATCAATTCATTTTGCAGGAAGATTACTACTATTACTTATGTGCATAAGATACCTCCCATATAACTTGCAATTTGACATTTTACATTTCTTCTTGGGTGAAAATTATGGAACACTAGCCAGCTAAATGAGTCTCCCGTGGGACTTTAGCTTTCATTGCATCTTGGGGTCATAAGAGCTTTGATTTTCCTCATAACAAGCCTTTAGGCAGTTGTGGGATACGGATGGCATTTTTCAGAGAGATTTAGAAAGAAAAATTAAAAGCCTCCAATTTGAAATGTGAGGTCTTTACATACTTTTTATTTATTTTTTTTTAAAGATCCAATTCACTCCCCACCCCCAGAAAAAACCACAGCATTTACCATTTTCAGTCTTTTACAGAAAGATTAATTTTCAGGCAAAAGCATGAATTTTAGCATGTTTCACCATAAAACTATTTCACAAAACATCTGCAGGGCCTCCTTCCCCCCCCCCCCCCCCCCCCCCC
>NW_017728997.1:11406925-11428908 GCF_001723915.1 Gavialis gangeticus
GGGCCCCCCCCCCCCCCCCCCCCCCCCGCAAGATATTATTTAAGTATGTGTCACACACTACTTTTTGCATCACATATTCAGATCAGTTCCTTATTCTACTCAAGCAAAACAGGCCACATTTTGGGCTTCTTTTTTCTTGGCCGTTATCAACAGAAGTCTACTTCAATTGGCAGGTCTTACTACCGTGTAATAATTTAGCCAGCTAGCAGTGTCTCAACAAGCCTTCTATGGTATAGCAGTGCAATCATTAGTTTCTATTCTAAAGTGGCAGGATGTGACAAGGATTCGACGATCAAGGATGATTCTGGTGTCAACTAACTGTGACACTCCATCAAGTCCTGCATCCTTAATGTCATGGAGAGTTACGTCCCTCTGTGGGTGATAAAGCATGGGCATCCTGACAAGCCCTGGTTTAACTGTCCTCATTGCCCTCGCTAGGTTCATGTCACTTCATTGCTTTATAGCTTAAATTGTCTCGCATTGAAAATGAGGATTCAATTTAAGATTTTACTGTTAACCTTTAAGGGCCTGGGAGCTCCAAGTCTACTCTAACTGCGTGAGATAAGTGAAGTTTATGTTCCTGTTCTTAATCTACTTCCAGTAAGATTTCTTCACATCTATCCTAAGCAGGGTGGCCTGATAGTTATTCAAAACTCTGTCCGGTGACAGGAAAAATGTGATTGGTTCAGGCTTTGTTTTAAAAGGTAGGTTCATTGCTCTGTTTTTGTTTTGATCTTGAGTTTTATCCTTCATTTGAGTATTTTTGAGCTGGTGAGAAAATCAACCCCCCCTTCCCCCGGAGATTTTTAACAAAAACAAAAGAAAACTTTTCTTTGAAATTTTCAAAAGGAAAATTGACCTCTCTCTCTCTCCCTCTCCCCCCAAGACTCCCATGTTACATTTGAGTTCAGTGAAAAGTGCTGTTGTTAGGTAGCCACTTTTGTCCATAAACAAGAAGTTTTTGAGAAAAGTAAGCACTTTTGGGGGGAACCATGCAATTGAAAGCCCAATTTTCCATTGAAACTTTCAGCGAAAAAACTGTCTAAGATATGGCCAAACTGTCTAAGAACTGGCCAAACTTTCAAGAGATATCTTGAATCTCCAGTTTGGGTGTCTCAATGAAGTGGCCGAGTACTAAGCTCTTCAGGGTATCAGGTCATGCTTCCTTTTGGTGCCTAAATGGGAGATGGGCCCTTTTCATGGTCTGGCACAGGACCAAGGACCTTTGGGAATTTGCCAAATTTCCCGGACAAAAACAAAGTTCAACATTCAGAGAAACAACAACGATTAAAAAAACGGGCTCCCTGCATAAAAGGAGCCAAACCACAATGTCAGGTTTAAATAGCTGCAATTTTTGGAGGAGCATAGATTAAGCCAGACACAAACTTAAGACTCACATCCACTTCTGTTGCATTTCATACTGTGACAGCTTGCCATATCTTTTATCTGGATGTTTTCAGTGCAAGTGCTTTAAGCATGGACAGGAATACATTATTAATAATAAGTAATAATCAGAACGGTGTGAAAACCGATTGCTATTAAGAGCGTGCTTTTATGAAACAGAAAAGCACCTATTTTTTGTGTGCGCAGCTGAGATTTCTTGAGGCCAAGGCTGATATCCAGCATGCCATTAGGTATGCAAAGAGATCCATTGTACTCTGCACTGGCAGAAAACTAACGAAAGCTAAGCTCAGAGAGTGGTGAAACCTAGCCAACCCCACTCTCAACTCTGAAGCTTATCCCACTGTTTTTTCCTTGGGACACAGTAACCTTATGCCCTTCCGCTTTTTAAAGCATAAAGCTATTCCTCTTAATTAAAATTCTTCTTCTTCTCTTCTGGAATACGTATCAACACAGTTCATTCTCAAGACACACAACGCTGCTGCTTCTTTAACTGGCAAAATGTTGCTGTAGAGCAACCAAGAAGTTCACAGACCTCGGAGACAGGATACCATAGTGTATGGTGACTGAGACATCCAAGAAATCTGAAACGCTGATATAATTCTTTCTGTTAGTCTAAAGACCATCTTATTATATCTAAAGCCAAAAGTCTAGGACTTGGAGCAGACAAACCCTATTGTTATTTCCCCAAATCGTTTCGGCTTGGTCAGTTTACAGTAAATATACCTGTGTCTATGAACATTAACTTAGAAGCATTTAATCGGATATTAAGAAAACATTGAGACTACTAAAAGGGCTTCCCTCCATTCCCACAAGGCTCTCCAGGTGAGTCAACAAAACTTCATTGTCAAGAGCATCAAGGACTGTTGACAGATCGAACAAAATCAACATTGACTTCTTTTCTGTGGCCATTGCCAAGTTGAGATTAGCAAGAAATAACCATTCCCATACAAGATGGGCATTTAGTATCAGGCTGATAGGGATCAAGGATACTTTCTGAAAGTATTAACAGTCTTCTGCCTCTAGTCTTTTCCCCAGAGATCACGATACAACAAATTAATACAGAGAAAAGTATTCTGTCAACACATAAGGCCAGAACATCTGGTATAAACTAATTTTTGAGGATCTGATCCACTATACCCGCAAAACTGAAGAGATGATTGGAGTCCATGACTCATTTCTAGCTTCAGTGGTTACTAAGTTATAAACTTTCCAGATCACCGTTGAACTGATGTGAGTGCACACAGAATTGTGGGGGAAAAAAAGAGCTGGAAGGGACCTTGAGAAATCAACTCAAGGCAGGGATTTGACTTCTTTGTCTAAACCATCATCTATCTAAACCATCCCAGACAAATATTTGTCTAACCTGCACTGAAAAACTTCCAATAACAGCGATTCCACAAACTTTCAACATAATCTGTTCCAATGCTTAACAACTCCCATAGTTAGAAAGTTCTTGCTAATATTTAACCTAAATCCTCCTTGTAATTTAAGCCAGTTTCTTCCCCAGTCCCAGTGGACAAAGAGAACAATGTAGCACCTTCTTAACACAAAACTTTTTTGTATTTGAAGCTGGATATCAGATCCCTCCTAGACCAAATAACTGCACTTCACCCAGCCTTTTATTCTATGCCAAGTTGTCTAAACATTTTAATTTTTGTTGCTCTCCTCTGGATTCTCTCCAGTTTGTCCACATCTTTCATGAAGTCTGGTGCCCAAAACCAGGCACAGTATTCAGGTGAAGTCTCACTACTTCTGAAAAGAATGGAAAAATCACTTCCTATGACTTGCATATGACACTCTTATTAATAGATTCTGGTATGCTATCAGCTTTTTTTTTCTTGCAACAATATTATATCGTTGACTCGTATGCAGCTTATGACTATAAACCACCACATCCTTTTGTGCAGTGCTTCAGCCTAGTGATTCATTCTCCATTTGGTATTTGTGCATTTGCATGTACCCTCCTAAGTATAGAACTTTACAGTTTTCCTTACTGAATTTCATCTTACTCATTTTAGACCAGTTTTTTTTTTCAAATTCGTAAGCTCATTTTGAACCCTAATCCTGTCCTCCAAAGTGAACGCCACCCACCTTGTGTCAGCCACAAAGTTAACGGGCAACTAGTAGAGAGCTTCCTACCTATGTTTCAGGCTCAAGACAAATAAGCTACTTAGTCTCTGTGAATTGGAATGATGATCTGATGAAACACTTTGCTGAAAGCCTCCTGGAAAATGAGGCTTTTTCTTCATCTGCTCTAGCATTTTCTTCATCTGCTCTAGCATCTGGATCCTTAAAAAGATAACTTATAAAAAGATTGCAAGGCGTGATTTCCTTAATGTGGCACCCTTTTGCTTATGATTTATACACCTGCAATTTCCAGAACGTATACGTGGATCCATTATATATTTAATTTTATTTTCCCAGGGTCAGTTGTGGATGGCAGTAAGTTAAACTAATTTTCCTTGTGTTCTTAGGTGCTTTATTCAACAGTGGCATGATGTTGGCTACTTTCCAAACTTTATAGATCTTTCCTGAACTAATAACCTGCTCTAAGTGGAAAAGATGAGTCTGGTGATGAAAAGGAAAAGTACTGACATGTCCTCTTTGATTAGGGGTAGTTCAGTTAGGATGGAATTGAGCTGACTCATTTGGATCGCACGGGTAAGGGTGGAGGTACTTCCAGCCTGAACTGAGACACATTATGTTACTTATAAATCTCTCTCTCCCTTCAAATAGTTTTGGCAATAGACTCATTCCGAGTGAAGGTATTGCTACTCTTGGCAGCTAAACTGTTGATGTACCTGAACACTATGATACACTGAGTTTTAAAAACCATACAACTCACACTACCGAGTGAGTTCACAGCATTTCTGACAGCAAAGAAGTCTAAGAGGATAGCCTTGCAAGATACTGCTGCATCTTTTCTTGACATGGGAAAAATAGCTATAGCTTCTGCCAGAGGCGTGGATGAGTTGGTGTAAATAACTACTTGGAGCATCACTAATCTGCTTCAGCTGGCCCAGGTCGTAAAACCTTCTACGGTATCCTTCGAAATGACGTTATCATCTTCAAAACAGTCTCGAAGTTTTTGGTGGCTGCAACAGGCCACAGTTATAGGTAAACTACATGTACACTTTGGCATTACAGGGTAACCCATGCCAGGATAAAACCCTCTACCTAGGAACCTTAAAAATAGCAGAATGGGTTTACAGCTCCAAAGCCAGGTCTTTGTGAGCTGCCAATTCATCCTGGAGACATCCTAAGGCAGTATCCTGTCTAGATCCACAAGGTAAATCAGTCTTTATTCAGACTGGGTTTTTCAGCTGAGCTAATCCCCCTCTGGACCAGTCTCTTACTTTTAATTTACTTTCACGTTGTATTAACATTTGTCACCCATTTCCACCTTTAAAAGACAAATTTGTATTTAAGATGTATTTTTTTAAATGTCTGATTTTTCTCCTCATTTGCCACGTGAACAATTCAGTGAACTTTTATCCAAACTACCTTTTCTTCATAGCAAACCAGAAGTGATATTGAATCTGATCACTTGTTACTCATCCCTGTAGTATTAACATCTATTCCATTTTTGTGTTTTCTGGGAACACTACCTGTTTGTCCATTGAGACATTAGGCCACATACAGACATTACACTTTTACCAGTATAAGCGATCAGAAACTGGTCTATACCCATAACGGAAGTTCGGCACACAGGGTATTTATACACGTGCTCCAGGAATGGTGGGGGGGGCTCTTTAATTAGAGTGGCACTGAGAGAGGCTCTAATTAAAGCACCCAGAGTGTGCTGTGGATCAGCGTCCCTGCACTTCAAAAAGGCAGCGGGGGAGCTTTAGCTAAAGCTCATTGAACAAGTTCGAGATAGTGCCCCCGTTGCCATTTTGATTAATTGAGTCTGCTCCGGCGCCTTGTTATTACACCGCATCGGAGCAGCTTTCCTGCTTGTGTATATTAGGTGTCCACATAGACCGGTTTAAAAAGTGGCAGAACCCAGTCTAAGATTTGCCCCCACCACCAAAGGGCGAACGTGTGTTCTGTTCACTACTGATCTAAACTACGCTGCTTACAGAAACGCACATAACTCAGATCGATTCCCCCTCAGGCTTTTTGAATGTCTGTACCTAACCAAAGGATTTACTTACACACACACACACACACACACACACACACACACAGAGTTGTGCTAGTATGAAATGGAAATAGTCCAGAGATGCAGAGAAATCCCTAGAGGAATGTAAACTGTCACAAAATTGAAAAGTTTTGGAATTCTAGAGCCAATCTGTGCCTGTCCTGCTCTGTTTTGTATCAACTTGTAGGCTGTAAACCCTCATGCAGGGAGGGATTCATTAGCTCAGCACCTTCTGCTTACTTTAGGGTATTATATGCCCTACATATGTTGAGCAATAACAATGAAATTATTATAGCTTCTATTATAGGAGACCCCAGAAATCCTAACTGAGTTCAGAGACCCATTGTACAAGGTTCTGGAGATATACGTAATAAAAGACAGCCCTGACTGGACTCTCAAGAATTTATAATGGATGTAGAAGAGATGGATGAAGGGTGGAACAAAAGAAACATCCTTACCCCCCATTTTACGTGTCAGAAACTGAGTCCCAGAGAGATTAAGCGTTGCATTTTCAGCAGTGTGGAATGTCTTCAATGATAAAGTCAATGGGAACCACAAAGGATATCGGATGCTAGATGGCTTGACCAAAGCCCCAACATTTTCAGTTGCAATTTCAGCTCAAAAGTAAACGCAAAATGAAGCAAATGTTTGAGATAGATAACAGACAACATTTCTTTTTTTGCAAAAATTAATATTGCTTGTTTTTTCTGACCCCACTCTAATTCACAGGCTCTGATCCAAACAGCAAGAGAAATAAAAAAGAGGCAGGAAGATCTCCGATAAAATAAAAAATGTATAAGCCTCCACCACTCTTGAGAGGGTTAATTTCGTATGTGAATTTACTTGACATTTCAGCACATACTTTATAGTTCTGGACTGCATCGAGGACTGGAACCATTTTTTTAGAAATCTTTTTCACTCTGGGACTAACTAACACGCACCTAAAAGCTGATGCAACCGAGTTCCCGTGCAAGATTCTGAGCACAGAGGGATGGAGCAGTTCAGAAGCCTGGGAAAACCTCCTGAACGCATCTGCAAACGTCCCTGAAAAGCAAAATAATTTTCAGATTCAATCACTGCCAATGGAAGAATCCAGAAAACACCTGCTTGTTGCGACTGTCCTTTGGTGGTCATTGCAGCCATCCAAGCTTAGAGCAACTTTAAGGCTACTCCAAGTTGCATGAAGAACCATGCCAGACTTTGGCCAACTCTACACTTGGGAGAACATTAAACTACTTCCTCCACAATAACCTGGGTCCAGTGATGAACTCAGCTAGTCCAGTGATGCTAATGGGGACAAGAGCCACATGCCTTGTGTCTCATCGCACCATTCAGTCACACCATCTTTCATTACAACTCACTTTTTCGTCCTTGGTCAATAATGCTGTCAATGTGGGCCCCAATCCTACAAGCTGGTCAGCAGACGCACAGAGATTTCCCACCATGGAAAAAACTTGAGAATGGGGACCTTGTAAGCTCCTCTAGGCAGGGGCTTTGTCTGCTTATCCATCTGTAATACCTCTAAAACCCTTTGAGTGCTACACAAATCACCTTAATAAATGTTACTACTAATACATTAGCTTTTTGCTCTGTAGGCAATCTAGGAAGTGTTCAATATTATTTGTGCCAAACTGTGACTTGAAAGCTGAATCCTTCTTGATAGGCACAAATGAACTGGAAATTTAGCAGTGGATTTATTTGTTTGGATGGATTATTGTTTCTTTCAGAAATGATTGCTGAGTCAAACAGCAGAGCATAATAATGATAGCCACCTCTGCAAACTAAGGAAATACTATAATAGTATATAATGGACTGGATTCTCCTGTCATTTACACCCTTCTAAATCAAGAGCTGGCCCACCAGCATAAGCAAGGAGAAGATCAGGTCCTTTCCTGTGATGCACGCACTTAGGAAGGTGGAGCAGATACATTTTGTGTAAATAAAAGGACAGAGAGGCTATGTCATGGCAAAAAAAGCAGCTCTTTAAACAATATTCTGCATTGTCATGACGCTGCTATTATAATCTGCAATAGACCTATGCTTAGAATAAATGCTGTAGAGATCCATGGTATCTACTTAAGAGGCTGGGCTAATTTTCTTCACCTTTATCCACCTGTAAAAAGTGGAATAAGTAGCGTTGTTGTCCCTGCATTCAATGATGTACCTAGACTGTGGTCAAAGAGGACTTTGGTTTCCAGGAATCTTAACCCCTCCATGAGTGCAAATTGATCACTTAACATTTTTTTTTAAGAAGTCCATTTTGCATCTGACCTGTTCACCTTCACATGACGGCATGACATCTTGAAATCATAGTAAGTATTTGAAAAATTATGTTTTAAATATGGGCCTTTGTATCTTTTACCACATTCTCTTCTGCCATGGTTATTACCTAATAATTTTTGACACTGGTGATTAAACAAAGTTTTACATTTTATGATTCTATTTCAAAAACACAATTGCTAACATATATATCAAGGCAAAAATTAAGCTTTCTTAAAGAGTCCGTAATTATATTTATGCATTAAAGTGTCAGCTGTTTAAAATGAATGATTTCAAACAATATTTTAATCTAATTGTTTTAAAATCAAACTATTAATCAGGATTTTATTGTCAATTCCAACTAATGGCTTGCATTTTAACATCCCAGACCACTGATGACATTCTTTAATTTGAGAGCACATCAGAATGAAAGTAATTTAATTAATTAAACAACAGCCGTAACTAAAAGGCTGAAGCTACCTAGTAAACAGAAAACAATTTGTTCTCTGTCCTCATAGAGAACTTGGTATCTCTGTGCAATGCTTAGACAGCAGAAAATTGCAGCCTTTTCTGGAGATAATTCAGTAAACAACAGAATTTTAAAGTGATTCAAAGTGATTTTTATTTTTTTGTGATGCCTTTTCAGAGATATGGTCACATTAGTTCTTCAAAAGCTAGACTTTGCCAACATCAACATATATCTGAAATCCCTTGGAGGGCCAGTGCGTGCCCTAGGATAGGTGTTCTTCCCACTTAGCAAAACCTGGTCTTTAGTCTGGGGAGTAAGGAAAACGAGCCTATTGATATGTACAGGTCTACTGATATACAAATGTACTCTACAAACACAGCCATGTTATCATTGATTTAAGACTATAATTCTACTTCATGTGAGTCACTCTTGGCCAGCAACTTAATCCTAAAGAAGCCTGGATACACCTAAAATAATGGGATGAAGCCTGACTGGGACATAGCTAGAAGGATGATTTAGAAGAATAATAGTCGATTTATATGATTCTGAAACTGCCTGCCAAAGGGAAAAAAGGAAACTTTTCCAGCTTCGCCAATATGGTTCTTTCTGAACTCAGGATTCAGGCATTGAATGGTGAATCAAAACAAAACAAAACCCTCAGCAGGAGAAGATTTGCATGTAAGATGATTTATTCTGTATAGTTCGCCTGTAGAAAAAAAAAATATGGAAATGTGATAGGTACATATTTTCAAGTAACACATCTAGCTCAATCACAGCAATAGACTTCTGGATCCGTAACTGCAGTTTTTAATTCTGCTTTGACAAATTTATGTAAACTAAGTGACTGGGAGTGGGCAATCATTGGCAGTTTAGATACCATTTATGTAATTTTTGTCTGAGTTTCCTACTGGAGGCTATCTGCTAAGTGCAAGTGAATTATTGCTTGTGTTTATTCCACTGATGAGTAGCACTCTAGGTAAGTACAGTCACTGCTTAAAAAAGAAACTGTCTTTGCATGATGTAAAACGAAAGGGGTGGCCTTGTCACAGAAACTGCTCCGACAGCTCTTGCAATGCTTTATTGTACATCTTCTTACTCCTGAAGATGTGTCTGGTTCTAACTGCTTGGTTGTAAACAATGCTTTATTTGGTGCAGGTGGGTGACATGAAGTCTGATTTATATTACAGAGGTAAATCAGTTGATTTGGTATAGAAGACCTGCTTCTAGTTTTTATTCTGAATACTCTTCATTCAGAAAAATGGACGAATTAGTAGTCATCCCTATTTGTATCAGTGCATACATATCAGCACTCCAAACATAGGAGCTTGTTGCAGAATCCTTTTTGGCTTGTTCACTAAAACCCCAGGTAAATATTTGTGATCACCACAGTTAGCTAAAATTAACCAGATAGGACTCGATCCAAAGCTCAGTGAAATCAGTTGCTCCCTTCCGCTGAATTTCAGTTCAAACCTAGATACAACTTCAATATCCACTGCCCTTCAATTCCTGTGTGTTTGGGATTTAAATCAACCCCCAAATTTAAAGGGGAACTTAAACAAAGCTCACCTTTCTCTTGCTTTCACATCATTTTGTTGCAAAACTATAAATCAGGCAAAGTGCATTCAAACTGGTCCTGGGTTTACTTGAACCTCAGCCCAGGTTTGCCAGAAGGGTCACAGACCTCAGCAAACTTTGCTTAAGCCCTGGGATTGGTACAAAATCTCAAGTTTCACCCTGTTGCATGTTTCATTGAGAAAACCTTAGCCCAGGCCTACGGATAACATTCAGCATGTGCAGAGGTTAACAAAAAGGTATTCACATTTTTAAAAATTGGAACTCATTCACTGTACAAATGAACCTGCAAGACTTTTGGATGAAAATAGGGAAGGCTGGAAGGAGAGGACTGCCCATGCTTTAAACTTGACACCAAAGATGACATTTTTAGGTTGGATCACAAGACTGCAAGGGGCCCCAAATACACAGAAAAAAACAAATTACACAGGGGCTTTAAAGGTATATAGCTGGCACACTCAAAGAGTGATTTATCTCAACAAATTTGGCTCTGGCTTTCAAAGTATAGCCTAGGGTAAAACAGAACACACCTTAGTGCTACACTTTATGATCCTCTGCCATTTCATACAAAGGGACTGTTGTGAATGTTCAGGATAACTGCATTTCTAATTGTTGTTGAGGAGCAACTTCCTTAACAGCACCAGGGGAAAAAATGACAGTGTGGCTGCGCGTGTGTGAAGGAGGGAGAGAAAGAAAGCTTCAGCAGATATTCCTGCATTACTTATCACCATACTTGCATCCTTTAGGCAGCTAAATACTTTCAGGACGTATTGATTCCCTGTACTGATAATTACGGTAGAATCGACCTGCATAAGCAGGAGATGTGGATATGTTGGAAAGGAGTCTTGAACAGTAATCTGAAATGGGAATAGTTCCATTGCCTGTTAAAAAATAGGTTTTACTTTTGTATATAATGATTAATGTGCCTTTTTTCTTGTCCAAACAGTCATGGTAAAGCATTTGGTATATACTGCAAACGTCATTGCTTACCAAAAGGTGCAGACAGTTGGCTTTACTGGGTGATTTCCTGACTTTTAGGGCTACATTTTTGTAGCCAATCTTGCTGCAGTTTAAATGTATTGCATGAGTTTCCTTTTCCTTTTGGAATAGTATAATTTGCTTCATAAATTACATATGGTGGAAGCCTGTTGAATGAATAACCTTGTTGCACAGAAAATTAATTCTTTTGACAGGTTTATTCCTTTAACAGATATTTGGTGGAGGATTTTATTGTATTATTGTATATATTGTGGTTTGCTGCACAGAAAATGTTTCACAGTATTTCAACAGATTTATTCCTTTAACAGAAATAATTATTCCTGTCCTTTTACCATTTGCTACCAAAGAAAGGATTTTCTTAATTATTCCATTTTTCAAGAGAACCTCACTTGTTTTGCTCACGTGTTTTGTTTGAGCAGAGAGAACATGTATTATTTTCCTTTCAATCAGTGTTCACTTAAATGCATGCTAATATATACAGTTGTAATGAACCATATTTTGTTTGATTATGTTAATCTATAACAGTGTTAATTTTCTTATATACGTGTTTATGTGTATTTTTTTTAAAATTAACATTTTACCATACCTTACGGAGTATCTTGGATTATTTAGGCTCTGTTTGCTGCTTTGGAGTTAGAATTGAACAGCAATTGGACAACGACAGAATTCAACACATTGAATGGCACAACTGATGTGAGGAAGGCTATATGTATTTAAGGAACAGAAAAAACAAAAACCAAAACACGAGAGCTGGGTTCTGTTCCTGTTTTTTTTCCAAGAACTCCTTGTGGAAAATGCCTACATGACAGAGATGCTCTGGAGCTTTTCAAACATTTGTAATATGCTGTCAAATCTTCTGCTATAGAACTGCAAATTAGCCTTATACAGGCTTGATGCATCGTTTAGCAATACTTTTTTTTATTTATTTAATAGGAAGCCATGCACTAACACTTATTCTCTGTATGAACAAGAAAGAGAAAAAGCTTTTTCTTTTGTTCATGGAACTGTTTATCTAAGATCCGGCAAACTCTTCTTCTTTGGGTTGATTCTTTCACTTGGAGTCTTTCCTTACTTTATGTCTGAATAATGCAAGAATTCATGAGACTGATCGGAGCCTTGGATTTGATCTATGCACACACGTTTAGAAAACTACCGTTCGCAAAATTTCAGTGGCGTATATTATAGCTCCAACCTAGACTGGAACTGAGAATTCAAAAGCAAAAAGGTAAGCAGAATGGAATGAGCTTAAGGTCCAAATTCTTACAACCTCTCAAGATGAGAAAAGTTTTTCTTCTAGCAATACTAAAGTTTACAGAACCAGTACAACTTTTCCAGCCAGTGTTCCTTGACCAGTGATCTAAAAGGAAAAGATGTGTAAATCTTCCTGGCAATCATTTTCTTGCAGTATGGAAAGCTCTGTCATGTTCTGCCATCAACCCATGCATATCTGAAATGTTAGAACAGTCCACTTCAAGACTAAAATCCTTAAGTCGGTAAACAAGAAGCCAAATTTAGTGACAACAGAAGTCACAGACTGCATAGAAAGTGAAACCACAAGTGACAGCTAGATATCTATCTGATATGTATTTGGCTTCTTGTATATCACAGGCCATTAAGGATCACCCAAATACCTTCTACAAGCCCAAAGGCTTCCATTATACCAACTATTTCAGTCTTCAAAAAGCAAAAATGTGCATTTCACGTAAAGACTTGGTGAGACCATGGTGCCACCAATACCCCAACAATGGCAGGGAACCATCTAGGTTAGATATGCTTGTATCATCCCAACAACTGAGTCATAACGCATTCTTCAGAGGAACGTGAATAATACTCCAAGATAGGTCTGTAGCAATATCACAAGGGTGAAAAATCTTTTGTCATTCCAAAATCAATTATCTACACGAGACACTTACTTGCGCATTAGCCTAATAACACTGTGTAGTAGTGTGGCAGTTAAAAACCGTGCTAGTAGCCCACTGCGCTGTGTTATTAGGCTAATGCACAGTAAACTTCACAAAATAATCGTGCGCCAGCACAACTGAGCAGTAACTCTACTTACTGTGCATTAGCTAGTGCTTTATTAAGCACAGTATCTAAGGCACATTAATGAATGTGTAGACATGCCCAGTAAGGCCCTATGCAGGCAAGCAAGACACATGAACAACACCTACAGGGCACTTTAAACTTCCTTAGAGAACCACCTGCTACACACAGGCTCACATCTGCAATCACCAGTAGCGTAACTAGAGTGAGGCAACTGGGATAGGCACCTGGTCAGCAAGGGGAGGAAGGAAAAATACCACTGCCACTGCACTGTGCACAATTACCATGGCATAGTGGCAGCCGTAAACAGCTGCTGCCCTGTGCTTTGCAGCTGCCCACATGCCTGGTTGCATTGTTATGCCTCTGCCAACTACCACCCATATTTGATGCTTGAGAGCAAAGATTAAAAAAAAAAAAAACCCCCAAAAACTGCTACATTATGCATCAATGAGAAAAATTCATTCCCAGCCTTTCAAGAAACCAGCTGAGGCACTCCAGCATAAGGTTTAATTGTGCTGGTTGCCTTTAGGCATAATGAAGACCTGCAGATCACATGAGCTTGAGCAGGGGTTGTGAACAGAAGGGTAGGCCGGAAAGAACCACCACCCCCCTTCATCTTAGCCAGACCCTTCACCCACAGGGCAAAGAAATCTGCCCACATGCTGGATCAAAGTATATCTTAGAGAAAGCTATGCAGTCTGGTCTTAATGACTGCAAGTGGCAAGTCTACAACTCCCATCAACTTCAGTTGGCCTTGGTTCTGACCCTAAGTGAGCAGAGTCAATGTAGTTCAGAGAGTTACACACACACTCACACACACGTGCACACACAAAGTCCCATCAGAGGGCAGTGACATCCATGCACGGTTGCACTACATCACAAAGTATGCTTCATTTTAAACCGACAAGTTTAATGGTTCCCAACATTAAGGTGTTTTAGACTAGATTTTGCTATCGTATTATTCTAAAATTGCTTTTAATTACTTGGCATTGGACTATTTTTATGGCTGTGATGTGACAAGGGTCAAAAATTACAAAATAATTGCTTTATGAATATCAAATTAGAGAGATGTCAATGTGACATGAATATAATAGGATTGCAGCATGACACTGCGGGGAATGTGATATAAATATATACCATATTATACCTGATTACCTACAGCTGAGTGTATTTTCATACTGCAGTATTTCTGCTTCTCTGTTCAATTGCAGCCTTCACCCAAAACACAAACTTCATAAGATCATGGAGTAGCACTGAATGGAGGAACAGAAGTTCATCTAGGTAACACAAACACTTCGTAAGTAGGTGGAGGAGAATATTTAAGCGACAAGCAAGTACTGTACTTAAATGAGCTCCCTACTGCATTGCATACTTTATTTGAAGCCAGGTTCAGGTATACTGACCCCTCATATTTATAGGTTATATTTCTTAAGGGGTATCTGTAGCAGTCTAGAAGCTGACTCGCTGCTACTAATCAGGCTTAGAAAAGGCAATTCCAGAGCGGAGGTTTCTTTTTTTTATCATCTTTATCCTGTGAAATGGCACCAATGAATATTCTTCTAATTAACACATCCCAGTTACATCAAGACCTCTGAGAAAGCTGTTAATCCAGCAAAATGAGAAGCCTTTATAAGATATGGAGAAAACTCTTCAAACAATCATCTCAGACTGTAACATCTCGAGGATATAAATGCTTTAAAGATGGAGTGCCTGATTCAGTACTTTGTCGTTGGCATAAAGCTAGAGAGTAGCACTCCACTAAAGTCAGAAATACGCTGGCATAAAACTAGAGTAACAGTGGAGATGATTATTTCTAGGAACAGTATCAGGGCTAGATTTCCAGAAATCTCTATGTGTATTTTCATAACAAAGCAGCACTTATGAGCAACATGGTGTGACATTTGAGTAACCTAGGAAAAGGTAGGTGGAAAAAAAAGTTACTGAAAACATCTCTTATTATAATACATTCAAAATCCTTGCCATTATGTTGGAAAGTTAAAGCCAGTGCATCCTTAACTGCGTTTTGTCTACAGCAGATGAGTTCATCCATTTTTAACCATTGTCTATTCACTGACTGCAACCAAGCAAAAAATGTAGGGCAGCGGTGGATAATTATTTGGCTGGAGGGCCACTTAGGGAGTTTTGGTGAGCTGTTGTGAGGAAGTGGCCTGTCCTGGCATGGTGGGAAGAAGGGCAAAGTGATCCTATCCAGCCCCATGACCGTCTGCCCCACTCCCACAGGGCACCAGACAGAGCAGGTGGGCGAGATCTCCATTAAGACTGGCCCAGGACCCCCGCAGCCCGGGCAGATGGGATGGGGCCAGGGTGGGCAGGGAGCAGCATCTGGAAGTGCGATGGGCAGGTGAGGCCGGGATTGTGGGGCAGTGATGGCGTGGGGCTGGGGCCCAGGGAAGCTGCAATTTGCTCCCCACACATTCCTGTGATTGGTGCCGGTTTTGTAGGCATGGATGTGCAGGGAGCAGTTCGTGGTTCTGCCCTAGGCCCTGGTCCTGTGCTGTCACCACCCCATGATCCCAGCCCTGGCCTTGCCTGCCCATCCCACTCCTGGATACCGCTGCCTGCCTGCCCACCCGAGACCCCAACCCATCTGCCCAGCCAAGTGTGCCCTGCTCACTGCTATTGCCAGTGTCCGTGGAGACCTAAACCCACCCAGTCCATCTGGCACCCCTGGTCATGGGTGCAGAGCAGGCAGGCTTGGCAGAGCCAAGTCCAGTGGCATAGACATTGGCAGCCACCATCAGGTAGCGTAAGCTGCCACTGTAGGGGCTGTCGGGAGGCTGAGTTCAGCCGCCGCACCACCCCTGTCCCACCATGTGCCCGGGGGCAGCAAAACCAGCCGCGTGTGCCATGGCCCAGGCTGGGTGGGGCTGAGGGACGTGCTGTGGACCAGATCAAATCCCTTGGTAAGCCAGATCTAGCCTGCACGGCATATTTTCCCCGCCTCTGATTTAGGGGGATGTTTAAATGATCCCTAATCAATGGAAATTAGGAATTTGCTTTGCAGAAAAGGATGGACTTCAGAACCAGTGGGGCTCCATTCTTCCATCCTAATTTAAAAGCTGTTAGTCATAATCCTGATCTTACAGACCTGTATGTTTATGCTTCTCTTTAAGGAGACTTCTGGTAGTCAAGATAAGCAGGTAGACTAAGTGCTTTCAGGATTGGAGACAATATGACTCCCTGCAGAGATCTGATTGGTACATCTGGCAGAATCTGATCTTATTGTTTAGTTGGGGAGGAAACAAGGTCGCTAAGCGTGCCAATTTTGAAGGGAAAATCCCGACTTGAGGAAAAATAACACAGTACAGGGTTTAATACATTTTGAGTAAACTATTCAGGTTGGTTCAATTACAATCTTTGCACCCATAAAGTGAAACAGCAAAACCCATACAAAACTCCCTTGTCCACCCATACCTTTAAATTATCTCTCTACATCAATAGTAAATACACTGGATGAATTTTTTGGAGATTAATGACCAGCTCTAAGTGGCCATCAAATACTCCCAGATTTATAATTTCCAGGGTATACCTTGGGTCCCGATTGTTATTGTTTAATTGTAGTCTACTAAAAAATTCCAAAGCTCTATAAGAAAGAAGCCAAGTAACTATATGGAAAACACATGAATATGTAATTTTAACAGCTGAAATTATATATAGCTGGCAAGCCCTGCCTAATGGTTGCATTGAGTCCCCTTGGCAATCATACTCCTGTGTTATTTTAACTGTTCCACTAGTTTGTTACATATGTTGTAAGAATTATACTCTATCCAAACTCTAAGGTAGCTTTTCCATGCATAGTAGGCCCAAAAGAGAGCTTTGAAATGGAAAAGGACAAAAATAACTTGTTTTCTACAGAACCGCCAAGTGTCTGCTCAAAGTCAATGATCACTGCTTGGATTTGTGGCCTTGAAAAAAAAATGAATTCCCCATTAACTACTTACCCAGGTCTGGAATTTAAAATGGCGGTTTATATTTCTATAGCAGAAACACACCAGGCAGTTTTAGTGTCGCATTTTCTTTTTTTGCTCTGACCAGTCCAAAACACATAACATAAGGGAAAATACAGAATTGTACATCAAAAGATGGGGTGGGGGGGGACTATGCTGCAGTCACAGCAACACTTTGGCAGGAGTGCGTTTACACGTATGTGTGAGCATAACCTCCAAATAGCTTCCGCTTGACTTTATTTTGTCTGTATTTGCATCCAGCTGGTATCTCTGTCTTTCTGCATGATAACCAGAATGCCGGAAATTTGCTGAGGGTGACACACAAAATCAATGAGGACATTTTAGTCATTATATCAAATTAGAAAAAAAAAATCTCAATCCTGACTAAGATGCAGCAAGGAAACAAGCTGCCAGTAACATCATCTGAAGCAGATGGTTCCAACTGCTTGGAATGCTCCTTATTGCATACTTCGGTGACTCCTGAAATAACAGAAAGCTACAGAAAGGAGAAAGGAAGTAAAATAGAAAGTTAAATGTAGCACTGAGCACCGTCTAATAGGCTCTTACTGATAGTTTGGTCAGTGCTCCTCTGCCTGTTTGAGAAAAAAATAAATCACTGATAGGTCATGGCTAATGACACATCTTTATCTCATATGCTGCCATTTTAGAAATATGTATCGAGCATCTTTCAGCCAAAATGAATCAAATTTGAAAAAGGATATTGCCGTGGTATGCCAATGGCAGAAAGATGTCATAACTTATAGACCACCTGCGGATTTCAGCATAATTGACTGTTCGACGGAGAAGAACATACTGTTCACTGACAAACTTGTCAATAAAATAAATGATAATAAATGCTTTCTATTTATGCAGTGTGATTTATGAAAGGAACTCAAAACATTCTATAAAAGGTCTAGAAGAATTAAAAATAACTGATCAGAAACACGGCACAAATTTTTAATGGTGAGGATGACTGACCACTGGAATTTACCGAGAATTACGATGAATTCTTTGCCACTATATGTTTAAATAGGGCTAGAATGCCTTTCTAAGATGTACACTTGTCAGACCATAAGCTATTAGGATCAATAGAGGGATTGCTGGATGAAACTCTATGGTTTGTATAGGAGACTCAAGTGTATTATTAAAAAGGTCTCTTCCATCCTTTAATGCTATTATGTGGCTTATTACCCAGTTTTACCAGTGAGAAAACTAAGACAAAGTATAAAACCTTTTAGAAATGAAGAGTGTTGCTAATGTCATGTCTCAAACTGCTCAACAGTTGTCTGATACTGGTTACTACACTGCTCTCTTTTACAGATTTGGAAACTGAGGTAACAAGGGAATTCAATGAATCATCTAAGGCAGGGGCTGTCAACGGGGGGCGGGTGGGGACGGAGCGCCGCCACCCCACGCTGCCTCACACGAATAGGGCTGGGGCGGTGCGAGCAGGACCACACAGATGCCGCTTGCCACCCGCTGTTCTGTGCCCAGCCACTTGCCACCCCCCTTCCCCCCACATACTCCATGTCCGGCCGCTTGCCCCCCCCCCCCCCACTCCGTGCCTGGCTGTTTGCCACCCCCCGGGGTGGTTAAAAAACAGAGCCACTGGGGGCACACGTATTAAAAAAGGTTCAAACCTCTTGATCTAAGGTCGTGCAAGAAGTCTTCAGCAGACCTGGTTACAGAACCTAGAGCCTTTGTCAGGTAAACGTCTCCATTTTGACCATTCAAAGGCATGTGTTAAAGCAATGTCTCTCAACCCATGGTTCAGGACCCAAAAGCGGGTCACAAAAATATATGAAAGGGTCACAAATGAACTTTAAAAGCAGATCAACAAACTTTAAAAATGGATTTTCCTTTGATGGAGAAAAAGGTAGGAAACCCTGGGTTTTTCCTTGCAAGTGGGCAGAGTTCCAGCCCGCAAGGGACTGCTTGGGGCACCCTCCCACCCCAGAGACTTACCCCTGCCCCATACACTACAGGGGCTGGGGGTGGGGGGCAATGGGTCAGGAGTGAGGGGCACTGAGTTGGGACTGGCCATCAAAGTTTACAAATGAGTCCTGGTACAAAAAAGGTTGAGAACCACGGTGTTAAAGGACAAGTCTCCTGAAAGTTTCAGATATTTGGGATATTGGGAAGCAGTTTTTATAGAAAACTCTGAAGGACATTGTCACCACTGAGTCACTGGTGTTCTCTCTCATTTTGAGACTTTTGTTGGACCGAATAAAGTTCTTGGTTTGGCTGCAGGCGGATATTTACAACAGAGCTGGAAAAACTGGGAGGAATTCATACTGGACACAGTTCAGACGGGGGACAAAGGCCATCATTTGAAAATGGCCTAATAATAAGTATTAGTAGCAAGTTCTGCTGTTTTTTTGGTGAAAGTCTTAGAGTACTTCTGTGTATCGAAGGTGGCAAGGGTGGTTAAAAACTACACTGCAATAGAGCCATGGTATTTGTGCAATTTAAAAGGGTGCTAAGTAACAGGTGAGGAACAGAGACTGCGCAAGAATGCTAGTAAAGAGAAGATAATTGAATGGCCACAATGCTCTGCAACCAAAGATAATGATAACGTTGGATATTACTTGCCCTATTCTCTTTCAATCGGGACATACACTAACTATAACTAGCTAAACAATGCCATGAAGAGAGAAGTTACTTGCCTCTAGAGTTTACTAGAGACCAGAACAGAACGGCCCAGACCCTCCACCAGCATAAATTACCGTAACTTCAAGGAAGTCCATGGAGTTAGACAGCTGAGGATCTGCTCCGATATTGGAAGAATGACCAAAAAGCTGCAGTTGTCACATTTGTCCCCAACAATACTAAACGGGCCTTCCAAAATGCTAGCTACCCAGTCACTTCTTCCATTTCCCCCCGAAGGAATTAAGTTTAAATAACTACATTCAACACACAGATTAAAGGACAAAAGACATGATTGAAAACGATCAACCACTAACAGCAAACAGCCAGAGAGATACTGTGAAGGAAAAAGTGACTGACTTATCAACATTATTTTCCTTGTTCTTGATCTAGGTCATCAAGTAGATTAATATGTAGTTGCAAGCTGTTCATTCATTGTGGAGGAGCATGTACATAGCAGTAAATATCTCCCATGGCACTGATAAACTCTCAGAGGCTATAGGCCAAGGTGTTTATGCTCTGATGGAGACATTTGTGCCAAGTACATGCTCCCAGTGATATAGTTATAAGCATTAAACTCAAAATGTAACTTTAAAAATCTATTACGGTCTATCGCTTTTATTATTTCCAAGATGGACAACTGTGTTGGTTATTATCAATATGTTGTGAAAGGGGCTTTGAGGATTGGGATTTGAGGGGGAGGGGAGGGGAGGGGATAAGAACATTTAGACCTTATATAAATTTCTCAATGTCTAACAAAACTGATTTCTTCTCATATTTTTTCCCTGTGCTCCCTCCAAAAAGTCAGTCAGAAATCAGACTGACTATCAAGAGCTAGATATATAATGTGATCTTTAATGTTAAAGCCTAAGGTCTTACCAGGGTCCCATTCTTTCTCCTTCAAGGTCTTCATTCTCTCTTGCTTTCTGTCTCTCAGTCCATTTATCTTTTGCTTCTTTCTATTGAAAACTCATTAAGTCGGGGGCAAAAATCTTATAATTTCAATGAGACAGTTCCTTGACACTACATCCAGGATACTATTCCTTTCTCTGTCTTTACTCTTTCAACCTAACACTTTTCTGTTCAGAGAACCTGCCTCTTCTTGACTAATACAGGGATCTGTCTCCAATAATGCCCTCCCTGGCTGCTTACTCTATGTTCTGCTGAAAGGCATCTCTCATTGTCCTAAAATTTCTCTCCCCTTCCACAGACTTTCGCTTTAATAGGGGCTCATCTCATCTCTCAACAGCGGCAGCTTAACATTCCTCTGCTCCACGCAACAAGGTTTCTGAGCCCCTTCGACCTGCACGCTAGTTCATCATCATCAAGAAATTTCTTAACACACTCTTCCAGCATGGTGACAGGTAAGTTGGGAACAAGGGGGAGATAAACAGTGCCAAGAGCTCAGGAGTCCATAACATCGGTATAAAGTGCATGTGCACACACAGAAAAAGCTTTCAAACAACTGCAAAATTTGAAACATCTAATTAAAAACAAAACTTGCTTCTGAATCAGATTCGTTTCAAACTCAAAAGGCATCGAATCGGCTTGAAATGCTGCAAAATGAATTGGTACGACAACTGCTTTGAAGATCGAGGATATAGGAACATAAGACTGGAAAGGGCCTCCTGAGATATTAAGTCCAGCCCTTTGCTTTTGCAGGCCATCATTTACCCAAAGATTCAACAAAATCTCCATTTCAAACTCTCCCACTTAACCACCAGGCACCATAGCACGGATAAGGGGAGATGAAGGCACTGGTAACAGCCTGCCACTCCAATGACAGGAAGCATGTAGAAGATCTTAGGAAAAACACCATTCTCCATACTACAGAGAAAGAAAAAACCCTCACTGGTCTTGGGGAAAAATTGCTTCCTGATCCCAAATTTGGGAATCAGTATGACTACTTTGCTTGCCACCCTGTGGGAAGTGTGCATGAAGAAAAGCAACACGCTTCAGCCAAGAATTTCAGTTTTCCAAGTGCTTGTAGAAGCTTTTCACCCTAGTAAAAAGCCCTCAGGCTTAGCGGTGGCCAACTTCACAGAAAGAAAATAGCCAGCCCCACAACCCAGAAGCCAGCAGAAGTCATGAGAGGGAAAAAGATATTTTTTTCCTGGCCCCTACAAGTGACCAGCAAGAGCCCTGAGGCTTGGGGTATACAGAACAGGGCCGATCAATAATTACCTATTTGACATTTTACCGGGTTAGAGAGCTTCTGGAGGGGCTGGACGCATTCAAGTCAGCGGGTCCGGATGATCTCCACCCCAGGGTGTTGAGGGAGCTAGCTGGGGTTATTGCGGGGCCCCTGGCACGGCTCTATGAGCGATCGTGGTGCTTGGGCCAGGTGCCAGATGATTGGAAGGTAGCAAATGTGGTCCCCATCTTCAAGAAGGGGAAGAGGGAGGACCCGGGTAACTATAGGCCCGTCAGTCTTACCTCAATCCTGGGGAAACTCTTTGAGAAGATCATCAAGGAGCAC
>NW_017728997.1:11429078-11431904 GCF_001723915.1 Gavialis gangeticus
CTTCCAAGGGAAGTGGTGCTGGCCCCTACCCTGGGGGTCTTTAAGAAGAGGCTGGATGCCCACCTAGCTGGACTCGTTTGAGTCCCATTTCTCTTTTTGGGGTTTTTGTTGTTCTCCCGCCCTGGCGGGGGGTCGGGCTAGAAGATCTACTAGGTCCCTTCCGACCCTTAATCTATGAATCTATGAATCTATGAATCTATGACACTATGGAGCCTTTGATCTTCAGCACCCAAGGGAAGAGGGCACTCTTCTCAATACAACTATTATTGTACAGGTATCACATGTTATTTAATTGAATATAATAGGCTCTTAGAAGCCAGTTTTGGTCACAGAAGGCTCCACGTATTAGAAAGAAGTTGTCAGCCTTTACTACTTTGGAAACATAACATTGAAGAGGTCAGATAAGAACTTGGGCAAACAAGGATTTGTATTCATTTCTTTGGAGGATCAGGTTGATAGTTTTATGAGAGCTATGGCGCAGTTACGTTGCGAGAGGCACCGCCCTTCTCCATGCCTCTGTATATGGATTAGAAACATCCATACATAATCATCACCAGAAGCTGATCATGTAAAACTGAATTTAATCAACAACATAACATTTTGTACAGCAGGTAAAAATAGGCTCAGATCAACAAAACAACATTTTATTTAAATTTCAAAAGCATGCAGTTTTGCCGTTTTTCATTTTACCAGCTTCCATGAGCATTATTAGTATCATTATTTTTTATAGGATTTTGACAAGACTCGCCTTCATGAGCACACAGGTAAAGAGCTGCGTTTAAGCACTTATCTAGCCTCTAACTAAATAAACAAGTGAAAATTAAACTTTAGAGCCCCGCAGCGATCAGGAGTAAAGCTTGGAGCGTAAAAATAAAATTATTTTTATAGGCATAAGCAAAATTAATTTCTGTTTTGTGACATAAAGAAAACAAAACTGAGAATGCAAGGTTTGATTTAAAGATCTGTCAGTCAGCATGTAATTTAATACAGAGTGACATATACTGCTAAAAGGTACATATTAACATTAAACAAGACGACCAAAACTCCGATGATTAATATTACGGTGATGACAGAATGGGAGTGCCTAATTTTAATCCACTGTTTATCTACACAAAGTAATTTATAGATCACTCGACATGTTTTAATAGTAGACATAAAAAGATATCCTCTCATATCCACTTGCTTGCAAGATCTGACATTTGGAGTTAGGTGTTCAGAAAATATCAGCCGTTGCATTTGTTGGACATTTATACAAATAGCTAGTCATCCTACACACAGTTTATAAAAAGTGATCTATTAATAACAAAACAGCTCCAGAGGCATATGGCCTCTTAATATTCAGGTGGAATATCAAGTGTTTAACTTAAAATAAGGGCAAGAGCACAAAGAGTGGTCAACACATTGATTTGGCTGCCAAATATAGTTTTTACCATCATAAATCTCAGGCTGACGACTGCACAAAGCCTGCTTTACCTAAACACTGCCAAGTAGGGGTGTTTATTCACCGATTGGCTGATAGTCACTATGACAACTGATGCCACAATTAGACAAGTACAATCCCACTTTCAAACATGCCCACAATTCATTAATTCAGCAGGACTTTTGTTGACAGTATGTTATGAGGGAAATATTTAATACAATTCCAAGGCTGATATATTCTCTTGTTATCTATAGCAAAATAAATTACAAGAACTGATGAAAACAACCATTTAATTAGGCTAAAGTAAGCCTGAGAAGCTACTCTGTAAATTTTAGTTTATTAAATGAACTCACGGGTTGACAATACTGCGTGTGTGGAAACGTACTGATGAGGTTGAACAAACAATTTTAAGGCTAAACTACGAGAGGCATTATTTTCAGCAAAACAAAGGTTTCTGGCCTTAAACCCCGCAACCCCAAAGAGTTTTCTACCAACACCTTTCCTATATCTAGGAAGGAAACTGCACACCAGCTATCTGGTCGAGGGCTGTAGGTAGGTGTAGACATGTACAGCGATCTTAATGCTCAAGTCAAAAGTGACTTGTCTACAATTTTTTGTTCTCCACTGGACTACTGTCTTAAACAGTAAAGGAGGAGGTGGAAGGCCAGAGGAAGCTAAGGCCAGGTACAGACATTACATTTGTACCAGTATAAGTCTGCACCCATAACAACAGAAAATTTGGCGGACACTGGTTTCAAAATGGTGAACGCTGGTCTAAGATTTGTCCCCCCCTGCGAATGTGTATTCTGTTTGCTACCGATCTAAACTACGCTGCTTACAGAAAACCGTGTAACTTAGATCAATTCGGCCCAAGGCTTTTTGAATGTCTGTACCCAGCCCAAGAGTGTCAGAAGGGCCAACAAAGTTAAACAAACAGACAAAAAGCCTTAAAAGACAATAGCAGCAGTATGGGGTTGTAAGGAGAGTTAGAAAGCACTAGAAGGCCTGCACAGAAATACAAACGGTTCTGACTAGAAGGGCTTTGAGAACCCAATACAGGCAGTCCTCAGACTTACGACACAATTGGTTCATCTTAAGTTGAAACGTTGCAACTTGGAACCGATTTTCCCATAGGAAACAATGTTATAAATGGGGGATTGGTTCCTGAACCAAGGCCCAATACCCTATTTTCACCAAAAAATAACCCAGAATTTTGTACTCAATCAGTTATAGATGAGTAATATAGCTACATTAATGTATTTATATTGTAAGTAGCAATCATACTGATTTGGAAGGACTTCTTTGAGGTGACTTGGCTGGACTTTTTGAAGGGCTCCTGGTTGGACTTTTTGAAGGGTTCTTGGCTGGAGTCTTCTTAGGAGTCCTGGCTGCAGGTTTTTCTGGAG
>NW_017728997.1:11436904-11440369 GCF_001723915.1 Gavialis gangeticus
TGTATTTATATTGTAAGTAGCAATCATACTGATTTGGAAGGACTTCTTTGAGGTGACTTGGCTGGACTTTTTGAAGGGCTCCTGGTTGGACTTTTTGAAGGGTTCTTGGCTGGAGTCTTCTCAAGAGTCCTGGCTGCAGGTTTTTCTGGAGTCTTGTTTGCTTTCTTAAAGAACGTGTCCAAGGAAGTTTGGACAGATGGAAGATGGGCGACGCATCAAGCATTGTAAAGTCAAAACTGACGTCGGAAAGTTGAAACAGGGTATCGATTTATAAACGTTGTAAGTGTGAAACGTTGTAACTTGAAACGTTGCAAGTTGAGGACTTACTGTACAGACAAATGATTAGGGGCTTGTTGGGGATAATATCTAAATTGCTGTTAGTAAAACCAGGTACTTCAGTCCACATTAACAAACAAATGAACTGCCCAGGGCTGCCATGTGAGACAGGAGCCATCATTGTACAGTGCCACACAAAGAATAAGGGCAGAAAGGTTTAAAACAACGCTAAGTGCAGCCCAAAGCTTCCTGATGTGATTTTCAAAGCCAATTAAAAAATCTTAACAGGGAGAGAAGAACTGCTTCCTTTCAATATATCTAATATTCTCATCCTTAAAAGATTTCTAATCAGAATATGCTTTATGGATCATTGAGAAGAAAGGATACACTGGGCTGGCTCTGGATTTGACTTAACTGCCCACTAACTCCTCCCTGGCTCCCTTCCTCCCCTCCTGACTCGCAGATTGGAATATCATCACAGCAAAAACCGTGCTTAACACCAGGCACAGACAAGTTCTGGATGAGCTGAGCAACTGTGCACGGGAGTATGCATGTGGGGGCCTAGCGCTCACTTATTCCTTTAAAACTCACTGTGCTTTTAAACGTGGGTCAATTCAGGCAAAGAACTCAGTCTCAAGCTCGTAGTCTCACCAATGGCAGAGGTGAGACTATAAACCAGTTTATTGAGGCTCAGTACTTACTGTGGTTGTTAGAAACCATGAAATAGTAATAATAGGGGATTAGGTCTTTCCTAAAACAGAAATAAGATGTGACCTTTACTTAAACTTCCAGACTAATGAGAAACCTGTAGGTCCAAGATGCCCCCCTTCCCCCTCCCTGCAGTTTTCCGTACAGATTAGGGGCCCCCTATTAGATGTGATGTAGTGAGGGTTTAGCAAGACAGTAAGATGGAGGGTAGCTACTTAGCTATGGATAGTGGACAGTATGTTAATGGTACAAACCTTTTTGGTTGACTGGCTCATTTTGGTTTATTCATTCACTGTTATAACACTTCCTCTCATGCCTCCTCATTATAGTTTTGCTGTACATGCCTGCATGTATTTTGTACACGAATGTCAAACATACAGAAAAGAAACTGTTCAAAAAAAATTAAAAGCATCTGGATCCAATGTGACACACTGCAGTGAAACTCAGTGGCTGGCATTTATAAAAACTCGTGACAACTACAGCCAAAGTCAAAGCAACCTATGTCAGATGCAGGCAAGAAGAGCCTTTTTGAGGCTTCTGTGATCCTTGCTAGCCAGTGTTACAGTAATACTAGAGGGGACATTCAGTGGTTTTGGAGAGACTGGGCATTGCGACAGACCAAAACACACAGATGGTGTTCATGTAGGCAGCGTTAAGTGTTGCAACTTCTTAACAAGCGAGTCTGAATGACTTCCCAGTTAATGCATCCATCTCTCTGATTTCAGTTTTAGAACCTGAACAAGACAAGAAAGATGGTAACTAAGTTCAGGGAAGCAGACTGCTTTCTTTTTTTATCTAACAAGCAGGTATGTTCTAATCCCCAAAACACCTGAACAACCACTTAGCAACATAGTCAGGAAACAATCAAACTATTTTGTACCGGGCATCCGTGTCCATAATTTCTGTAGTTACTGGAAGGGAACGTGGTTGCAAAGCTGGTGGTTAGTGCAAATTAGTCCCCTGGCTTTAATTATTTTTCAAATAAACAACGGGGAGCTGGTGTTACAAACAGCTCCCGGTTGCTATTGTCTGAAACCTATATATATATATATATATATATATATATGAAAAATTGGTATCTAGTAGCACACTTTTCACAACTATAACTAGATAAAGTGGTCTGCTTGAATAAACCCTTTTCTAGAACATATATCTATATCATCTCTCATGCTATATAGTACTTTTATATATTACTTTTATAGTATATCTGTCTATATATAGTACTACTGATAGATACATATATATCAAACACTGTACTACTGAGACATCTATTCATTTATTGCTACCGGTAGTGATATCTATATTATATTATTATATAGATATCTATTGATATATTTATATCTATCTATCTATATCTCATTATCGAGATAGATAGATAGATAGATAGATAGAAAGATAGATAGATAGATAGATAGATAGATAGATAGATATGTAGGTGCTATTCAAAGAACTCAAACCTGAATATACTTGCTTGGTTACCAAATGGCAGCTTCTGTGTCCAGAACTCAGCTCAAGAATGCAACAGGAGGATTTTTGTCCTAGCTAATTTCAATCTTATGTTGCATCCATCACTACAAGCACCATGAGCATCATCCAAACCCCGCCAACATTGACAATAGATTTGCATTCACTACAAAGGTGTGGTCCTTATTGAATCATTCCCCCTGGGCTTGGAGCCGCTGTGTAAAGGTGGGAGGAAGGCATGCACTGCAAAGTGGAACTGGGGATGAGGAAAACAGCAGGATCTGCTGGGTGGTCTCTCAACTGACCTGTGAATAGTCTGTCTTTGTTCATAGCAGCACAGGGACCATCTCCCATGCTGCGCTCTGTGCCACGTAATGCAGGTCTATCCTCTAGATCAAGGGTGTTGATTGAGTTGGACTGGATCCTGACCACGGCGTTTCTTGTAGGCTGGGTGACCCACTTGCAGATTCGGCCACTGGGGCTTCTCACTGAAGCTGCCAGAACCATTGTGTTGGCATCAGCAGCCAAGGTGTTAATGCTCTACCACTGCTGCTGCTGAAATGCTGATTCTAGTCTCTCGTGGTGGCCAAAACCACTCAATTTGGTGGCAGCATTCACTCACTGCCTGCTGGCCGCGGGACTACTGGAGCCACTGTGGCCACAACAGCACAATTGAGTAGGGGCATCATTAGCTCCTTGGCTGCTGGCAGCTGAGACCAGAAATCCTGGGGGAAATATGACTCACCTCTCCAGCCCACATGCTTGACATCCCTGCTCGAGAGGACTTCCCAGAATCCCAGTCTCTCCCAGGCAATAGACCTGGATCAATTCCACTAACTTGGAAGAAGTTTCTAATGCCACGGAGCAGAGTTTGCACTGAGGCCAGGCTCTAGCCTCTCTTTTACTGCATGGCTCCATCATGCAGGGCTTTCCCTGGTGGCATGCGAGTCCCAGGAGCTTCATGGGAGCCCCGCGCGATAAAGGCGGGCTGGCCTGGCTCTGCTCCTTGCTGCCACA
>NW_017728997.1:11440603-11459097 GCF_001723915.1 Gavialis gangeticus
CCCCCACACCCACGCCCCAACATACTTCACCCCCCCACAGCTACACTCCCTCACAAACCCCGCATGCGCCCACATACACACCCTACCATACACACATACCCACCCCGACACAATATACAGGAGTATATTTATTTTTGAGCTATTATGCAATCGTCTCTATAGACACTCCGCAAACACACACAAATCAGGATGAAAATAATTTTTTAAATAAAATTAAAATACGTTATAGTAGATGTTTGACTTTTAGTATGTGATTTGGGTTTTTTTCCGTTCCAAGATGGCAACCCCACCCCGAACCCCACCAAACTTCTGGGGGCAGAAATACCAGAGTACTTCTGGGGGCAAGGAGAGGTGAGTTAGGGGGCAGGACTTCCATTCCCAAGGTGGTGACCAGGGGGCAGGGCACCTGTCAACGGGTGGGGCTACCATTGCTGCCCTCAACAGCTCACCAACACTCTTTAAATGATCCTCCAGCCAAAATAATTGCCTACCCCTGGTGTAGACTGTTACAATCTGAGTCTAACAGCAATATTATACAGATACTATTGTACGGACCAAAAACTGCCTCTTCCTTAACACCGCTGGTTGCATTAGCATAAGTTTGTTTCAGCCAAACTTGCTTTACAGATTAGCACCCATAGATTAGGCCCTGCATGCTGAGTGACATTGCAGGAACGGTAAAAGGAGGTCCAGGAGATCTTTTGAGAGTTAATGGAGAATTGTCCCTTGTAGTGACAATGGAAGACCCTGGCACAGAGAGCACACTGAAACCGTTTTTTAGCATTTCAATCATTTGCTGTGCGCCAACCTTAAAATTGCCTTAGATCTTTTCCGGGGCCATCATTACACCAACAGCAAGGGCTGCTGCCGGTATAATCTACAAGAAGCAACATGTTAGCAACTAGCGTGCATGGCATAAAATAAAATCAGATTAAGAACCTTCACGTAACATATATTAGATTAGTTTGCACTTTTAACACGGTTCATCCTGGCACTTGCAAATTAGGGAAGCACATATTACCCACAGTTAGCACACACAATGGACATGCAGAAAGTAAGAGACTTGCCCGAAGGGATGCAGCAAGATAGTAGCTGAGTCAGTGATATACTCTACAGCAGGGCTGTGCCAGCTTCGTAGCTGCTGGGGGTTGCGTGCTGTACTAATTGTGTGGGCGCTGGGCTGCACGCTATGTAGGTGGCATGCTGTGGGGGCCGCATACTGTGCAGGGTCCCAGGACCCCACCATGCGCCCCCTCCACCCGCTGCATGGGAAAACTTCACTTTAACACCCCCTGCCACACCGGTAAGCCCTTCCCTTTCCCTCCACTGCTGCACAAGCAGCACACAAGCCCCTGCCAGTCAGACCAAGAGCTTACTAGACCCCTCCTGCTGCACTCTCCAGCTCCAGGGACTCGAGCCACCACTGCAGCCGGAGGAGCAATGGTGGGAGTGGTGGCTAGGCAGGAGCCCACGGGCCTCTCTTTACCCCCTTACAGGTGAGATGAGGCCTGCGGGCCACCATTTGGACAGCTCTGACCTAAAGATTTTGATTCCCAGACTCCTCTCACCACTAAACATCATTGCCTTGGATGGTATTGTCAAAGTCAGATGAATTCTCTGGTCACTCGCGTGTGTCAGAGACAGTAACCTGATCCATCCAGATTAATACAGACCTCATGAAGTGCTTAAGTGATGCATGCTTTTTCTCCCCCACAGGCCTATGATTACAAGGGCTCTTCTGAAAGGTTCACCGAGTGGAAATCTCACCCATTGTAGGCCTTTTCGAGGAACTTCATCAAAACCCCGGTGCAAAACCCATTCATGTTAATGGAAAAGCTTCCCAGCTAATTCACCAAATGTTGGTCTAAGAGCCCTGACGCTCTACGTCCCTCGGTTGACACGAAGGCTGAAGACGACGAATAATTCCTTGTGCAGTGTTAGAGAAAACTCATGACACGAGCGCTACTGTGCTGATGGGAATTTCCACGTTTTTATGCCTTGTGGCACTAGTGGATGCCTGCCGGCAGGGACTGGTTTGACAGTTCTCAATTAAGAGCCAGCTTTGCATTGTCTCATCAACTTTACCCCCGTCTCCTTCAACAGATTGCTTTTCACTTGCATCATCAGGACCCTGCCGACACACCGGATTGCAGCCTGCTGCCCCCGTAGACGTATGCCATTGGCTCAACTTCTGACCGTTACCGCAACATTGTACTTGATTACAGCCTCGTCATCCTGGAAAGTGTATGTGTTAATGAGATAACGAACCGCATGCTTAACCGTAAGCATGTGAATAGCTTTATGAGCTTCTTTCAGGTATATTGCTTTTAATGGGACTGCTCATATACTTACATTCTAAAAACTTGAGCAAGTGCTTCATTGAATTGGGGCCTGCCAGAAAAATGCAAGAACAATGTGCATTTTGATGGCAGCGTGAGGCTTATTTTTTTTTTTGTCAGGGAGGTATTTAGAGAGCAGAAATGAGCTTACGCTGCTTTAAAAAAAAAACAAATATTCAATAGGTACCAACCTAGCTTCTCAAGGTGGCTTTAAAAATTAAATTCTAAGTTCTTCATAGGACTCAGCTAATTGAAGCATGGGCGTGTTAAACTTTCTGCCTGCAAACATGATATATTAGACCATAAGTTCTTGCACGTAACCAAACACGAGGCTGCATTCATACTATGCTCTAAAGCAGCAATTTCCAGATTTTCATGGAGGGCTGCTTTTCAAGGGATGGTTTTGCTGGTTTTAAATATGAATGTGTTGTGACGCTCTCGTTCAGTTAGGACTAAGTTCTTATGTAATAGTTACCAATGGACTTAAACAACATTTGAAAGCCAGTAGTATACTTGAAAGAGATGACTGTCAGCTCTTGTAAACTCTAAAAGTCGAGACAGCTACCTGACCAGAAAACCACTTATTGTAGGTGTATTTCTCACTTTTAAATGCTAATATTGTTATACGGAAGGCAAAAGCAGAACCAATTTAGTGGGGGGGGGGGGTTTAAATTCTAATAATCTTCGTCAGATTTGTTGTGGTAGTTTAGGCGTAAACTCAATGGAAATCTTTTCACTGACTTCAATGTCCTTTGGGTCCGGCCTCTAGGGAAAGGCTAAGGTGAGTGACAAAGCGATGATGGCATTTCAGATCAAATAAAGGATGAAAGACATAGCTTATGATGAAAGGAATGATCCGACTTATGGGACAGAACCAGCCCTACTGCCTTTACGTATACGAGTCATTTCATACATTGCTGGTGTGTTGGGACTGCAATATCAGACTCATGGAAAAATTAAATACGCAAAAGCGTAATATTATTGTATTTCTGGCCTGCTAATATTATTGTATTTCTGGCCTGGTTGCTGCAATCTTGTGCCTGTATCACTCAAGGACGTGGAACCCTGCGGTGGCATTATCTTACATAAAATCACCTAGGTTAGCACGAAACAAATCTGATGATAATGTGCTGCCGCAGTGCCACTGCGCTCATGTTTCTCCTGTGATGTTATGCATAGAGGTATCAAAACTTTGCAAACGCAAGGGAGCACTGCATCTCCTAGTATTTACTAAAGGGAAGCAATCAGTGTTTCTGTACAGCCACCCAACAAGCTGAAGTTATTAAAATATAATGTTCAGCCTGCTTTTATTTCAGCCTATGAATAAATATATTCTGCAACTTATTTCCAAAACAAGTGTCTGCTCTTGCTAGCCTTGCCATGTTATGTTGCATCTCAACACATTAAAAGTTAAAAAAATTATTTAGCCTGAATTGTTAAAATTTTCATTAATGGCAATTTATGTCACTCAAAGAAGCCTCCTTGGGAAGAACATGGCATGCTTGTACAAACCTATTATGAGAGTTGTCAGAAACATTTGTCCTTATGAAATATAAATAGACAGTATGTTAGATGATTTAGTGTGGGATCTGTTATTTATTTAAAAACAAACAGGTTTTTTTTATTTCATCTTTCAGTAAACCAGGTCGTGCCGCTAAGATGATGAGGTTCGCAGGCTAATGATAATGCCTTTGTAAATATAAC
The DNA here is from genome assembly GCF_001723915.1 of Gavialis gangeticus. Taxonomy (NCBI): domain Eukaryota; kingdom Metazoa; phylum Chordata; order Crocodylia; family Gavialidae; genus Gavialis; species Gavialis gangeticus. The sequence goes on from NW_017728997.1 coordinate 11,444,647, forward strand.
TAGCAACAATTGATTCATTTCTTACAGTGCCCTGTATTGAGAGGCCAAGGCAGTGTGGTAACCTGCAGGGATCCCTAAATTTATATCAGGGCAAATCTGCAATGGGTGTAAAAAGCTGAAGATCTGGCCCAAGTGACTAAAGAGGTGCAGAGGAGCCTCCAATTTGCCAGTCCTTTGACTACCTGCTTGCAATGGGACCCAGGTAATGCGCATGGTTCCCACATGAATTGTGGAAACACTCCAGGCATCAGACCCGGACACAGGCATGGGCGACTCGGACACAAAGGGAGCCCGAAAATGGAAAAAAAAAATTACAATTGAAAAAAATGAAGTTTTAATATTGCATCTATATGGGACTGGCAATGTTATCAATTGAGAACGAACCACTTAAAGACATGGATGCCATAGATGTGATAAAGGCTTCTGCAACAAAAAAATCATTCTCTCTGGCGAAGTGGGGTCTGATACTAAAAGTTTATCTGGGGCCGCCAGGCATTATTACCTTCCCTGGAGAACGTTGCCTTTCCTGTGCGTTACCTTCCGTACTGGGGAACTCTTTACAGGACTGGGGCTAAAGGACACACTAACATTAGTTAATGTAAGAGCCACAAGACATTGCAGCCTACTGTTTATTCCTGCCATTTCTAATGGCCCATCTCACAATTTTCTGTCCAGGGCACAGAACACAGTAATTCAAATGATGATCACACACTTTACTTTACATCTCTATTGCTTCTAGATATCAATACCAGGCCCATTACTGTGGTCCCTGAGTACCTGTAATTGCTGCACCATGTTCTCTTCACTCGCAAATTTTACGCTTTTGCCTCACTAAGAAAATTAGCCAGTTCTTAAAGACTATTTCAATACGATGAATCCAGCCGGTGCTGGCTAAGGCGGCGATTCCTTTTTTTCAATTTTTTTTTAGGGTTAACGTTAATGCAGCTCTTCCCAAAGAAGTCCGCTAGGGAGCGCGGCACTTTTCAGCTCACCAGGTTTATTATCCAGAATCCATTTCAGGTGGACAAAAATCCAGCCCAATATTTACTTGCCACTGGATACAAACGTTAGCGAGTGAAGTCTGCACAAGTGTCAGAGAGGTGGATAAATCCTTCAACTTTGTTAAATGTAGAATAAAGGAGAGAATAACTTGAATTAAATTCCTGTGCCCACTTGAAATGATGTCTGGCTGTGCCTCTGTACCTGTGCCTGATTTTTGCATGAAAATATTCTCTTTGTCCCTATCTGGTGCTCTCCTTCAAAAAGGAATTGAGTTTAAAAAGCAGGCAATAATGTAAGATTTTTAAGCAAACAGTTCAATATTTCCTTTAAAAATGTTCCCTGTATTCAAGAGCACTTTGATTTCTATCTTTTTTTTTTAAGGCTTTGAAACTGTACCTTTTAAAAAAAAAAAAAAAAAACGACGACCATCCCTGATTTTGGTCTTTTGTTCCTTTATGAGCTTTGTCCCCGACTTTTAAATGTGGAGAGAGTTGGGAGGCATGTTGCGAAAGGAGAGAAAATAAAAAAAAAAAACCCTTGCAAACGGTGTTAAATATACCTTTTGTTCATTATGTTTAATATAAAGTTTGCTAGCAAGATTGGTATTGAATTATACATTAATTTCAATGCTAAATAACTGTTCTATTTAAAAAAATCTTAGTTTTCTTATAATGTACAGTAATTAAAAGTGAACCAAAAGAGGCAGCAATAAATCAAGGTGCACAATGCAGCAAAAATATTATAATTAATATTTAACATACGTTTTGATTACTTTTAGAGTAAGTACAAGAAATATCAATTAGAATATATATTCAAACTTTGCTGCCGTTTCCCCATTATACTGTGGAAAAGGGTTATTTTTAATTCTGGATATTGCATACAAAATAATACATAGTCCCTAATTAAATATAAGGCTGCAATTCAATCGAGGGTTTCTGCTGATGTCATAAATAATAGGAGCACAGCTCGAGGTATCAATGAATGGCAGCCAAACCCTGAGATTGAATTACAACTTCAGCATTCAGTCTGTGGATCTGTATTGTTATTTGTAATAGATGGAAAATGATTATTATTATTTTTAAATGCAGACAAAAAGAAGGAAATTTGAATTCAAAATCTGGGACTAGGTGGTAAAAGATTAGAACGCGTGTGATTAGAGAACACGGCTTATTGGAAATTGAAATGTACAAATGTGCCAGCGAGTAATTCCATATTATAGACTATATTCTGGGTATATATATGATGGTGGGGGGAGGTATTTTTTAGCCTATAGACATGCCGCTTTTCATGAGCACAGTCTGTACCCTGAAAATGATTTGTGTGCATCTGTCTAATGAACATTGCCACTAATTAACTGACTTGTGCCCACAGTCCAGCTAGCTGGAAGTACAGGCAATTAGATTTGTACCCAGGAGTTACCTGTGAACAGAACAGTGCAGGCTCAAAACGACGACAGCACTTGTTACCGTTCTGATCCTCTGCACGATGGGGAACTTCTCCATTTCAGCCCCGTATGGGGGAATGGGATGGCGCTCTTCGAACTGCCCCACGTCTACATAACGCCTAATTACACGTGAATGCCGTTCTGCATACAAGTATTGTGTCCAGGTGGAGCTTTCATACCGATGACAATATACCTTCCTCTTGACAAAATGTAACTTTGGGAATTAAGACGCTTACCCCAAATAAACCACCTTTTAATAACGAAAAGAAATATATTGAACCTATTGGCAAGAGGCAAGGATTTCTTAGGGTGATATCTTTTGTTGGACCAACTACATAGTCAGGATAAGAGTCTGACAAGCTTTCAAATGCAAGACGTTGCTCATCAGGTCTTGCATTCAAACACTTGTCAAGCTCCATCCCAACTCTACAGTCGGTCCAACAAAAGATATCACCCCAAGAAATTCTTGCCTCTTGCATAATTCATGGACCATCATGCCTACAACATCCCACTGACATTATTTAACATACTGGTGCTGTCAGGTAGGGTGTATATAAAGGAAAGAAGAGCGGTACTTAATCAGTATGGAGGCTTGCTCTCAACAGATTGTGTAACGCCTACCTGCTATACTGTAATCATAGGTCACATATTTATATTTCATGCCCATTTTCTCCTGCTTGCTACGTTAACCTGGATATGGAGATATGCATTGATCCCCCTGATTTTGGCTTGCAGGTGGGAATCAGTAAAAGGGCTAAATTGTGGCGTGAAAAGGACAGTCATAACTTCACTGATCTGGAGTACACCAGGAACTGGACTATGGCTTAGCATCACAGATGGCTGCCTGGTTCCCCTGATTTCCTCTGGGAAGACAGAAATCTGGGCCATCTGGGCCAGACTTTTACCTGGCATCTTACTTCCTCGTCTGTGCTAACTCAGCTATGCTGGCTTGTGTGTTGAGGGGGCAGAGCTCCACGTAAAACCAACCTCTTTCCTGGGAAGAAATAAACCCTCTGGAGGCTGCTGTTTCTCCCCTGCCCTACTGTCCTGCTTGTGTAAGGTAGGCTTACATCTCTCTGTGGGCCACAAAACAGTCCTCAGGTGCTTTTACAGCCAGTGAATCTTCTGCCCCCTCTGTTAATGAAGCAAATATCTTTTACTTTGTATTATTGGACTGTAAGTCGACATACTCTTGCCACTCTAATAACCACATGGGATTTTAAGGAAAAGAAAAATAGGTTATTCAAGAAACTCAAATTTGGTCTGGCTTATGCTAACAAGAAGTGACCGCTAAGCAATCCTAAATATACACAGTTTATCTTCTTGTAACATAAGGATTTCTTTTCATATGTGGTAAAAGGAGATTATTGTTAGTTTTCTTATGGATATTTTTATGTGAGCTTGTGTTATTAAACAGAACAATTTTACAATCTTTGCTCCAAAAAGGCTTGTTTACTAAAACAATATTTATGCTGTAGCATTAGACGTGCCTGGATAATCTGTTGCATGCCATTCGTGCTGTATTTAAAAAAAAAAAAAAAAAAATGGTGAAAAATTCCTGACCTCCCAGATGCTTGTGAGTACCTCCAAATTGCTCATGGAAAATTAAATGACCTGGCCTTCATGCTACCTAAATATGTATTTGGTTTTTTGTACCAATTACCTGAAAATTACTTCTTGGACTTAAAACCAAGTATTTTCTGATCAGCGTTTAACAGAACTGTGGCAGCATGAGGCAGATAGATACCTTCAGAGGTCTTAATGAGAGAGATGCACGAGAAGGGAAAAGCGATGTGCAAAATTTGAGTCTAAACTTGCATGCTCGCTCTCGTTCCACCGAGTACATCGCAGCACTAAGTCATGTGCATGCAGTATATTCTGCCGATGCAATAACGCTGGCATAAATACAGCTGCTTCTACATAGCTGATAAACAGGTATTTCAATTTGTAAAATACAAGCTTACATTGGTACAGGGAGATGTTGATCCCACAGTGATGTTTAGAAAATGAAAACAGCTGTCTCCGTCCCTAGACGCACATAATACTGTAATAACAATCTTCCTCCATGATAAGGTACTGGAGGTGTCGAACAGATACTTCTCTCCTGTTCCTCAGTTGAGTCTGACTTACTACCAAATACTGTTTCTTTACTTTTTTTCTACAACTAGCTGACAGATTGCATAGAGTGAGACAGCGGCGTTGTAGCACCTGCTGCCGTAGCTCTTGAGTTTGGTCTTGTCTTAGCTCTTTTAGGGGAAGAGGAGAAAGCCATGAACATCCTTCACCATTTCCCCTCAAACTGGCAATGGCTGGCATAGATGCAGCGCTTCTCGACAGAGAAAAGTCTTAGTCGTTCTGGAATCGGTTTTACCCTTATCATTTTGGTGTTGGCAGACCAAATGCTGCTTCAGCCATACTAATGAAACCTGGCCCCTTAGGTCACCGGGAATCTTGCCATTTGGCTGGGATGCCAACATTTTCCATTTGGCTGGGACAGCAAACCCAAAAGAAAAAGTGCCATGCATTGGGTGACGTTAACTCCTCTGCTTGCAGGTGAAAGCAACGTTTCAAGCCAACCACCAGCAGCAAACACCTTCTCCCAAGTCCTAAGGGAGGGGACAAAAGTTACTTTATCTCTTCCCTACAAGTCATCAAGGTGTAAAGGCAACAGCCTGGCTGTTCCCCTCTCTTGGCTGGGACAAGTTATCTAAGTTTCATCCTTCTTCCACAGCAGGAAAAAGGGTCACTGGGACTGCAAAGAGTGGGGAAAGAGAGAAGATAGAGGAAGAGATAGCTCATGATCAGCATGAGATGCTTCTCTTTGGGTAGCAGAGAGAGGAGAAGCAGTGGCATAGACTCATTTTGAGCGGTCTTGTCTTTGAACGGAGACCAGGTCAGTGCTCTGACATGGCCGAAGCCTTTAAGCCCATGGAAGCAATAGCTCGGCAGACAAATGCCTCGAGTTCCCCGCAGCCTAATTTTCGCTTGGGAAAGATAATGAGTTTCTATCTAATTGTTTATTGTACCTGCTGCTTTATATGACTGAAGATTGTTATAAAACACACTGAAATTGTGATTCATATATCACATAGCAAAGAAACAGGAGTCTTGCCTATTTGTGAATTACACCCCATTTTTCACAGCCTCAGAGCTTCAGTGAGCAATGCCAATGACTGGGATTTTGTTTTCTCTATGTATATTTTTCAGTCTTGACTCTCTGCTCTTGTCAAACACAATTTTCTCTCTTTGTTTCTTTCTTCCTTTCTGCTGCCAACGTTATGAATGAATTCCTGATTCTGTAGCCAAAACAGAGCTAGCAGGAAGAGAAATTTACATTGATCAGATAGCTTTTCATAGGTGGTAACATTAATTATATAAAATACTATAGCTATAGTGACAACAGTTTTATTATCATAAGTAGGGAGGGTCTCGTTCATTTTTTCCTCGGTGACTAAAGGATAATAACCTATAGACGGTGCGGCTCATCAACAAATAGAACCAGCTTTAAACACACAATCACTTTTTAGGTTCATACGAAGAAGTCAAGAGAAATAATAAAGATCCACTATGCTACAGGATACAGTAACCATTAAGCAATGGATTAAAGTTGAAACTTTTTGAAAACTGGACAATGGTGTATGAAATCTAAACCACCTCATGGAAATTTCAACATAAAATGGCACTGGAAGTGAGAAAAGCAGATTTTTTTTTTTTTCCTAGAGCTATATTTTTCTAACACAGAAGACAGAGAAGCATAATCAGTCATGGTCAAAACCCTGCCAGTGAATATTACTTATTTAGCCTCATATTCCAGGTGACTCACAACTTGTCTACCTGCCAACATCTGAAAATAATAAGTTATAGTAAAGTTATTAACTAGAACTATGTGAACTTTGAAGTAGCTAAACCTAAATTAAATATAAACATACAAAACAGCCTGGGGCTAATTAATTTAATTCAGGCTCAGTCACCTAGCTCCATCTTTGTTTGTTTGTACCTGGTTTTTTTCCCTTCCTCATCCTATGTGGTCTTCTCAGAAAGAACACCTGAAATGATGGGGTAAAGATGCAAGCATTTGCTCTTTCAGTCAAAAACATGTAGCCGCACAGTCCAAAGAAATGCTCCTCCATGCAGGGCTGGTTTGCAATGAATGCTGTGCAAAATCAATTCTCAGCTGGTGCAAGTCAGCGGCGCTCTACTGCCAATGATTTGCAGCACTGGAAGATCCAGCTCTAGAAAGGCTTATGCCCACACAACCTGCAGGCTGATTGGGAACCCCCCCCTATCTTTTTGACTGTCAGAAATAAACTGCTTACAGGCTGCTCTGATGCTACGTGGTGCTCCCTACAGGAGATCCCTGTACGTGCTAAAGAAATGTGGAAGGCTGGTTCTACAACTAGCACTAAGGGAATCATCTCTTGCTAACTTTTTAAGAAGCATTAAGCTATTTTACCACTGACTGAGCTCATCTGCTGCCCTCGATAGTCTGATAGCACATCCAAACGTTAGAGAACACTTCAATGAGCTTGCTTGGAGAGGCCACCTTTTCTCTCATGGCAAGATCATTTTTAGCATTTTATAGGTTTGAAACTTCTCCGAGCCTTGAACAGGGAGCGCAAGAAAAAAAACGTGCTAAAAATAAAAGTCTTGATTTGGAGTCGAAAGAGTGAAGAAGCAAGGAGATCTCAGAATTGCAGCCGCAGCACAAGGCAACAATAGACTGAAAATAATAATAAAAAAGTATCAGTTCAGCTGCCTTGTAAAAAGAAAAGAATGCACAATAGCACAACAGTGAGTTCACCTATTATATAATTGGAGGTTGTGTGTACATGTGCAGACAAGAAGACAGAACAAAAAGCCTCCTCTAGGAAATCCAAAACTTGGCAGGTTTGGCCAGGTAAAGTAGGAGGCTGGTAGTGTCTAACAACAAAAAGAAACAGTCTGTAACTAGGGTTTGAAGCAGGCTGCTCCTCTCCTTGCTAAACAGCAGCTGGTTTTATTGCTGCAGAACTCATAAAAACAAAGGGAGAATAAGTCTGGCGAGAGAAATAAGGCATAGCGAGGGCGAGAGAGAGAAGAGCTGCAATGTGAAACGCTGTGTGTCAGTTGTGCATCTGATTTCATACAAGGATGTCTTGGAGGGCTGTGGAAACACTGCAGGTCTTGGCTCCTGATGGATTTGCAATGGGGCTGGAGTTCAATTCCCAAGAGGTTGGAGAGAACCCAATCCCTGCAGGTGGGCTCTGTCTGGGCTACCCTCCACTTGCCCCCAAAGCTGCAAGCCCTACTTAACCCTAATGTCTTGACATGGCTTACCCAGCATCCTGCTCATTCCTTCCTGGGAATGGGTGCCTTCGTCTTATGGCATGTGGGATCACAAGTTGTACCTGTACAAAAAATCCTCTGTTTAAACATGAGAGGGTCGTTCTGAACCTGCCAGCCAGGCTGCAGTTAAGAGGGTGATGGGTTTTATATAAATAAATGTTGTGCACAACTATAACAACTATTTTCACATATCTGGCGTAATGAGAATGAATCCTTGGACACGCACACAATAAATATATTCAAAGTTATTTTACAATGGGCATTGGTTTGGAAGGAGCTTCATTACCAGCTTGCCAGCTACAGACTGGAGAGAAATTCATTTTGCAAACACTTATCTTCCATGAGATTTTAACTGGAAAGGTAGCATTAAAAGCCATCTCACCCACCTTTAAAAACCACTGTCCCTTAACATAATTTAATAGTCAGTATTAGCAGTGCCTTCCCTGCTACTGCTTGTTCCCACTCAGTCAAATGGGCCAGTCTGTTTAAGCTCCCCCGTGTCTGGTGAAGGATCCAGGTCACTTCAGTCACTCTTAGTAGCTGGTATGAACGAGAGCGAGCTATGGAGCAGCAATAAGAGCTATATTTGTGGCTAGTTATTGATATGACAGCTGCTTTGATTTAAAGCTTTCTCCTCTATTGCAACTTCTGTCATCTTCATTGTGAGTACTGCCTCCTAGGCTTGGGCTGGGGCATGAGGATATTGAAGAACAGATGGCAGACCTTGAAGAAGGACCTGGGGGTTACAATGGACCGTAAACTGAATATATGCCAACAGTGTGCACTGTTGGCCAACGGTATGCTGGTTGCACTATCACTTGCAAATCAAGGGAAGTGATTCTTCTGCTGTGTTCGGCATAAGGCCCCACCTGGAGCACTGTGTCCAGGTGTGGGCCCCACACTTCAAGAAGGATGCAGACAGATTGGAAAGAGCCTAGCGCAGAGCAACAAAAATGACGACAGGCCTGAGAAACATGACTTATGAGGAAAGTTGTGAAAGAACTAGGGTTATAAGGTCTGGAGAAGAGAAGACTAAAGGGGGGACGGTTTTCAAATACTCGAAGGGCAAATATAGAGTGGATGGGGACTGAGTTTTCTCTGGTGGAATAAGGAAAACTAGGAACAAAGGACTCAAGCTGCAGCAGAGGACATTGAGATTGGTGATCAGGAGGAACTTTTTGACGATGAAGCTGGCCAAGCACTGGAACAGGCTACCCAGACAAGATGTGGCATCTCCACCCCTGAAAATTTTCAAGAGCAAGTTGGACAGACACTTGGCTGGCATGTTTTAGTCAGGGATGATCCTGCAGGACTAGATGACTTTGTGAGTCCTACTTTCCTATGATGCTATGGAGAGATTCAGGGTGACACTTGTGGATAACTGCTACATGCGATTTGATAACAGACGCAGATCCAGGATTTCGCAAAGGCAAGCGCAGGAGCAGCGACCATCACTGTAGGTTTTAGCCTCCTTCTACCTGTCCCCACCAGGGTGGGCAGACTGGGCCACAGGAGCAGCAGTTGAAGACTTCTGTAAGTCCCCAAAGTAGGTAGGAAATCCTCCTCCTTCCCCTCCTTGCTCAGAGGCATGTCTCCTTCCCTCTCCCCTTTCTCCCACCTGCCACTGCCACTATCCTGGGGGTGAGGGGATCTCCTGTCCCCCTTCAGCCAGGCTGCGCGGGGGCTGGACTCAGCATGGGACAGCAGCAGGGAGGCGGCCTGCTCCCAACCTGGCGGGGAACACCTGGAGGGATCAGGCAGGGAAGGGGACCCCGCTTGCCTGCCGCTGCACCACTCTTCCAGGCTGAGCCCAGCCCCTGTCCAGCCTGGCTGGAGCCGGTGCTCCCTTCACCGTTGGGACAATGGATGTGGCAGGCAGGGGAGAAGTGAATGGGAGGGGAGGGGAAGTGCCACTGAGCAGGGAGAAGAAGGGAGGTGTACTTACTTTCTTCAGGGACTTAAAGTCCCTGAAGGCTGGTCCGACTGTATGGGCAGAAAGCGGGGTCCAGCAGCACTATCGCACCCCTTTTGGATCTTCCCTATTTGGTGGCAAATCATCTTTTCACGAGCACTACTGGGAGATACCCTGATTTCGAGTCTGGTCTGGGGTTGTGTAAACATACCGCATTTGTCAGATATGGATCCTTTCCCTTGTCACTGAAAATGCAGCTACTTCTACACTGAAGTATGACAGCTGTGAAATGCAAACACGAACCCTGCAGAGCAGTTCAGCGGAGGAAGCAAGGATTACCTTATCTAGTTTAAAATGCAGTTGGGAAGATGTTAGGTTAGCTAAACATCATCACTAAAGCTAGGTACAGGCATTCAAAGAGCCTGAGGTGGAATTGATCTAAGTTGCACGGTTTTCTGTAAGCAGTGTCGCTTAGATGGGTAACAAAGACAATGCACGTTTGCCCTTTGGTGGAGGGACTGGGGAGGGGGGCAAATCTTAAACCAGGTCCCACCATTTTTAAACCAGGCTGCGTGTGCCAAACTTCTGGGTTTTTATGGGTATCGACCAGTTTCCGATCACTTCTACCAGTAAAAGTGTAACGTCTGGACCTGGCCTTAGTGTAGAAGTCGTGGCACACCTACACTGCCATCTGCAGTGTGCCATAGAGGTATCTAAGCTAGCATTGAGACCGCTAGCTTGCAGACAGCTAGCTAAAGGACTAGAAGCAGTCAAGCTGCAACAGGACGGAGCTGTGCACAGGCTGCTTTACCATGCTGAGTTGGAGCAATGAGTTTAAACACCCATTGCTCTGAACAGTGCCATTATAACCTTACATGAGTATGGAAGATCAAAACCTCAGAACTGTATCTCACCCGAAAGTAAGGGTGGTAAGCCAGTCAATTGATCAGTTCAATATTGTCAACTGACTGGTCAGTTGACTACATATTTTTTGACTGGTCAAAGATTACAGCAATTTTATGGGGAGGAATTTTTTTTTTTTGCAGTTTTCTTGACAGAAATATAATTTTTAAATTGTTTTTGTCATATTTCTTAATTGAAAATGCGTGCTTTTTCGACGCATTATTTGACTGATTATTGTTGATTGACCAAACAACTATCCAACCCCACCTTAAGTAAAGATCTTTAAAATTATCATTTTCTCTTCATACAAAAAGGACAAATTAAAATCCCCCCTTTCAGTAATTATAAGCATCAGTGAGGGACTCAAACATCAAACGTGGGTAAACCCTTGACAACTCTGATTTAGTGCTTCAGCAGATACCCAATAATATTTACTGTTTAATTTCAATACAGATTTGCCCATGTACATACACGCATGCCCACCGTTTACTGAGACAGTGCATTGTCAGGAATTGGCCAGTCCCTTCCTGTTTAATGTACTTTCTTGTCCTCTTTTTCCATATCCTCCACATCTCTGTCTAATCGTTCTGCTTTTTTTGGAGTATAAGCTCTTTGGGGAAGCTACTGAGACATTTTTGTGTTTGTACAGCAGCTAACACATGGTGGATACTAGTACTGGAAACAACAAAAAACACACGTCAAATACTCTATTTTTATTTGGGACATGAATACGTTCTCTAATCTGCAGCAGCTTTCAGTTCGTCTGATAAATTTAACTGCATTATTGCGATTTAGGCCCTGATCCTGCAATTAAATCAATAAGAATCTGTCCAGCCACAGTACTCCATCCACAGGGAGCGCATTCCAGGATCAGGCTTTATTTGTAAATGTTACCAGATTATTTTAATGCTCATTATTGGCAGGTAGAGTATTAACTTGCAGAATACGATTAGAGGGAGAAAAATGCATCTCTCATTGTTCAGAGTATCTGGTATTAAAATGTATTTGAAAACAAAATCTGCCCTCATTCTTCTCCTTTTAAAATGGAATATATTAATATATTTCCTGAGATAGAGAATGTATAGTTATATGCAATATAAATGACTTTAGCAGGTGTTTGACCAATAGGTCTACAGGGCAGCATGTTTTTGGGAGGCATCTGGCCCTTAAAGATGAGCTTCCAGACTTCTTTGTGGGGCAGTGTTATTCCGTAAGATGCTAAACAAAGCTCTCCTCCTCCCACGATGCCAGACCAAAAGCCTTGGTGCACCTGTTGACATTAGAATTAGATGGATATTTATTACCAAACCAGATGACAGACACATGTGTAACAGGAAAAATCTGCTTGAACTGATCCCTGAACAACTCACAGGCAGGACCTTTTTTAAAAAAAACAAAAAGAAAATACTGCCCCAACACAGCGCTTGCAAAATGATAATGCATGATTATGTCCATGTGCCTCCAAGATATTTCATGTCATTTCAGGTTTAACATGAGGTTTTATAGCCATCTGGGAAGGAACAACCCCTCCAAAAGTAATATTTAGGCTGTCAAAAAGGCTTCTTTGTAGAGACAGATTCAAACTAGTGTCACTGAATTCTGTGCAAGTTCTGATCCAGATCCCAATCTGAACTGTGCAGCTGGCTGTCTTGGCGATCAACACATCTGAAATGAAACCTTTCTGCATGCTGGAGATGTTGAGATTTCAAACTGGATCCACATTTGGAGGCTGCTCTGATGTGCTGTAATTGCAGTGTGTCGGAGGAGACTCAATTAATTGAGCCTGCTGAGCAGCCTCCCACTTCTTATGTATCAGCATCCCCATGCTCCAAAATGGTGGCAGGGTGCTTTACCTAAAGCTTATTGAGCGAGTTTTTAGTTCAAGCACCCCTGCCAACATTTTGAGGCGTGGGGACACTGATCCATAAGATGCTGCGGCACTTTAATTAAATCACTGTCTCCTCCACCCCAGTAGTCGCTTGAGCCTCTTTCTAGGAAGGTTTGCAGCTTTGAGGGCTGCTCCCATAAACATGCTTGCACTTTTGACATGCCAGCCATCCCATTGACTCCTGCGATGCAGGCATTTAAGCACATCTAGGCTCTTGCAGAATTAGAGCCTTAAAACCAGATATACACCAGTACGTAGGAGTCTAAAGTTGCAGTTATACGGAGACAGAAATTATGGTATTAAAAGCATCAATGGGAGTTAGGTGGCAGAACCTAATCATTTAGTAACCACTAGCCATCTTTCCGCATCTGTAGGTACTTAAATACCTTTGTAAATTAAGCTACTTGTAGCTAAAAACTTAGAGAAAATTCAGGGGCAAATTCTCAAGAACAATATTTTTTCATCTCCATCTGCAAGGATACTGGTGTTTCAGGAGAGTTATTAAAGTCCTAGTGAAGCACAGGTGCAGAATACAAATCTGTCCTGATGAGGGGTAGATAACCGTTCATTCCTATTCATGACTGTGTATTATTTATACAACGTTTGTGGGCTCAGCGATTCAGTGGATATTTTTAAACAAATGTTTATACTCAAATAACTTTGCTAACATCTTATCTATGTTTCTCATCTCAAGTTCTTTAGGTGATTTTAGAAGTTTGTAAAACATCCTCCCATCTTCCTTTAAGACGCATGGTTTGGAACGGAGCATACAAAACAACGTCTTCTTCACGAATTGCTGAAAACTGGGGCTACGTCTTTGGGAGGGTATCCATAGTTTTTTAGTCCAATTTGCTGAGGCAATAAGACTACACGAGAACATAGGAACTGCCACTCTGAGTCTATTTTAGTCCCGCATCCTCTCTGTAACAGCCGTCAAATTCTTATGGCCCTGTTACCATAGTCCCACAGCACCACCCTTCCTGTCTTTAATATATTTTTCCTTCCATCAACTCTCTGAGACAGGCTGTAAGCAATATTAGTCTGAAGACAGGCAAAAGGCTGGGCAGGATAGTACCCTGGTGGCATCTGGTACTACCCAACTCTGTCTTCTGCTATTGCCCCTGTGAGTTAGGGAAATGCTAATGTTTTCATTTTCCAGGTTGAGAAATGAGTCATAGAGCATGTGGCCCAGATCCTCAGCCATTTTCTCCTCTAAGGCACCTGGGAGGATCTGCATCTAACTGACGTGTCCAAAAGCATGCAGGAATGCTATTGGGAGAACGAAACCTAAGTCCCCGGCTAATTAACCTTAACTGCTTCCCCTCAGCAGTTAGTTATGCAGCAACTCTCCCATGGGGAAACTTCTTCCTAATCCTCACTGGTAAAAATCAGTGGCAGCAGCAGTCTCCGGATACAAGGATGAAGTCTTCCAATAATAGGGAAGTCATCAGTGAGTCTGTACATGATCCAAGTTCTGCATGTTCAGCTGCAAAAATTGCAACTAGTTCTGGGAGGAAGGAGTAGATCTACATAATAGATCTCTACATTTGGAACTGTGTCTATGGTAAGGGCTTTTGCTGGCATCACCATAGTCACAAATCACACCTCATCCTATGCTTGCTCAGCTAGGATGGCAAAAAATTGTAGCATACATCTGGCCAGCATATAAAACAAGACTTAGGATTGTAACAATCACCAAAAGTAGGACAACTGAAGGAGCTGTTAAGCATGACTTATTCTATGTTTCTGAAACAAAAAGAAAATACAGAAACCAAGCCCCCCACAAAAGCATTGCAAAGCTCTCCTCCATGCTCTTCATGCCTCCAAAATGAGAGAGTAGGCACAAATGTTTGCCACACCCAGTCAATGATCACATGGCTTACTTTAAGCCGTGTGATTCTAGACCAGATGTGGCGTGTACAGCTGTTTGTCAGTGCTGGGAGCTATGTGGAGAACCCAGTATAAGTAATTCGGGGG
>NW_017728997.1:11459234-11461307 GCF_001723915.1 Gavialis gangeticus
TATGGGGGGAACCAAGTAAAAGAAATTGGGGGGGGGGGGGAGCGGGGGGAGGAGGGCAAGTAGCATGGGGCGACAAGCAGGTCCATGGGGGGTAGGGCTAAAAATAGTGCTTGGGGAGTAGGAACAGTGCAGCCCCAGGGCTGGAGTGAGCTGTTGGGCTTTCCCAGTCCTGCTGCTGTGCTCCAGCCCTGTGCAGATATTTGGTGGATTGGGTTAACCCTTTCCCGATTTAAGTTAGTGAACTAACTTAGAGGAGGTCTGCCATTTTTGGCCCAATTTAAACCCCCAAACATTGGCACAGGTGGGCACTTAGACTGACCTAAATCTAGTTAGCTGATCAAATGATAATGTCTGTACATTCCCAGAGAGTCTACATTTCGTGGAGTGCTAAACAGCATTTATTTGGACACGTTCATTGTTGTTTCAGAAAAAAACCAGCTCTGACCCAATTTCTGGTATGTATGGAAGGATCAGTGTTCCTGATGGAGGGAGGGGAGTGAATTTGGGTGCCAATTTATAAGACAAGTTTCACTTGACATTATCTGATATGGTCAAAATACTCAACCTCAACACTCAGGGTTTATAATAGAAATGCCCACTCAACCTTAACTCTGGCAGCATCAATTGTTTCAATATAATACACCATCATTGGACCTACTCAAGCTGCATTTTGATGATTTGGTTCCCTTCTAACACAGCCTTCAGGGCCCCCTTGCTTGTTAAAAATGTTTTGTCCTAGTATAGCTCAGGCTGGCACTCACGAATGCTGTCTTAAGGGCTACTTAAAGAGGAGAGCTTTAGGGAAATAAAGGAAGCCACAATGCATGCAACATCACATTTGTTGTCTGGTAAAGTCTATGAATAGTAGGTGATAATAGTGTTCTTCTAATAACTTGCTATCTAGAATGAAATTCTCCCACACTGCAAAGGCTTTCTGCAATGCTCTTCATGTCATTTAATCCTTATGGGTCTGCTGTACAAAAGGGGCTGAATGGAAGCAAATGGGGGGAAGTAAGCTGCCCCTCCATACTCCCAGTGCATTTAACAGAGGCTGAAATAGGCCACTGTGGTTTTTTTGGAAGCCAACCAGGGATGAGGCTATCAGCTCTAAGTTTAGCTAAACCTTGCAGTCTCGCCTAGGCCGGGGCTTGAAATTTCTCCCTCCCAGCCATTTGCAGAGTGCTCTGAATTAATAACCTGAACCGGTGTGAAGAATAATAATACTTTGCACTTCTATATAGCATCACATGTCTGGGTGTCCCAAAACACCTTGTCAAAACCTCACATCACCACCGTCAGGTCTGGAAATACTATTACCCCCACCATTACACAAAGGAAAACTGAAACACAACAAGGTTAAGTGACTGCCTGAGGTTCACATAACGAAGTATGTGGTAGAGCTGGATATAAAACATAGGTCTGAATTGTATACAAGTTCTTCAGGACAGGGACCATCACTCATTTTTTATGCACTGCTCAGTGCAATGTGACCTTAGTCCATAACTGGGACCCAAAGGTACTAGCTCAGTACAAAATGACATATAATAATGTCTGCTAACGTGGGTCTTAAAACAGAATGCCATTTTTCACTCCTAACTCCAAAGGAAAGCTCATACATATAGGATACGATTCACCCCAGCAGCAGGAATACACTGAGTCACTGCATCCCAGATGGCCTGGCCACGTCCCCTTCTGAGCCACTGTTGCCTACTTTATAGCAATATGGTCCCCTCCAACACAGAGGAAATTATTATGGCTACTTTCTACCGTGGCAAAATCTCAACCAGTTTTATTTCTTCATCCAGAGGACCTCTGCCAACATTTCTATCAGAAAAAAAGCAACAGGATGCGGGCTGAATTTAGCCCAGTGTTAACCAGCGGAGAGCTCCTGACATAGGATAAACATGACATTGGACGGTGTGATATGCTTCCCTCTCTCCATTATTTAACAATAACACCAAACAGTGCACTAGAAATCAACCACGTGTTTGTTCCCAATTCATTATAAAAAGGCATGCTACAGTGTACCTCGCTGCAGTCTTTTATACTCTTGATGCATCTGAAAGTCTTTTA
>NW_017728997.1:11466307-11474648 GCF_001723915.1 Gavialis gangeticus
CCAGGTCTTCAAAGTCAGGCTAGCTGTATCCTGCATATTCTCTCTGCATCATCTCTCTACGATCCACCTACAGCGCTAAACCCTTGTCCAGGCTCCCATCATCTTGCATCCTGAATACTGCAGTGTCCGTTACTCTACAAATACGACTTCTCTCAGCACGTACCCTTTTGGGATGCTACTGCAAATATCACTGTCCTCGCCTGTCATTTTGACCAGGTCACCACCCTATATCAAAACTTCCACAGGCTCTCCCTTCTCTATTACATCAAACAGAAGCTAATTTCTTCACTTTTAAGACTACTCCTGGCCTTTCTCCACCCTACCTGTCATCAGTTCTTCACTATCAAAACACTGACTCACCTCTGATTGGCCACGATTTCTTGGCTCGTGCCTACAGCATCTGGGATTTCCAGGCAGTCAGTCTCCCAGTCAAGTACGAACCAAACCCAGGATTGTTTAGTTTCTGAGATCGGACAAGATGAGGTGTGTGCTGCCACACTTTCTTCATTATTTTCCTTCAAATCCCATCTTAAGACACCCCTTTGCCATGATACCTACAAAAAAACTGACAGCACATAGACTGTTATTCTAATAACACTGTCTACCATGCTGACCAATAATGTTCCATTATTTCATATTCATCTATTAGCTCTTGGTTGATACTTATCTTGTAAGATGTTTGGTGCAAAGATTGTCTTTTTGGTCTGGGTTTTTACAGCACTAATACAATGAGATCCTAGTTCTTGACTAGGCTCCCGTACTGAGAGCACGAGAAATAAGGCTCTTGAATGACTGGAGGCTATGTTACTCCCTTTGAGAAAGATATACTTGTGTAAACATATATTAGAGAAACACACAGACGTGTACACATGCACACACACACGCTGCTTAAACCTTTCCTATTTTCCCGATGTGATTTTTTTTATACATAAAGCAAAGGTGAGCGTAAAAGGTATATTTACTTAAAATCTACATCATATCATAATACCTAACTTAAGCTGTTCAAATTATCCTGTAATAACTGATTTCTTTTTTCAATTGGCTAAAATTTCTATTGTAATATTTATCTATGAACAAAGTACAAAAATGAAGGGCTTTGAATTGTTTCAAATTAACAGCTATAAAGTGCTATTTAAATAATTTTATTCAAAACTAATTATTTGAGAGCAGGTATTCTAATACTTCTTTAACAGCAGGATGCAACATCTTTATATTATGAACAGGGAGCTTTTGCCATGTAAACTCATGGGGTGAAATCTCATCCTTGATCTTCAAAGTGTGACAAAGAGCTATTGATTGGGAGCATATTGTCATTTAAATTACAATTAGGGATGGGTGAAAGGTGGTTATTCACCAATTCAAACCTTTTTTTTTCTAAATGCTGTCAAGGGCAACTTGACCTTAACCCAAATGCACACTTTTGAAAACTTCTGAGAGTTTCAAATATTTCTCAGGAGCCAATATGATTTGTTTCAAGGCAACAAATCCGTACCTTTCTACCAAGTGCACACTGATTTCTATGAGCAACATAATTATGGACGTAACAAAAGGTTCTGTGGAAAGCCTTTGCTCTCAGTTACAGGGCAACCTACATGGATTGAGTGAAGAGATTTGAAGTTTAGTATCAAATTACACCATTCGGTTCATTTTCCTAGAATAGCTCATAATATGATCCAAGTCCTGTGTCCAAAGCCCATGGAAACTGTGATGTTAGCGGATGTTGGACTGTGCCTCAAGAGCTAAGTGGACAGAGACACCAGACTGGGAGTCAGGAGATGTTGGCTCCACCCTGGGTGCATGGCTTTGGACGTGGCATGAAGGGTGTTTGTGCCCGAAAGCTTGCAATTAATGGAATTTTTTTTGCAAAAATCTTGTTGGGCTAATAAAAGATATCATCGCTACTATGAGTCCCGATTGGCTTTGGACAAGTCAGTTGGGATTTCTGTTTCCCTGCCCAACCTTTGAATATACAAATGACAGGTTCCTCAAGGCGGGGACCGGCTCTTGCACTGCTTAGACATCTAGTTTAATGGACTCTTAAACCGTGTTGAAGTCTATAGGTGCTACCAGAATACAAATAAGAAAGGAAACACTGCAAGGACGCTTGTTTCTGTGTCCGACTGAGCAAAGAGAGGTACTTGCTTCCAAAAGATTCTTCCTCAAGCAGCTTTTCCCTTCTGTAAAGGGACTAGATTGCCCTGCCAGGTTAGAGGGGGAATCCCAGCCCTGCCAGACACACACACCTTCCCAGTCCTCCCTGGTTTGTTTTCTTGAATGGCACGTGTAAACCCCTTTGGTTATTAAGCAATACAGTGGGGTCACTAAGAGGAAATCCCCCAGCACCTCTCAACAGAACAGGATGGAATAGTTAGTTTGCTATACACTGGCAAAAGCAATAGAGGTCGGAGGCAAGTTTGCCCTCCGCCCCCGTTTTCTTTCCGCATCCAGTAGACGTGGACCCCCTTTTGCCCGGTATGGTGTGTTCGGCTTTCATTTGCAGAGTAAAGTCAACAGAAAGACTCCCTGTTGGCTTCAATGGGTGTTTTGACAGATCCTTAGTGCAGTATGAGTCCCTCATAGGCCTGGAACAATTCCTAAGATGTATCATATCCCAATCTCTGACAAAGAGCTAAACGCTCATAGTGCACTTAAGGAAGCAGGGAGTCTCGGGCTTTTACCTAACTGTTATATCAGGAGTCTAATGGATAAGTCTAAATTCAAGTCCTATTCTACTAGTCTAACTGTCTGATTCCTCTCTCTCTCTAACCTCTTTACTTCCCATTACATACGTGCAGATGCCACCGAGCTGCAGACTTGAGTGAACCCAGGGAGCTCTGGGCAAAGGCAGGGATGGCCTGTCTAATAAAAGTTCAAAATAAAGTAGCTTTTATCCGAGTCCAGGGGCTTGCAAGAAGCAGGAGGAGGGACGTTTGGCCTGAAGTTCACTTGTTTTTTGGGGCAGGTGATAATTGGAAGTCTCTGTTCATCTTGTGGCTCCAGAGCAAAGGAGAATGGCCTCACAGGATACCTTTTTTACTGCCAAGTAACAGAGAAGGGAGTGCGTGGTTAAAACAGCATAGCTTCAGTAACGCTTGCAGCTATTCGAATTGTCCAAAGGCCAGTACGCAGAGTCTATTTTCCAAGTTCATCGCGGCTGTCTGACATCCACAAAACGTTTTTGGAAACAAATGCTGTAGATCACATGTCTTCAATCAAATGAGATATTTAACAAGTCTTAAATGAAAGTCTCCCTGAAATGGCACCATCCACTAAGGTGCCTATATGGGCTCTGTGCATATTGCCACTTTGACTGAGACTGGTCCCACTTGTGTTTTTGCTATGTGAATAAACAAAACAGGACAAATCCAGCCATTCTGGCTCATTCATTTCACTGGACCTACTCGTGTTATGCATGTCAGGATTTGGCTCAGTAAGCGATCTATACTGATCATCAAATATGATCTACACTGAGCTGGAAATCACTGCACTAAGTTTGGTTCTTGACAGCAATACCCTCTGGCTGTGCTTCTCTTTCCCTCCATCTCTCTCAATGCATGCTAGCTCCATGGGACCTGGCTCCTGGCTGGGCTTCCTAGGTGTTAGTGGAATACAAAAACTAATCTTTCTGCTTGAAAAGGAAACCTGGAGTAATCTGCCTCTATCTTCATACCATGTATGTAATTATTCTGGTCTATAATAGGCAATCATTGGAGGCATTGCCTTAGGCTGGGCTTTTGCCCATGTGCTCATGCCAGCTCCTGTTCTGACAATATAAGCTAACTAAGTCAGAGCTACAGTCTTATCTGCTGTAGCAACCAACTGTCCAGCAGGACACTTCACACAATGTATGCACACACGGTTTTTGCAACGTCTGTAGGTCTCAGGTATGTTCAGGTTCTTAGTCAATGCAAATAAATGGCAGTCTCTGCGATCATCTCTACTGGGCCATGAGTTACAATCTTAGAACTGGAATAGAAGATATTTCTACTTATCAGGCTAGATATTAATAAATACACATTTGTTAAACTAGATGCCTGTGTATACACACACACACAAAATACTACCAAGTGTGCCTGCATCTGCAAAGATCAAAAACGGCTTCATTCGATTTACAAACCAGGGTCACTATAAGAAAACTACAACATAGGCTGTAGAGATTTTCAAAGTACAGACAGTTCGCTTCCCCAATAAAATGTTCCCTATAACTTTTTAGCAAAGCACAAAGTCTTGGGATGGCCAATATAAGCAGCGACTGGGACATTCGCATACCAGGAAATTCACAAGTCACTAAAATACTGGAAAATAGTAAAAGGATATTGTTTGTCACTGCAAATAGGCAATTTATATTATCATTGCTTTAAAGCTTCCAGGGTACATAATACCTATTGTATAAGAAATTACTGAAAGCTCTTATCAAGGTTAGCTCCTATTTTGTTAACCTGGCACTTTGCAAGGTAACATGAAAATTTAGAGGCAGAGCAGTTTTTTGATAAAATGCATGCAAATATAATTTCGGCGTGTTTAGAAAATGAGCACCTACTAGTCAAAGATGACTTGGGGATGAGAGATGTTTTACTGCCGCCTTGTGGACAATTTAAAAGTCTAACAAAATGCTGTTAACGTGGGCTAGTGGTTCATTTAAAAAAACTCCCTATTGCAGGCCTCTTTCAAACATTTATGCATTAATTCTACAAATTATAAATAAAACGTGGAAAGAGAGAAAAGAAGATTGCGTTTCATTTGGGAGATTGCTCCGAGTCATGTCAGGATGCAGCATTGGCTTTTATAGCGGTGTGAAACAGATTTTTCATGTAATCACACAGATTTCTAGGGTTTTTTCTCACAATGGGAAAAAAATAAATTTGTCCAGTGGGTACAAGGAAAAAATCATCATGGAAATTTAGCGGTTTGGTGAAATACAAATATGTTTAGATGCTTGTTTGGACTAACTGGAGCACAGGTTTAACTTTCTTTGTCAACTCTCCGGTCCTCCCTGTTTTTGGCGAGGTTAAAAATACCCTAAGAATAGCCCCTTTCATAGTATCTGTTGTTTCGGACCAGGCTAAAGCCAGCAAAGACGTAGGAATATGAATGTATTGTTGAAGATTTATATTTTTATTACTATTAAAAGGAAAAAACCGTACAAAAAGTTGTTTCCAAACTCAACCAAGTTTTGGCTTTAGATAAGATTTTGTACGCAGGTGTTACTCGAGTCCTACTCAATCTGAACCTGTCCCCCCATGGCAGTTCTTTTCAACTCTGCCAACACACCTCACGCAGCATCACTGATACCCGATAAAAGTAACGCAGTATATTTGCACTGAGTTTGAAAAGGCGAGAGAGCTTTGAGAGGTTTGAAAACACATTATGGTTCAGCATTATCTCCGATATTGAGAAAAGACCGTGAAACTAATGTGTTCAATTTCCAACACTTATCATTGCCTTAAAGAAGTGAATTCGAACATAAAAAGGGAAGCTTTTTTCCTTTTCTTTTCTTTTTTTTAATACCTCTTTCAAACTTTCTTCCCCCTTCATAAAGGAGATTGAAGCTACAATACAGTTAATACTTTCAGTCAATAATTTTTGTAGGAGCTACGGTAGCATTTTCAACATTTCCTTAACTACTACTGGCTCATCTGAGAATTCACAGACCCTGGAACGTATTCTCAATTGGACAAACAGCCTAACAAGCAAACGGATCATTCCTGAAATATTATGTACAGCACGTTTTGCTAAAATTATAACTACATAACTTAAAATGTTTATTTAAATTGTAAAATAGTCTCATTTCCAAATGCATGAATGAAAAAAAAACAAAACAACACAACACATTGAGGAGATTTTCATACCAGTATGAGATAAAACAGATATCAACATGACCATACACAATTCAAACCCATCAGCATTGCAAATGTTTATTTCATAACCCCACTGCCGTTCTTGCAAGCTTTGCAGTTTCTCATCTCGGTCAAGAGCGGAATCAGAAGTGTAGTAATCTCATGTTAATACTTGTTCCTCCAACATTTCCAGTCCAATATCTTTTTGAATCAAATAGCTTTTGCAGGATTGGCTAGGTCGGCTCTGGTGACTGAGCCAAAATAAAAGCAAAGTTTGGGACTTGTGTGGTTGCCCCATCGTTAATAGCAGTAAGAGTTTATCATCGTCATTATTATTCTAACCATAGTGAAATATAGAGGCCTGGACCAGTGATCCAGCCCTCCAGTGTGCTAGCCAGTATACACATTTAATGTAGAGTCTCTTGCAAAAAGGGCTTACAATCTAAGTATGGTTGTGAGGCAACAGATGGAGATATGCTAAACATTTGTTCTTTGTGTTGAGTCCCCAGTTTCAGAGATGAGAGAAGCTGCTTTAGTAAGACAGTTTTTGATATAACTGCAAGTCTAACACTTCACAAAGTACTCCTGAACATCAGGGGTACAGATCTTTAAACTGCCAAAAGCTCGGAGATAGACATCTTGTACAAGAACTTGAAACTTGACTGTTTCACACTGTTGAGGTTCACTCAACATCTTACTGGGTTTCAATCAGCATCAACTAAACCTCAGACTCAATTAAATACTGCAGAGCTCCATCTGCTTTTACACAGAGCAAGAGCAGCTGTAACACTGTGCCATAAGATAAGCCCAGATTCACCTGCAAGTTCTGTGAATTTTATTGGACCTTTCACTAAACCCAATAGGAATTTTCCACTTGGTAACCCAACTGCCTCTTCAAATGCCAGCGTTTCATACGCTTTCAGGTTTTGTTACAAACATTTCCGAAGTGTTAGAATGTTTAACACCTACGTTTAATATCTTAAAACCCAGAAAGAAGAGCTAGGGAAAAACGAGGGAGCTATAAATGAAAAAACCTTTTACATGTTACCATTTTGTTCCAATTTAAAATATTAAAAGTTAAGTCCATTGAAATAGTTATAAGAAGCCGTCTACAGAATGGGATAAAGTTACATCCTGCAAAAAAAGGACATACAATTTCTTGCTTAGGCAGGAAAAACACACTCAGCTAGCTTTAATTCAGAGAGACTCCCACAATGAATCCAATCGTGCTATATTAGCTATATATAACAGGTGTGCACCACATGCGCAGGTGAAAGGGTACCAGAGTTGTTTGATGCTCCTCCTGAATCCAAAATTTATTACAATACTATGAACATTTATGCAGTTGTTTTATTAGGTCATTTTGATAGTAATCACAGACATTTGAGATTTTTTTATTCCTTGTGTCCAAAAAAACCAAGGAAATGTACCTTGTATAGTCATTTACATCAGAGCAGAGATAATACAAAATGAATATAAAACAGTACCAGTCTTGCTGGAAACTGTTTTACCCAAACTTTGCAAGTGTGTAAATGACTGACTAGGGATACAGGGCTCAAGAAATAAAGTCCAAGAGATATCGTAGAGAACACCAGAATTTCACTTTTACTTCAATAAGTTTAGGACAACAACATAGCTAGGCAGTCCCTCACTATTCCCATGAACTTGGGAATCCACTGTATTCCCTATGAAATGATTGACAAAAATTCCATGGTATTTAAGGGAAGCTGGATAAGCGACAATTACCCAAATATTTGCTATTTTAAACTGTGAGACTAGATCTGAACCAAAATGCCAAGTCCAAGCTCCTTTGAACTTGGGAATGTTTAGAAGATTTGTATTTTGTGCCTGATTTGAATTAAATGAGCACAGCTTCTGATAAAAGTCAACGTACAAAAACCAATATGTAAGAATATTCAGTAATCACCACTATCTTATTTACAACACTCGTCCAGGATTGTATTTTTGTTTTTAAAGTTTTCTTTGGGCTATACATACACTTTAAAAATGAAACCTCTGGTGCTTGTATTCTAGCCACAACAGGAACTGCAATAAAAGCCCCAAAACACCTAACGGAGAACCATTAGGTTCTGTGTCTATGTGGGTTTTTTTTTTAAACTACATAAATATGCTACAGGATGTAGGACCATATACTATCCTAAAAACCATCTGCATTTTCATAAAACCAGCCTTAACATAACTTGGTACAAATATGCAATATCTTGAGTGGCATAGCTTCAGAATAAAATATGGACGGTATAGAAGTTCTGGCATTTGAGAAAAATGTCAGTTTTCCAATGATATCCAAGTTTAAAGTTTGTCAAAATATGGTTCTGATTTTTAAAAAAATGATCTTTTCAGTGGCTTACCATTCTAAGCTATTAAAAGTTGTTTTGAATCGGCCATTTTCAGGAAAACCACTATAGCTACGACTCCTGGACAGTCCTCGAGGTACAGTATTTTATTTTTCACTCCCATGACCGAATTTGGGGGGGGGGGGGGGG
>NW_017728997.1:11474776-11476078 GCF_001723915.1 Gavialis gangeticus
TTAAAGGATTTTTTTTTTTTATATATTTGTTCCTTATTTAATATGCATGACAAAATGAATACTAGAAGTTTACTGTATGAGCCCAATGCACCTGCATATATTTGGAAAGCTCATCAACAAATTTCATCGCGACAGCATCAAGCACATTTTGCAGATAATTCATTTAATTCATAGGCACTATTCCGGTGTCCGTGGGAGCACACATCTATAGGCCAAACCACCCCAAATGACTATATTTTCATTAAAATAACACATGCTCTGTATCTCCCTCATGACACGCATTGCTTCTGTGAGAAATGGAGCCGTCAGTCCCAAACCGATAGTGAACTGATGCCAAATATTGGCACAGATACAGCACACACGTGGACTGTGAACACCGCCTCTCAGTTGCTGCTTAAATGTAGTCCTGTTCACCCTTTTCTTTACTGACACCAGGACTAAAGATGACTCCTGGGGGAAAGTCAGCAGCTGAAGGACCAGGTGCTCAGCACCAGGATAATTATGTTGTAGCTGTCACAACTGGCTGTTAACACTTCTTCCCTGGCCTTCCAGCCCTGTGTACAGTTGACTGCACTGTTTTATTCTCTTAGATGTAATTTTGGTGTTCATTTGATTTCTGTTTTATGGTTTTCCAGGGTGGGAAATGCAGGTTCTTGGAAGGCTGTATATACAATGCTCTTTTAAGATTCAGAGAGCCTTCCCTGATGGCCATGTATCATACTGGAAGATGCTACAAAAGGGGGCACGAGATGAGAAACAACATTAATCTTTCTTTCTTTTTTGAAAAAACAAAACAAAAAAATGCTCAGAGTATCGCAAGGTCCAAGAATATTAAAATGTTTTGGTCATCATCTGGGGTACCTAAATGAGGCTCTTGTAATGACACCGGGTCCAAACCTATGCATACATTACATTCTGCACAATGAGCAGCCCTATTACCATCCATGGGACTATTCATGTACAGTTACACTTGTGCTTAAATCTTTTCAGGGGGTGATTATCATGTCATTTTATAGATTCATAGATTGTAAGGCTGGAAGGCAGCTTGGATCATCGGGTCCACCCCCCTGCACCAAGCAGGAAAAATAACTGGGGGCCAGGTGACCGCAGCAAGGTGACTGTCTAGTCTCCCCAACTATCTCAGAAAGTGAATTACGGATATCAAAAAGGGTATTATGAATAGCAGAACGTTTGGAAAGTCAGTGATTCTGAACAAAACTGATGCTATCCAAATCACAGAATAAATAGGGGATATTCTTCTTACCTTTTTTACCAATATCATCCCTAACCCCCCCCCCCCCC
>NW_017728997.1:11476384-11483811 GCF_001723915.1 Gavialis gangeticus
CCCCCCCCCCCCCCCCAAAAAACCCAGTGAACTGGCGCAATAGATAATGATAACTCATGAACAAAGAGATTACCAACTTTCCACAGATACTCCTAATCAACAGGTTTTTAACGAGAAGAAATATTACCTTCATCTGCTTTTTAATATCACTCAAAGTTCCATTCAGTTTGGTAGCTTAAAAAGGTATAGAAAATTCAACACTCAAGCAGTTAGGGTTCAGCCATGCCCCAACATAATGTCATTAAATGTTCAACAGTGAATTTAAAATAAGTAGCTTTTGGAAGTTATGTGTCTTTGAAGTTTCATTAATTAGTCATATCATCAGGAATGTATGGCTAAAGTAAATTACAGTGTTTAAAATATCTACTCTTTCAATGTGAAAAATGAAAGGATCCAGCTACCTTGTCTTTATACTAATGAAGATATTATTAATTGGTTTAGCAAAAACATAGATCTAACCATAATGTGCAACAGTTATTAAAGATAATTAACTACAGATCATTGGTTTGAAACATCTAGTCCAAAATGATTTCTGAAGGGCACATTATTCTATGAGATAAAATAATTAAATTTCTAACTGCTGCATAAGACAACTGTGGCATATCTAGTATTTTAATTTCTTTTGTTCTATCCTCCTGGTACTCCTCTGTTTTAGATTTTGAAATTGCTACTAGCGTTTCACTATGAATACTTTGTACAGCGTGTTAGCCGAAATATTTCATGTCTGAGGAAAAATGATGATTGGAAAAAAAAAAGGATTAAAAACGATAGCACAGCTGATACCACACACACGTGTGCATGAGCATACACACGCAATCCAGCTATTTCACTTCCAAGCAAAAAAGGCAGAGGAATGGCCTCAACCTAAGTATAGGGTTAAAGAAGCCCTTATCTGAACGTTAGCTACACAAGTCTTTTTCTAATTAAAATGCCACATTTGCAAAATAAAGGAAATCACAAGGATGAAACAAAGCCAAAAAGTTGTAAATTAATGAATGACGGCATCCAACAGCCACAAAAAATAAAATTAAGTCAATACAGTAAAAAGCAACTGAGGCCCTAGAACATAAGGCTGTTTGTTAAGAGCCATACATCTGAAATCTAAAAATTCACAGCAAGTCCCTCCCCCCCCCGTCCTCTTTCCAAAAATGGCTGTGGTCAGTGTTTATTATACACATGGATGGTTAATTCATTTATCCATTTTTGGATCACATGTTTGATAATTATAGCCTACAAATGTGTGCAATAGCCCAGATCTGCACTAATTAGAGAGCCCTGTTTGCTTACAGCATTAGATTTCCCCACAGTGTTTTGTAAGAAAATTCAGGTACCAAAATATTCCTCATTTGCAGCAAATTTAGCTGCTTCAGCAGAGAGCAGGGTTTAAACAGGAAAGGCAGGGAGGCAGGAAATCACATAGTTCAGTCAAGATGAGGTATACTGGCTACCTCATGTTGATTTAGCAACATAAAAACTACAAAAAAGTTTTGTTACCCACTGCCATTGAGTTAACATTATATAAACATCCAACAGTAGAAGCTCATTTTCATTTCATCTTCCATTCCACATTGACTATTACAGTAAGAAATTACCTGTTTTAACCAATCAGTACTGAGTTCTGCAACATGGAGGGGGGCGAATTGGTCTGAAAACCACTTGGGCTTTAAAAACAAAAATGTTTGTCCGAACACAATGCATTTCATTCTCATTCCTGATTCTCTAAGTCAGGAACAGGCCCCCTAAGGTGCAAGTTTAAATTGATTCTCATTTAAATCTGGTTTACACTATCAGGATGGGGCCGAGCAGCCTTCCAGCAAATGAGAATCAGTCAGTTAAGCTTTAACCTCTGAAGTACTGGTCTCACCTAGTCTGGGGAAGAGAAGACGGAGAGGGGATTTAATACCAGCCTTCACATCCCTGCAGGGGGGTTGCAAAGAGGACGGAGCTGGGCTGTTCTCAGTGGGGCAGAACAAGGAGCAATGGGCTCCAGTTGCAAGAAGGGAAGTTTAGGTTAGATTTTAGGAAAAACTCTCTCACTAGGAGGGTTCACTGGAACAGGTTACCCAGAGAGGTGTGGACTCCCCATCCTTGGAGGGTTTTAAGACCTGGCTCGGCTGGGATGATCTAGTTGGGGCTGGTCCTGCTTAGAGCAGGGGCTGGACTAGATGTGACCTCCTGAGGTCCCTTCCCACCCTCATTTTCTACGATTCTATGTATGGGTTTTAATTTGGTGTGAAACTGTCGGAGCCTCAGATGAGTGTGCGTGACTGTTCAAACTGCAAAGATATATGAAACAACTTAAGTCTCTGGGTCTGATGCTCCATCACTTTTTGCCGCCTGTTATCATTTATGCTTATGCAAGTAATGTGGAATAGTACCACGTGACAACGGTAGCATTTTCTACCGATTTTGCATGAATGTAAATAATGTAAATGCATAAATGTAAATAACAATAATGTAAATAACTATGTGCAGGGTAAGTGAGGATCAGGCCTCTGATCATTGTGATCTCCGGAACAGGGAGAACACAAGCAAAGGAAACTGGGCCAAAGCACACTGAGAAAGCCAAGTGGGAAAGCTAACAGGACACCTGCCGGTATTTGAAGTTTGTTTCAAGTCCCTTCACTTTCAGCAAAAATAAAATTTCCCTTAATGCTGGTAAAAAAGAAAACAGAAAGTTGACATCTCTGGGCTAACAAATCTTAGCAAAGCTTACAGTGACCTTAACTAAATTCAGTGGAGGATTATGAAATGAAAAGAATATTACTGTGACTGTGAAAAAAAAAACAACCCTCCTTCCTTAGCTGTACGCACTGTCTCTTGCTTGCACGAGTACTGCAGAAGCACGGCTCACACTCCTATTTCTCTGACCTATATGTTGATGTATTTCAGGCAAGCAGATGTCCCACTACTCCAGGAATTTGCAAGAAAATGATATGCAAATGTTTGTCCTGATTTCAATGCAATCAGCCAGCTGGCTATCTGCTGCTCCACTCCAGTTGTCCCTCCCCTGGCTGCAAACCTCCAGGTCACTGGCTGACCCCAACATCTCTCTCCCTCTCCTTCACAGATGAACTTGGGGTCCAGCTACATCTGTGCTGAGTCCTCGTGTTGTGTGCTCTGGCACACAACAAATGCAAGGCTCTCCAAATCACTGAGCGTGCCAGCTGATGCACATCGAAATGTAGAGCATCACAGATTTAATTGCACAAATGCACACTCAACAATTTGACTATCTTTAGAGGCAAGGAAGGCTCACCAAGAGGAATTCTAGCTATAGGTTAGGAAAGGGGCAATGGAGAAGGTGGATGGGGCTGTGTGTGGGTAAGGGAAGGCAATAAACTTTCATCAAGTAGGCAGTCCCCCCTCTCAAAAGCCTCCTATCTAACCCTCCCATTGCCCAAGCTTCCCAATGGATAACTCTCCAGTGATACTGGATTTGGTAGCAGTTGCAATCACACTCTAGCCCCAGGGTATTGTTATATACTACTCTTAGCATGGGGAACTGCACTTACAGTGCTAGTGCCCAAGCCTTCAAGCAGTGAAGCACGTGCTAAGTGCCATCGTGGTGTCATAGTTAGGCCTTTTCCAGTGAGAAGTATCCCCAGATCATGTAATCTGCCACGTGTTGAGCTAAGGTTGGACTGCTCCATGGAGGTATTACAATCAGGGGGCTCCCTGACGTGCGACTGCTTCAAAAGTCACATGAATGCTTTCCAGATCTGAATATAACGTGCACTAAGCGTAACGTGTGACAATACCCTTAGGGCAGTCGCACTGGAAGGGGGAGTAGCATCACAATAACTGAAGGCATATGCCACTACATCAAATGTGGTTGCTGTATACATGCTCACATCAATGGGAGCTTGGTCTGAATGGGCAGCACTGGAAATGACCCCCAAAAGGAATTGCTTTAGGAACTTTGTTTCTGGATTGATTTCACCTGAGGAAGAGAGAAGGGTTGGGGAATGAGAAAGAAAAAATGTTATTTAGTAGGTCAGACCACAAGTCCATTTAGCCCAGTGCCCCGTCTCTCACAGGCTCAGCACGTGGATGCGGAAGGAGGAAGGTGAACAAGGCATGTGGCATGCCCAGGCTTTTCCACCCCTTGCACCTCTCCTACTGCAGCTTCCAGCAATGTGTTGCTCTTCCCTTACTTTGCCTTTCTTTCTTTCTTTCCCAGGCTGTTTGTCACCCAGTTACTTGTGCGGTGCTAGCTTCTCCTTGTACACACTCCCGAAGAAGGTTAGGTTAACTTTAAGACGACAAAGAAAATAATTCCATTGCCATTACATATGACTTCCCAGTGAGGGCTGGTACAGTAGGATATATAAAACCTTAAAGAATATGTCTCTTAGGAGCAAGGTAGTGCCAGGCAAAGATAGCCGGCTTGCTCTGATGAAGCTAGCTTGGGTATCAGCAGCAGTTTGTGCAGAGCTCTGTTAGGCTAATTCACCCTGCCGAGAAATCCTGTATACGAGCTCAGGCAGAGTATCACACTACTGGGTCTGGTACCTGAGCTCAATTGTTCAGAGCTAGCTCAGTTCTCTCTCCACGATGCTATATCATGTCATGTACCTTCAGTGCATCTCCTTGGAGGGAGAAGACAGTTTGTGTGTGGGAAGGAAACGAGCCTGGCTTTTACAGCAGTTGCTCACGTGGAGAGTAATCACTGCACATATCGTTGGATTCCCTTGCATGGAAATACTTGACTTTCCTGGTTACTCTAAGGTTGCTGATCACTTTTTTTTTCTTTTTAACTATATGGTTAGATTGTCAATGAAAAGCAATCATTCAGGTTAAATAGAGAGACTACCAGACCAATGGCATGAATAATCACTGCACATACCAGGTGTCCCATTGGATTCCCTTTCATGGAAATACTTGACTTTCCTGCTTACTCAATGGTTGATGTGCAATTTTGTTTTTCTGTTTAAGTATTTGCTCTTCCTTGACAATCTAACCGATCATTCAGGTTAAACAGAGAGACTACCAGTCCAAAGGCAAAACACTGCAAGTTCAAAGTAAACTGCCAACAAAAGTTTGCAAAGCTGGGAAATCAAGACTGCTGTTTTGGTTTAATGTCCCCTTCTCCCTAGTCCTCCCCTATGCCCCTCAGAAAAAAATCAGTGATTAGTAACTACCTAACAGTGCACTGAAAGAGAAACTATGGGCCCAGTTAGATCACTTGGGTCATGCTGAAGTCAGTGACGGTCCAGGCCTGCAAAAGAGGGCAGATTTAGCATTTTATCTGTCAAACCAAAAGGCACACATCATCAAATAGTCATGGAACCATCCTGACATTTCTAATCCTAGATGTTTAGGGGCTCCTCTTTTCGTGAGCTTGCAATACCTGCAGCAAGGAAAATTAGGAAAACTAATTTTTTCTAACAGCTATTCATGTGGGCAGGCACCAGAATACGGCTCCCTTCAAATTCATACCTACAGGCTCAGCTTATGATCCGGAGGTACAAATCGTGACTTCCAGATACACACCCCATGAGCAAGAGAGGGAGAAGGACATTTGCAGCTTTGGTTTTGCTCCCATTCCCTCGTGGACGAGGAAACCTATACAGAGCGGGAGGAGAGGCGGGCTGGGACTGGGACTCTGAGGCCTTGGGCAGAGCGGCTATGTGATACCTTTGACTCACACTTGAGCCTATAGCTTGAATCTAGACTTCACTGATAAAAATAACTGGTTGGCACAACAACCGGGTGATCCAACACAAAATGCAAAATAGGTGTGCACTGAATGATGGGCTAAAGAGCCCTTTTTAGGACGATGACTTTCTTCAGCTCGCTAAAGTTTGTGCTTTTACTACCCTTGGAAGTAGAAGATAGGTTGGGAACTATTTCTAACTAAACAGAAATAGAAATCTGTATACCTATTATATGATCACAAATTACTTTGAGGAAACACGATACTTTTGTTATTTAAAATAAAAAAAACCCCAGTGCCTAAATATGCTTGTTTTAATAGGATCCCTTTGGATCAGCCCTTCTGCTGAGTGAGCAGAAAACTACAACCAGCATTTTGCCTTTCCCTTTTCTAAATAGGAAGTTAAAAATTAACTGCTTCATCTTCATGTTGTTCACTACTTAAGTAGTTTAAACTTACTTTTAACTGTTACATGCCAACAAAACAGGTTGCTTAATTGATTTGACCTTTCACAGTATTTTTTAATTTTCAATCTTAGTTTCATTGTTCCATCTGGCACTTTAAAACGACATCTGGTTAACTGTACTTAACCAGCTGATCACTGTACAGTTATTTTTAAATGTAATGTATGCTTAAACAGATGTTATTTTTATAGATGTAGATCTAAACTGCACTTGTATACGTGCTATGTCTGCATAAGCTCTTTCTGCAATTCAAATGTTGACACCAAAAATTACAAGCCAGAATGCTTATGAACTCCACTATTATGTTACTGCGCTTTTTTTGCAGCTTGTTAGGTAAACATCAATTCGGTTCTTTTTTTCTCTGTTCATGGCACATAAATAAAACATTAGCATTTTGTTTATAAAGTGATGAATATTTTGCTGTGTTGGATTTAGCTTTATAAATACAACTGCTGTCAGCAAGAAAAAAGGATTTATTGAATAAATAATAAGAAAACTAAAGGAGAATGAAAATATATTATTATGCAAAACATGGGATCTGTCAACAGGTCACATAAGGTCTTCCGGTGCTATCAGTATCCCTGTGTGATATTATTTCATATACAATGGGATTTTGCAAATTATACTTCACCTCCTGATGCCGTGTACAGATTGCTAATCTGCAGCAAAATTGTGATATCTATGATTGTCAGCAGTAACCGTAGGGTAAATGGTGGAAACTGTATGGTAAAAAGCCCGACTAAAATTAACAGCTGCACCTGCATAAGCAAACACTTCACGTGCAGAGCAAGGGTTGCTTGGTGTTCGCTTTTCAGGATCCGCCATACACAACACACTGATACACAACACGCCATGCAATTAATTAATCCCGAATTCTGCCTAATTTTCAGAAAGCCAAGTTCGGCCACCCTTGCACCAAGTACAATTTATTCCCCTAAGAACCTCACTGCAATTAATACCAAAGAAGGTCCTATTCCGAGTCGGCAGAGCCTAACCCAGAAGAAGTATTTTCACAATGTATCTGACCTGTATATGTGACCCCACAAATGCAGGGTATTGAATATATTTATTTACTTGACATTTCCAAGGATCTCAGAAACTAATTTGTTAAAAAATAAATAAATAAATCGAGTTTCGTTTCAGTTGTAACAACACCGAAAGCCCACAGAAGATTTGCTTTTCAGCCTAGAGATGAATAGTCTCTACGGTGCCTGTCCCCCCAAAATAAAAATCACCAGTTAAAATGATAAGCAAGACATTGCATAATATGTAAGACCGTACGCTACTTTACACAAAGGATGCGG
>NW_017728997.1:11483841-11487737 GCF_001723915.1 Gavialis gangeticus
ACCCCACAAATGCAGGGTATTGAATATATTTATTTACTTGACATTTCCAAGGATCTCAGAAACTAATTTGTTAAAAAATAAATAAATAAATCGAGTTTCGTTTCAGTTGTAACAACACCGAAAGCCCACAGAAGATTTGCTTTTCAGCCTAGAGATGAATAGTCTCTACGGTGCCTGTCCCCCCAAAATAAAAATCACCAGTTAAAATGATAAGCAAGACATTGCATAATATGCAAGACCGTACGCTACTTTACACAAAGGATGCGGTCGCAGTCTTGAGTATTTCACCGAGAACTTTACAGTATCGTTCTCAAGGTTAAAAATTGCTGTTATACATAATACCTCCGTAATTGATAGACATTTTCTCTCTCCAGAGTCCATTTTCTGTGAAAAACACCACATAACATCTGTTCATAAACAGTCCTTCTGTGCGAACACTGACACAGGTCTTGAGCTTCTACCGGCTCAATTCCCCTGCCATATACAGATGGCACAATGTATTTATACAGCTGAATTCTTTGTAATACAAGCTGAATTATATCTTCAGGTAAGACTGTGGGCAAACATGTGCTCATGCTATTCCACTGACTTACCTCCAGTCATTTTAAGCTGTTCTTTCTGACACAAAGACAAATTGCATCACACTTATGTAAGTGTTTTGTCTCCAAATCACCTTCAGCAATCGGTACAGAACTCTATAGAGATAAGGACGTTTTGGGATGAGAGACTTGGAGTTCTTTTGTGTTAATGAACTAACACTTTTATTAAGATTCAGGACTTAGGGCTATTCTACTTGATAGTGATGTATGTATATTTATGCCCTTGCATGGAAAATAGTCAGTCGAATGGCTTAATGTCTTGTTCTAAAACACAAATGATACCCAAAAGGAGACAGAGGAACTGCCATTCAAGTTTCGAGTAGGCAGAGATGAAGACTGTACGTTAATCACTTTATTCTGTGTATTATGTCTGTTATCCCCCCTCAAGCAGTTCCAAAATGAATCTCTCCATCTACTGCATCCAGAAACTGCCTTTTTGTGTATTTACATAAGAATATGAATGGACCTTCCTATATTTAGGAGACCTCTTTTACTACTTCCAGTCTGACTTCTAGGCTCTTTGATATCCTCTAACACCATCCTGTCTTCCAATCCAATGCTGCAAACACATATGCACACGCCTCCCTTCAGGCTTCAATGGGACAAGTTGTTCCAATGTGAATTACATGCATAAATGTTTGCAGAATCAGAGCTCTGGAATCCAGATACGTTACAAAACAAAAAACAGCCTCGTCTTCCTCTGAGGACGAAGCAAAGCTTTGAGGCCCAACTGACTGCTCACGGCTCAATTTCAGTAACTCATTTGAATTAATGCGTGGAGAAAGTCTTACACGCAGATAACGCTCCTCCATGCATTTTTCTGGGCCTTCAGTATATACTACAATTACACATGACAGATGCATGATAATGTATACTTCTATCATATAAACCACTTACGTTTTTATCCACTACCATACTGCCAAGGTGCCGTGGTATTAGCACACAGTCAGAGTGCAAGAGGACACACAAAATACCTGGAGTCCAATGTAGACTAGCACTTCTTACCCTAAACCCTGGGAGATGCTCCCTACACCTGCCTTACCTAGTAGCTCACAAATGCCTTTCACAAAAGCAGCTACAGCAGATACACTTGTATTTCAAAGGCAAGAAAGGGGTGTTAAGAAATGAAAAGTTGTTTCCAGGGACACCCAGAACGTGTTTCCCTTTCCTTCCCTTTGCCTTTATAATATGTAAGAAAAATATTAATAATCAGTTTTAGTCTATACTGTGTGCAATCCCTATAGTTTTCGGTTTGTTTGTTTGTTTTTTGCCAAACACTCTCAGTATGCAGAAGTGGAAGGATGAGATGGGTGTAATGTTAATTTAAATCTCAGATGCACCAACCTGAAATTTCTTTAAAAGAGTCTTTCTGTTTCCTTGGTCCCTCCCCTAGCAAGTTTCCTCTCTTAGCTGAAGTCCATCCTCTGGATTTGGAAGGATTTAAATGTAAAGAAATATTTGGTGGTGGTGTAGAGGGGGAGTGGGAGGGATAATATATCCTTTGTGCTGAACTTCTGTACCAGCATCAATTTATCCCTAACTACTGGGGGAAATTAGGGCTGTAAAGGGATGTCAGCTATAAAACTTACATTCACTTTAGTGGGGACAGGCCTTCACTCAACCACCATAATCAATCTAGGCTAACAAAAGCCTCACTCGAATAATCACATCTCTCTTGATATCTTTTAAATAGTTAGGAGTGCCAACATACACACCCTGGATGGACAGACAGCTCTTGGCAGAAGGTAGTTTGGAGCAGAAGAGGGCAAAATATTTTTTTGGGGAAACCCCCCCCCCCCCAAAAAATGCAGGTTTAGGATTTACCAAAGTTAATTTGTAAATTCAAGTCAAATTCGCCTCAACGTTGTCTGAAAAACAAAAAAGCGGGGGTTTAGAAAGGTAAAAAATGTTGCAAAATGTTCTTAAGTAACTTCTGTTTCAAATGCTTTTGTTTCAGAACAATACCCCTTTTTGTGAAAGGGCAGAAGAAGTTTCAACCAAAGTGAACAAAATATTTCAATTTCTCAGTTATATCATTTTCCTGGATGGCCTAAAAAAATTTTAAAAATTAAAAAAGTGAAGTTTGTCCACCAAAACTCATATCTCCATTATTCTCATAGCTCTACTCTTGAAGTTAGACAATAATATTCAACAAAATTGTTTCTGTTCTCAGATGTACCAAAGACTGTGCAACCTTAGGCATGTCACTTTATCTCCTTTGTGCTTTTTAGATTCCCACCAGCATAGCACTTTCCTACCTCAGAATTACAAAAACTTTATGAAAAGGAGCCAACTAATGCCTGAGAAGATCTCGAATGTTATGGTGATGCATGCCATAAAAAAGCCAACAGATGACATGCTTTTCTACAAAAACTTTTGGAATTCCCTCGCTGTCCTTCCCTCCCATTAGTTTGGTAGGCTGTTAACTATACTGATGTGGTTTTAGACTGAAAAGAAGAACTACTGAAATATAGGTGGAGGGGGGAAAAGATTATGTACAAAAGGAAACTACTTGCTGCTCTTTCATAAACTTATTATACAAGAATTAACTCAGAATGATACAAACTGCCTCATTCTATTTAAATACTGTGCTGGCTTATGGCCTGTAATGTGATTTGATGCATTGTAAGCAATATCTTGACACAATGCATGTGGTAAACACAATACGGTATTATCAGACAATGAGTGTACTAAATCCACAGTAAAGCCTGAGCCTTTTGTACTTTATGCTCCAGTACTTTTCTCTCCTCTTTTAAGTTACAAGTACATAAATGAAAACAAACTTAGGATATGAACAATCCTGTGCTTGTCTATCAGAGGTTTCATTTAATATTTCTCTACCAATTAAATGTTGCAGAGTCAGGCAAAAAATGTAATACTTTCACAGCTCAGAATATTAAAAACAATTCTAAACAAATAGTATTCCTGTGATTGGACCCAATCCTCCCAGCAATAAGGTTGGTTTTTCAATTTTTTTTGTTCCCTTTGAAGTTCTTTTACTCCTGTGCCATTTCACTTATCTGCACTTAGCACATAGTCTAATGATCATGTTTTCATTCCCTCCACCTTCTTAATTATAAAAAAACACCATTTCAAGAGGACATGTTTGAAATCTTCCTTTGCAATGGGACGCAGTTTGTTTTTATATATAATATATATTTGGGGTGGGGGAGGTAAGCAAACACTCTCAGTATGCAGAAGTGGAAGGATGAGATGGGTGTAATGTTAGTTCGTAAAACTTTTATAAGAACAAGAACAAACTTTTATATATATATATATATATATATATATATAAAA
>NW_017728997.1:11492737-11500633 GCF_001723915.1 Gavialis gangeticus
AAGAACAAACTACGTTCCACTGCAGAGGAAGATTTCAAACATTTTGCGTAATGATAGTCAGATGGAGACAGGTAATTCATCTGTGCCTCATACAATAGGTAGCAATGTCTCAATTCTCACTAATACTTCCCTTAGAGTTCGATTTTTATATGCAATAAACACCCATGCATGCAAATATGGTCTGTGCTGTTTACATCTTTATAGACCACCTGGACCTTGGACATGCTCTTATCCTTCTGTGATGGCTGCATAAACTTACAGTGGGTGGGAAGCTAAGAGTAGGCAGCGTGGAGGGTCTTTGCTTTACTTGCTAGTCCCTCTATGACAACTAAAGGAGAGGGAACAGCATGGAGGTCCAGCAATTTACTTCCAATAGTGAGTTACTGCCTTCCCCACCTCAGGAGCAAGGAGGAAGCAGGAGAGACATGAGTCTTCCTGGTATTGTTTTTGTCCTATTGTAGTTCAGAAACACCTTCTCAGTTAGTCTCTATATCTGAAAAGAGGAATAGAGCTTAGTGGACATACCAGCCAAAGGTATTTTTGCACAACCTAAATGACTACAGTCTTTGATGTCCTTTAGTACAAGACAGGTGCATCTACATGTGCAATTAATACAATGGGGTAAACTCTGAAGGTCTTTGAGCTGGAGTACACTTCTCCTGTGTGCAGCATCTACATGTGTGCCTAGGACAACAGCACTTTGGGCCAGAATGGAGCAGACTCAGGCTGGCAGGGAGCATGGGGAGTCAGCCCCAGGCTCTGGGTGGTGGTGTCAGAGGCTGTGGCAGGATCTGGGGGTCCAGCTTCCAGCTGGGAGGGCTGATCGGGTACAATTTGTACCCAGTGTCCATGTTTACACATGCATTTGATCGCACTTAATGACTCTGGTGTAAAATAGTCCTGTCCCTGACAGTACTATCTTATGGCAGTGTTAATGAGCTTATTATGCCCTAACACCAGTGATGCTTTACCACAGAGCTAATTAGTCAACTCCGCAGGAAAGCGCATGTGTAGATGTTACATAAAGACAAAGTATTCTGGCTTTGACTAGCATGCAGCCAAGATCCCATGTTCAGACTGCCTGCAACTATGTAGACTAAGTCCCAGCAGCTCCTTCTCTGATCTGATGTACATAAGTGCCCTGCTGCAGACTTCATCCCAACAGCAGTACCTATTTGGGAGTTCAGTACAGTTCAGTGAGATGCTTGTTTTACTGAGATTACTGAAAAGAAATATTGGCGCTTCCAGTGCTCTAAAGAAAAAAAAATGAACAGATAATTCAGGTTAGAAAACATTACATTTCCAGCACTAGGTATTCAGAAGGATAGTACCTATTGCCTAATAAAACCTGGGTGCATTAAAAGGCATTTTATACACTCAGGGTTGGATCCTTCCTGAACACATGCAGGTCACGCATTGCAGCTTATCTTGTAAAATTAGCCTCTCTGCAGCCAACACAGTAGGATATTTTACAAGACTTCGTGATACAAGCTTGTAAAACTGAAGGCAGGACTAAAACTTCCACAGCCTAGTCCAGGGGTGGGTAGCCTGTGGCATGGGTAGTCTCTGTGTCAGGTACACAGCAGATCACGGAGGAAGCAGCAGGGCACAACTGCAGATAAGGCAGGGAACAGAAAGCAAAGTAGCAGATCAGGCAGGAGAAGGAGATTGGAGTGGCATCTGGGGTAGGGGGAGGCTTAGTTTGTGCCACACTTGCCAGAAAGGTTGCCCCCCCAAGTCTATATAGGCAGACAGGATTTCTGTATTGGCAGACAGTCTATATAGGCAGACCATCTTGCTGACCATCTGACAGGACCTCTGTTGAACTTCACTTCAAGTCTTGGATGGTTAGCATCTCTGAAAATCAAACCTGTGTTGCATCTCTACAGGTATTACGCATTCTATATTTTACAGAAAGTACATATTATACACACACCCACACGCCTACCCCGAGTGAAATGCAGATCACAGTTCACCCTCCCTTTTTCAGCTGATCAAGCTCAGGTCTTGGTGTAAGATGGAGTCCAACGTGCATTGCCTCTGCCCAGGTCATCTGGGGGGATTGTGGTGCTCCCTCATCATAGACCGTTGGATCCGATGTAAAGAGGCAAAGTAAGGCATAGCTGAAGCTGAAGACCCTGCATGGACGGCCTATACCCAGATGAATTTCAGTTTATGTCCATGAGTCAGAGAGACATTTTCAAGCAAGTTGGTCATATAGTTAAGTGTTTGCAGGATCAAGCCCTGAGATTGAAGCCACTCTAGGACAAAGACCTTTGTCTTCCTACTGGTCTCTAATGCACCTAGCATACGGTTAATGCTATAATAAATAATAATAATCTGCTAGCATTAGTTGGGCATCTCCATCATGATCAATTTCCTGCTGTTGCAGAAGGGTGAGTGTTGGTGGACTTTGATCCTTCCGAGATTTTATGTTTCTATCATAAGAGAATCATAGCACATAAGCACATTTTTTACTAATGCAGTAAGGTGGCAATATATATTGCACTGACATAAAATGAATATTAAAAGGGACTGAAAACCATTCTTACATGATGTAAAAAAAAAGAACCCTAAGAACTAGATAGTCGCTATTCAAATGGCTTCTTTATAGATTAAAAAGGTAGAATCCTTTAGGAGGGGAAACCTTGGTGTCAAAAATGGATGCTAAAATATGTTTAAATGTATTTGGGGGGGTGTGCACATGTGGATATGTGCAGTACAGATGTGCATACACACACACAAGGGAGAAAACATAATTTTCTTCCTCCCTCCCTCCCATTCACACATACTGTTGCGCTCCTCTTAATAATATATGGCACAACTCCTGAATGCTGGAAAATTCACTTGAGAGAGGGAGAGAGAGAGAATGCAAGAGAAAGAGATAGAGAGATATCTCTAGTGTGTTTGCATAAACCAGACAGGTGATTATGAGAAAAGATAGAAGACTAAACTTTTTTTTTGCATATTTTGTTGGAAGACAGCAGCTCGTACACGTGACACTTATGATTTATGACAGTTCCATCTTTTTTCATCTCTCCACAAATTGTATTGAATTAATTATTTCAAATTAGGTCCTGAATAGTTCTCATTACTCCTGTTTGGTTGTACCTTGCCAAGTTGATATGTTCCAGTTTGCTGACATAATGTGGCTCATGTTCTTACAGGTTCTGTAGCTATTTCACTTGGAAGGTCTGTAACTGCTGTAAGCAATGATCAAAGGATCACGACAAACTCTGGCCAAGGATGAAAAACTTGAACCCTTCTATGATGAAAACATTCTTTCAAAGGTTTCTCTGTGTAAGCATGTTGATTGCGGATGTACATAATGGGATCTTGGGAAAAATACAGAGCTGCCCTGAACTTCTGAGAATGAAAGTATAAAATATGAGGGATCTAATAAATCTATTGCATGACCCTGTGTCTCTTTTGGCTTAAAGAATGAAATGCTATTGTGAGTAGAATGCATGCTTACACATTTTTCCCTAAAGCATGACAGCATAGATGTATTAAACATGCTTTTAGTTGTCTCTGCACTGCATAATGTATTGGTCTGTCATGGACATCTCCAACACATTTCAATTTGACTTCAACCTCACCAGCACAAAATCTTGACAGTGACTTGTCATAGACAATGTAGACATTATGCAGTGCATTAAATGAAGTAAGGTAAGTGCAAATGGGCTAACAGGCTAACTCTGCAACACTATATAGATGGTGTCCAAAAGGCTTTTTGCAAATTCCCACTTTGGCTATTCACAGGTGCATCTTCCAAAAACTATGCAAAGACAGTATATTGATGTGTTGGTTCCAGATCTTCACCTGCCTGGCTGGCAACCAAGTAGCTCAAGCTGATTGCAACACATGGAAAGACTGGCATTTCTAGAAACTTTACTTTAAAAGATACTGGCTGCACTTTAGCTACTTCAAAGTTATTTTTGTGGCCCTGGCCACCACACTTGAGAGACAATTTAACTGATCTGTTAGGGTCACACGCTACCCTAATTCCAGATTTAGAAGTCCCACAACCTCGGGGCTATACTGGTGCATTCAAGACCGTGAATAACCCTCAAATTGCCATTATAGCAATCGGAACAAGAGTGCGTGAAGTGTTAGGACCCAGATCTATTCTTAGAAACCCCTAGATAATTGCGGTGCTTAAGATTTAAACGAGCAATTGGAAACAGTGCTCAATTCGCAGGGTGAACGCTGGAATTGTATTTAGACCAAGTAACTAAAAACAAATTTCTTTATCCTGTCCCCCCCGCCTCCCAGATACAGCAACTAATATCATTCAATTGGGGTCAACAGATACAAATTTGATGCTAAAAAAAGACAGAGATACTAAATCCAAGAATAGAAATGTACCATGACATCCCCACGTTGCCTTAAAATTTCCGTTCCGAGAAGAGTAAAATCAACATTTTCTATTACTTTCATTCTTGAAGCTGTATTTTTCTATTTCTTTTAATCTGTTCGTTTTATGTACCTGCCTTTAAATTTCCTCTTCAAATATAAATAAAACAATGCATCTCTAGTTGATGATCTAAACATATTACATATATAATGAGTGTTTATTTCTGTTAAAGTCCTACCAGTATACTTTGCTTCAATTAAATTACATCAGACAGTAAGAGAACAAAATATAAATCAACTGCCTAAATTCTAAAGTATAACTAAGTTATATATTCATTTAAAATAATGAAAAATTCTTCTCAGCACTGTTTTAGCTGGTAGCTATACTCAACATTTTACCATTGTTTATTCTTTAATAACTAAGCATCCTTCTTGGTCTTTCAAAAGTTCCTGGCATTTCACTAGTTTACACATTGATTGAATACTGTTCCCAGAACTGCAGGTGGCACAGTGCCAAATGCTGTGATAATCAGCTGGAAGATTTATTCCAGTCGAGAAGCGTTATAAACATAAGGATTCATAAGGCTCAGTGTTGGAAATGAATACTGATGCTTTCTTTGAGATGGCTGAAAACTTTTCTTGTGAGCCTTCAATACGAGACAATGACAGTCTTTACGATCTCCTTCTATATGCGGGCTTTGATTTGAAAAACACATTCATTAAACCTGATTTGATATAAGTATTAATAACGATCAGAGGTTTTAACAAATTAAAATATAATTTTACAGTAGCATATG
This sequence comes from Gavialis gangeticus, assembly GCF_001723915.1. Lineage (NCBI taxonomy): Eukaryota > Metazoa > Chordata > Crocodylia > Gavialidae > Gavialis > Gavialis gangeticus. The sequence continues at coordinate 11,497,891 of NW_017728997.1, forward strand.
CAGAGCAAATTGTACGTGAAAAAAAAACCTTAAGGAAATTCATGGATTAACTACTGTGCATATGATCAGGCACATTTGCTGCAACAGGATATATTATTATACTAGTAGATGGGTGGAGAGAGAATACAAAGGAAGCAGAAAAAATTCAAAGGGAAGCAGCTGGCAGGTAAATGCACTCAGCCAGAAAGGAATAATAAGGAGAAAGGCAGTGAGTGGAAAAACGGAAAGGATAGTAATTTTGTAAATGAAGAAATAAAAAGTAAAGAGAAATGTAAGCTAGAGTTGGGAACACTAGGGGAAAAAAAAAACCCCGATTACAGAACAGCAAGCATGTGTACTTAAAAACGAATGAGGTGCAATTTGCTTACTGGAATTTGACTGCAATGGTAAACCTGTAATGTTATGTGGGATACGATGAAAGACGAGAGACTTAAATTAAGAGCCAGAAGTGTGACAATATCAGGGATGCCATAAATAATGACTAAATGACACATCAGATGTATACTCGCGGCAAAAGAATTTATGCTGAAGTTCAAAGCAACAGGAAAACACACAAGACCATTTAATCCCTGGTGCGTGCGCTGTCGTCAGTCAAGTGAGATCAAGGGTAAAGCTGGTCCATATCAATACCAAGGCTCCCATTTTCAAGACTCCCTAGCAGCCCTGGGGTGCCCCAACATGTGGGTGTCCAACTTGAAAGACATCAGAAGGTCCCTGGGGGTTTCAATATGTACAACAACCTCAGTATTTTTTCCTCGAAGGACATTGCTTGCACTCTCAGCAAAAACAGTTTGGAGAGGGTCTGAGTCTCACTGACTAATATGTAAAAAATCCTCCGTAAAAACGGTACTGCATACAAACAGCTGGCAAAAGCTGCACCATCCAAAACCAGTGGGAGTCATTATTTATTTACTTGGAAAAGGTGGGGGGGGGGGAGGTTGCTCAGTCATTTCCCCCTATTTTTGATACAGAAATATTACTATACTTTTAACAACATTTGTGAGAGTTTATGGGGCATCATTAGCAGGAGTAACTTGAATTTCCATAAAAATGTAGATGCTCAAAGCTGCCACAGTGTTGTGAAACAGTTAGACGGAATTATGGCAGTTGTAGTGTATGAATTATGGAAGTAGGTAGCTGTTATGTGCCAGCAACATCTGACATTCCTCTACAGGCCCATTTCCCTAAACAATCATTGTTTACAGTTTGAGATTACCAGAAGCCTCACGAAAAGCAGTCAGCTGCAAGGGAAATCTTAGTAAAAAGCAGACAGAGAAGAGAAATCTATTCACAATTTATTCAGCAAAAAGAAAACACAAACATTTTCATATGCAAACATTTTGAGTCACATGAAGGAATAACATGCAACAGCAAAGACCTGAATTGGCTGGATGAGTGTGTGTTTGGAAAGCTGCTATACATTTGCTGCAAAAAAAAAAGGAAAGTATAAGGGGGAGAGGTGACATGAATTACAATGCTGTGTTTATAAGGAAAAGAGTTTGTTGGCAGTTCCCCGCCCCCCCATCTTTTTAAAAATGATGGCTATAAGAATGAATTAATGTTCTGTCATTAGAAAGAATAAGATGGTTTAAAACACAGTCCGGTTTGAAGTTAGCCTGTCTAGACTTGTCAGTTTTATGTACTTGAGTTGCCTTTGTTACAAGTTATAAGGGTGTAAAAGCAAGCAAGGAGTTGGGAAATCGCAACACCCAGACTCGAAACAATGAAAAGGTCAAAGAAGCACAGCAAACTAGTCTTTTTTTCCAAATAGGTACAAAGCACCAACAATCTGATATTTTATTCTTATGAAAAAGTTTATCGTGGAAACAGGAAATGGCACACTATGCATCCATTGTCTTGTCAACGAGTTAATGAGAACAGGAAGTGATAAGATCATAATTAAGTAGTCATCTTGCAGGTTTGTTTGGATGCCAAAGAATGGAGGGTGTTGGACAGACGCGAGAAAGCAAAGGGGGAAAAATACAAGCAGAATAAGGTTGCACTGACTATAATTGAACATGCTCCAGAAGAAAATACCATGATCAGTAATTTAAAATCAGGCAAATTCTTCAGATGGATTCCAAAACAATTGTATATTTCATATCTATATATCCACACATCCATTTTTTTCTGAAATTGAGGTCTCAGTATAGAGGGAATTAGACCTGGTTAGAGTTAAAGACATTGACCATCCATTCTGGATTCTATGGGTTCATCTGGCTCTTGAGTTAATGAACATAATTTTAATAAACATTATTAAGTTGCTTAAACAGGTAACTTCCATAAAAATCCAGGAACCGGGTTAGGGTCAGTAGAGAATATTAGATCACCTGATCTTAAAAAGTGGACAGGAGTTCACTTTGACACCCTAAAAAACAGATAATGGAGCCCAAACACATTAGTTAGGCATAAGCCTTTAGGCTAAACTATGTATACAGGCAGGAAACAAGAGAGTCTGCAGTATTACCCATCTCAGAGGCCCCTGAAATAGTAAGGAACTGACTGGAAGTGATCTATGTAAAGGATCTCCACAGGCATATCATGTGCTCTGGTGTAGAGGAAGATGAAAATCCAAAGGTCGCTGCCAATCTGACCTGCAGAAAATTCCTTTGTATCCCCTTCTGGTAATTAGTATGACCTGGAAGAGGTAAACAAGATGTACCGGCCAAACACTGAAGAAAGAAGATGTCTGTACCATCTCCCAGAGCTAGTCTAATATATATATATATATATATATATATAT
>NW_017728997.1:11500648-11510749 GCF_001723915.1 Gavialis gangeticus
TATATATATATATATATATATATATATATTTAGCAGTGGCCAATCTTAAATGATTCAGAGAAAGTAAGAAAACAAACAAACCAGCACACATCTAGCCAACAGCACACTAGAGGACAAAAATCCCTCTTGCCGATGATAAGCTGTACTCCCCAGGTATGAGATTTGATTATATTTATTGCCTTCACGCAGAGCTGAAGATGCAAGTATGCTGAGCACAAGACAGGTAACCCTACTCCTCCCCAAAGGCCGGGAAAGGAAGGAAGGAAGGAAGGGGGATTTGTAGATGCACAGATGCCAGGTCAGTGCAGGTTGTAGAGGGCAGGGGATGTTACGTGACAATCCAGCTTGATCCTTGCCCTTCCCCTCACATTGCACAGGTTGAATCATTTTAAAATGGATAGCCAATCTCATTTTAAAATATTCCAAATGACAGCAAGCTCACCTCTTACTCTGGTAAGCGATTCCAATGTTTAATTATCCTCAAAGCTAAGAAATTGCATTTAATTTCAAAGTTGAATTTGTTTCACTTCACCTTCCAGCCATTGGATTTTGTTATGGCTTGGTCAGCAAAATTAAAAAGCTCCCCTCCCCTCATTAAATATATTTTCCAACCCAAAGTACCTATATGTAATAGCCAAGTTGCCTCTTGAGACTTTACTTCTGTAAGCTGAACAGGTTTGCTCCTTAGGCCTTACCTGGCAAGGCTGGCTTTCCAACTCTGGATCAGTTTTACAGTCCACCTTTCAATTCTCTCAAGTGGTTTCACATCCTTCTCTAAATGTGGACACCAGAATTGGACACAGTATTTTAGCAGCAATTTTATCAATGCTACATACAATAAGTACACAGCACTTCCCAACTTCTACTCAAAATGACTAAACACTACATTATTGTTTCCCCAGTAATTCATCTCATTCTTCTGCAGCACTGAAGCCCACCCTCCCCCCACCCCCCAAACTGAACTAATCCATTAAAACAGTGAATACTGTTTCCAATATTCAGCACCCCTGGTCTACACTATAAGGAAAGTACTCAGTGGGTGAAAAAACACTGCATGCTACAAACTTTGGTTTACAACAGCGTACGTTAGAAGCTCAGTTAGAGATTAGATGTTTTTTTACATTATAAACTCAAAGTCAGCCTAGTCCTCCGACAGCCCCCGAGATCACGAGAGGTATAATACGAGATGAAACAGTAGCTTAACATCAAGTTTGCACTGGGCTATTTACTCTAAGATGTGCAAAGGGCATCTTGTATAAGAGCTAGGATCTGGGCCACATTTTTGCTGCTATTCAATTAACTTTTTTAAACTCAGACAAATGGCATCAAATCATTAGAAAAACTATTATGGGGAAGTTATGAATGTCTAAGATTCCTAGTTTGCATTTTGATTCACATTTAAAATATTGATTCCATCAAAGAGGGAGGAACTGTCAGTATCCACAGAAGGATTATCCAGAATATGAGCTCTCCAAAGGGAACTATGCAAAAAGATTTATTTCTTTATTTGTTTGTTGAAGGGGGTGAAGTGTCATATTTCATTTTCTTTGTCGTCCAATCAATGTCTTTTATTAATCTCATTACAACATGGTGCATCTATTGATGTCATTTCAGTACTGTGTAATGAAACAAATCAGAAAGTACTTGAGGAATCTTTGTTAACAAATCACAGGTCATTATACTTAAGCATGATGGATATTTTTTTTTCAAACGTTTTCTTTTCCAATTTAATAAGCTGGCAGTGCACAGTTTATTGATATGCTTTTATTTTCAAGGGTGAAACAAAGATTTCCTTAAACACTGTACTGTAGATATAGCAACAACAATGTCTGGGGACATAATTTACAACCATCTATATTTCAAGCTACTGTAAATATAGTGGCATACAAAAGTCTGCTGCATACAACAACATTTTCCCTTCTTGAGTACAGAATACAAGGTATTTGGCGCCAACTCCAAAGTAGTGTAATGTAGCATGCCATAGACATTGAATTAAAGATCGAGATTAGGTAAGACTCCAAACAGTGAATTGACACAATATGCCATAGCTTCAACACTTCTGTTAGTACTGTACTCCTTATTAACACCTTCAGACATCCATGTTTTAGCCTGTGTCATGCTGACTTCAAGAAATGACGTCCCACTGCGCACACTGTCAAGCACCTGCCTTCCCAGTGATGGCCCAGCATAGGCCCTTCGGTTGCCCAGAGAGGTACAGGTCATCAGCTGGAACTCCTGGATCAAGATTAGCATGATCTCCATGCACTGGGATAGCCAGGTTTGCATCAGAGGTGAACAACGCATACTAATAGGCTTCATTTGTGTCTTGTTAGCAAGGAAGTTGTGCCTGACAATCAGCCAACACATAAATGTTGCACAGGGAAAGAATTGATTTATGTGGTTCATCTGCCCTCGTTTTAAAGCCACTTGAACAAGAGGTTTGAAAAGTCACCTCCATTTCTGAATAGTTTATAGTCAGCCAATTACTGCACTCCAGTAAACCAGCTGGGTATTTTCCATCTGTAAAAGATGCCTCAGACCAGTTCATTGGATACTCCCCCTCTTTAACCCACGTTTAATATAAATGGGGAAAAGTCAATTGAAATAATAAAATAGACCTTCACCCATTTACACCTCTACAAAATTCTGGTTCTACAGGCTCTAGATATGTTTTACATTTTATTTTATTTTTAGGACCAAAGGTGTTTACAAATGTGATATGAGATTCCTTGTCACTGAATATTTTCAGAAATCTATAGTGCGACTGAATCATGTTTGCCTAGTGTGCATACTGACTGCAAAGAAGTATGGGTCTTTGCTGTCTACTTCCCTACCTACTAGTAAAAATGCTCATGAAGCACCCCATAATTCAATTATAAGTACCTTCAGGAACCTTCTAATTATATGTTAGCAGGTCAGGAATGAAATAGCCATGCTACCCTTTAGTCTGGGATAACAGACTTGAAACACAGAACAGAAAAGTTCATCAGCTCATTAAGAGGCCAAGAGTAACACAGTTAAAAGCTGCAGTGAGCTGTTTTGTTACAGATCTGAGTATCTGTGGAGCGACCCACCTAAAGGTAGTAAAGTTAGCAGGCTCTTTCTTTTTTTCTTTTCCACACTGGTTCAGCAAAGAATGAGCAACCAGTTAAGGAGGTGGGAATCGTTTATTATTTCATTTGTTTTATCTCAAAGTGAATTCAGATGTGGAAGGTGCCCAGGTTTGCAAGATCAGAACAAAAATACCTCTAGAAACACAAGCAGAGTATTTTTCTTAGAGGTTTCTGCACTGGCCTTAATTAAATCTTCCATACGCTTGCAGGGCTTTAAAAAAAAAAAGGAGATACAAAACAAGAATGTGTCCATCATGCAGTTTTTTTCTAAGCTCTGACAGCTCTAAATGCAGGCAGCTGCAATACAAGCTTGTCCTCAAATCCTTGACAATGACCTTAACCTCGGGGTGAAAGATAATGTAGTTGCTATGCTCATTTTGCACAGAGTGTCTACTGATCAGAAGCTTGTGGCAAAATATGTATATTTCTACTTATGATATAGACCATTGTTCGCTGGCAACTCAAGTGATACCACAACATTATCTCTATGACAGTTTGGATTTTTTTTTATTTTTAAATGTGAAAGAATGGCATGAATTCAAAACCAACCATCACTGCAACATCTAGACAAATGACTTTGTAATGCCTTCTGAATTAACCCCTCCATAGCTGCATGGTTGTACCATTTTTTTTTTAAAGGTTTTTATGCACATTAGCTTCTGTAATTTATTCCAAGAATGGGCTGGGCTTGCCATATAGCATGGTTTCTGTTACACTTCACACAAAATCCTTGGCTGGTATAAAACTGTCACCACTTAATTGACTTCAGTGATGCTATGACAATTCACTGTAGCAGAGGACCTGCCTCAGAGGGTTATATAAAGGCACACGCAACCTTCAGCTCCTGAAAGGGAGGACGAGTAATCAGAGCTTTCAATAGCAAACGCCACCACTTTCTATTTATATTGCATGTACACAACTCCCCAACACAAACTGTAACGTTATTAGGTCTCAAGATCTAAATACAACATTATTAGGTTTCAAGATCTAGCACTCCAAAAAAAAAAAGGTCTAAACACCAATTTATGGTGACCCATGCTCCCAATGCATATGAATCATTACCGTCTTTAATTAAATGCTCCCATACCTTTTCCCCCCACGGGATCCCTTCCCTCATCCAATTCACAGAATGGACAGCGTCCACTTAGACAGCTATCCAGTATTTTGTTTCCATTTCATAGTTCATTGTGCGATTCCAGTCCCAATTTCTTCTTACTATTCAGATTTGCTCAGAAGGTCGAATTATTAGCTTCCTCCAACTTTTCTATGGCGCTCGTCAGTATAGTATCCAAGCACTTCACAAACTTTAACCTTCACAACACCTCTGTGAACGACAGGAGTGGTATTGTTCTCATTTAAGAGATGGGGAGCTTAAGAGATTAAGGTCAGAAGTTTCCACTAATTTTAGGTGCCCATTTTGAGATTTTTCACAGTACTTAGAATTAAGTAGCATTTACTACTGGTAAATGCTAAGCACAGCAATCATTGGCTTCAGTTACAGCTCGGATGGTACAGGGTCAAGTCGGGTCGTAGAAAACAAGGCAGACACATTAAGTGACCACCTGTGAAAAGTTTGGTTTGCAAAGATTTGCCCACCATCGCATGGGAACTTGGTGGCAGAGGCAAAGATAGAATCCAGGTCTCCAGGGCAGCATTCAGCTGCCTTAACTGCAATCAGATCATTATTCCTTTTCTTCCAGGCTACTGTCTCATTGCCTGCACACCCTTCACATACCACAGGATCCTACACAAAACAGACTCTTTAACTACTCAACACTGATACATTCCCAGAGCGCTGCTCCAATCTGTGTAATAAATCAGGCTAGATCCCGCGGAAAAAAAGAAATAGAGCATGTTTACCATAATTAGAGACCGTATCAGAAATGCATACAGGCACGCACAAAGAAGCCGATCTGAGGTTGCAGAGGCAAGTCCAATTCTGATATTTCTTATCTTGAATGCAAAGTATTACTTAAAAACAGGTAACCAGGAAATTCTGACTTAGAGGAAAAACACTTATTTTCTAAGAACATCCTGAACCAGAATGATAAAGCACACACGAATCCTTATAGTATGTGCTTACTAGAGTTGTGAAAATAATCGAGTTTGCATTTCACTGGCTGAACAAGACAAGACAAAAGTTGAAAGAAACCAAACTTATTTGCAGACAACAACAAAAAGAGAGAAAATTTTCAGTTCTCTCACTAGAATGAAAACCTGAAGCACATTTTAATTTGGGGCTGAAGGGGTTCCCCCCACCTCTAATTTTCAAGTGAAATTTAGTTAATTTTGGTCTTGAAGCATTGTTTCAAATGAAGAACCCAAATATGCCATTTAAAAATGTCAAAAAGTTTAGAATTTTCCAATGTTTTTCAACTTGAGCTATTAGCAACATTTGACTGAAATTCATGGCTGGCTTCAGTAAGCCCAAAATTGCCTGGGTTTTTTTTGCAAATAAATTATTCATAGAAAATATTTTCTGACTGTACTAAAAATGAATTTAACATTAAGAAGGTTATAGTAAAAGAAGGTGTATAATATATATCATACTCTTACAAACCTTAATCTTAAAACAGCCACATTTTCAAACAGTTGCCAAGTATGAACTTAAGCATGCACTTTATACCAATATGCACCCAAGCAGACACAATTATCCATCTCCCTGTACCAGCATGAGGAGATAAACATATGAAGCTGTGCATTCACAAACTTCACATGAACATATTGGAAGGTTGCTTTGAAAATATGCCCTAAAGAGACCAAAACATGAAACAGTTTAGGTTTAAGAGACTACTTTGAGAAGTGTCAACACTTCATATTTGTTATAAATAATGTAGCTTCATGTCAGCAGGTCTACTTCTTGTAAAAGCACTGCCTCCCTTTGCAACCAGAAAAGCTGAGAAGTGTGAAGATACAATCTTAGGCTAAGTACAGACAGTCAAAAATCCCGAGGTGAAAGCAATCAAATCTAGGCCGGTTTCTGTAAGCGGCATAGGTTAGATTGGGGGCAAACAGAACATACATTCACCCTTTGGTGGGAGGCACATGGGCTGCCTGTACTGGCTGAGCACCAGCAGGTTGTGGGTGCTCCCAGACACCTCCCAGCGGGCTCCCCAGGCCGCCAGCGACTGCAGCCCAGCGCACCTGACCGGTCAGGCCACTCCTGAGCCCACTCAGGGATCCCCATGCCTCCCGTGAATGGGACCTGACTGCCGGGCACAGCCAAGCACCCTACTAGGGGTGGTGGGGGGAGCTGCTTGGCTGCCCACCACCCCTGTGCCTGCCACTGCGCCACACACCCAGACCATCATGTGCACCGAGTTCGGGCTCTGCTTGGAGCTGCTTTCACTGTACTGACTCAGCTGTGAGACAGCCTAGGGATGGGGCCAGCTGGACACTTGACCAGAGCAGCCAAACACAGGCCAGCTGCTAGCGTGCCTCCCTGTGAGGAGGAGATAAACAGGTGGTTGCAAAAGCAACCTGGGATGCTGGAGGACAATGATCTAACTTGAGTCGGTAGGGGAAGTTCAATAAATCAGTCTAACCTAAACCGATTGAGTCTGAGCCAGGTCTATCTTAGACCAGGTTCTGCCATTTTTAAACCAGTCCATGAGCACTGAACTTCTGGGGCACTTGTACACGAGCGCTGAGGCTGCTCCGACGCCCTGGATTTCCAGACCGTCAGAACAGACTTGATCCATCGACTCTGCTGGAGCACGGCAATTGCCGCTCTCCAGCAACCTCTGGTGTCTCGTGTTTTTAAAAGTGTCCCTGCACTTAAAAGTGGTGGGGGCACTTGAACTAAAGCTCATCAAACAAGCTTTAGTTCAATCACCCCCGCTGCCATTTTAAAGCATAGGGATGCTGGTACATGAGATGAGGCAGCACTTTAATTAGAGCAGCTCTTGGAGCCACTCTTATTAAATCACACCCCACCCCTCCACCCTTACAGCACATGTAAAAGTGACCCCGTTGTGTTACAGATATAGATCACTTATACTGGGATAATGTCCCAAGTATAGACCCAATTTGTGTCCATGCCAGGCCCATATTAATAAGTGCACGTGAGTAAGTGCCTGATTGCAGATTCTAGATCTCAAAGTTAGAAGTATGCTGTAGAAAGCTGAAAAAAAAAATATTTCAATGAATAAAGGGTTAATCTACAGATTTCTAGTGCCTTAGCTGGTAGTTTTTCACTCCCAAGAATTCTTCTAATTTTACTATCAAAGTATTATCTGTTTGTGGGTTTCCCCTTGCCTCCCACTGAAAGATTCTTGTATCTGAATCATTTACAAGAATTTGGTTCTACAGCAGAGCATTTGTACAAATGCAAATTATTTGGTTTCATTTTGCTTTTTCTTTCTCTATTAACCAGCAATCTAACATTAAAATAAGCAGCACAACAGCAATCAAAACAGATCATTTTCAACTGGAAAAGTGTTAGTGTAAGAGACTGTTAGACATATTTTATAAACTTCTACCAATGAACTTTGAATTACCCTGCCCCTTTCATATTTTCCAGTTAACATACATACATCTGCTCCTGCCATGTAATCAACTGATTGTTACACAAGCATTTTCTAAAGCTAAGACAAACTCAGATTTATGAGGTCAAGAAGTTCAGACTTAATCCATTCAATAGCTGCAATTTATCGTCTGATGATAATTGTATACACAAACATTGTAATGATTTAGATGACATAGTGTAAAGATGAAATCCGTTTATTTTAAAAGGGTTTCTAACCTCTAAAATACGTTGCCACGAACACCTTTCTAGGTCTGCTTTTAACAACATGGTTATTATTGTTTTATTGATCAGGATTTTATTACTGATTTGACACTTATATTTCATGCTAATCGAAAAAGGTGTAATTTTTCTACAAGAATATGACTGTAATTAATTATATCATTATTATGTTTTCAATGCATTCCATTTAAAAAGGTCTAGAAAGGAGTGCTTAATTTATCATACATGTATTATAAGGAATATGTAAACCTCTTTTAAACAGACAGAGAGCATGATCCTTTTGGAGATGATGGGATATGACACAGGCACTATATTTATAGATCCCTGCCTCTGTAGTGACCTGATTTTATAGTGACAGCTATTTTGGAACGGGATAGTAAATTAGCTGCTTAGAAAGCCTAGATAGCTCACAATATTATCATTGGTTATTCCTATAACGCTAATTAGCGGTCATTCTGTAATGCCTTTAATACATCAAGGAAACAATCAAAGGGTAGAGCACAGAATAGTGTTGCAGACCAACATTGCAGTCCTTCAGTTTGCAAGTTCTGCAAATAATTAAATACTATTGCAAACCGACTTGACAATAGTCACAGACAACTGTTGCATTTATCTGCCTTTCCCAACATAAAACAATGCTCTTGCTTGTAAACTTCATGTAGACTTTAACACATGCAGCTAAATGCAAAATTTAAAAATTGATCTTTGGTTTATTGCCATTGATCTTTTCACTTTTCTAAATGTAACTGTTTACTACTGGGAATAGGAACCTGTATATACATCAGCAGAATTGATGCTTTTGGCCACCATAAACTTCACCGGGGATACTACTGTCCTTACTATGTGCAACCAAAAGGACATGAACGGAAAGATTTTCTTCTATAATCACACACTGGACATAGTTCATGTTACGTAAACTCAACACATGCATTCAAATTCTATTAGCAATATTGCTTGCCTTTGTTCAGTTTAATTGCCTTACTATAGATTTTCACTAATACTTTGTGGTAATGGTATTAATCCACATGCCTGATTCATGGGTGCAATAAAACATTATCAGTGCTCATAAAAACCACACCTTTAAGTTAGAGCTATGGGTTTATAAACACACCAGTATAATTACCATACTGTAAGCTTGCAGACACTGGTATAATGATCATTATTGTTTCCCCAATTAAAATACATTACATTTACTACATTACATTGTCAGATTGTCCGACATATTCAGATCCCAACCTTGCAAGCACTTATGAATGAGTGTAACCTTGCACATGTGAGTAGGGCAAAGTATATGCTTAGGCATGGGCAATATCCTGGCTTGTGGGTCCAGTTTTCCCTCCCCAGCTGCTGTTGAGTAGTGTTTTACCCACAGATATTGTGGAAATCAGTGGAACTCCACAGGGTTAAGGAACCTGTTTCCTAAGATGGGTTTCAGCAGAATGGTGGCAGAATGGGGTCCTAAATATTTAACACAACCTAGTTCAAGCTGACTAATTAAATACCGTACGTTTGGATTGGGAAAAAAAACAACAAAACACACAGGCTATTTTATAAAATATTAAATGAAATAAAATCAATAGCTGAGCTTGTTCTTGTGGTAATGATATCCAGATATCTTTGTTGCTTCACTGTTTTTAAGCAATGCTCAGGCTGACCCACATACGTTTGCCTTAGGAATCCTGATAAACAGTAAGGAACCTATAAAACATCTCTACGGATAAAAAATACTGAAACAGTTGGCACTTGGAAAGATTTGGCTTCGTAAAGAATATGTCTGTGTTGAATATTTTAACTCATTGGGTGACGGAGAAATGCACTTCAGATTGCAAGATCTGTTGAGTACAACAGCAGTTGTTCTGCTGGAAATCTGGGGGGAGGGAAGTGCTTGCAATGTTGTATTGTAGGGAAATTAAGACGACAGCGAATTATGTAACAAATTGTAATGCCTCGACTTCCAGACTAGGCAAGAGAATGCTGAAAAATACACATAGTGCTTTTGGTTGTTAAAATATATACTGCAAAAGGAAAAGCTTTTGCCTATGGAGGATGCTTTGCAATGCTATAGGAGGACACAGGTAGTCACTGCTAGGGCCCTGGCTATTTCCTGTGCCTTGGACTTTTATTCTGGACAGTAAACCATGTGAACCCTCTGGGGCTTTATCTCCTTCTAGGCATGGGTCCCTGGTGCCTCCTAAGTCTGGGAGGGCACCAGACCACCGACGGGGGGGGTGGCAGCTGATC
>NW_017728997.1:11510892-11519331 GCF_001723915.1 Gavialis gangeticus
CACCAAGCCAGCAGCAAAACCAGAAGTGCACTTCCACTGGCACTTCAGGTTTTGCAGCTGGTGCTTCCAGGAGTTGCATGGCCAATCTCAGAGGGTGCACGTACACCCACGTGCACCACCTACACGTTGCCAATGCTTCCACAGGCTGTACTATGCACAGAAGTTTGTAAGTCTGGTACTGTGAACAACTGGACCTCAGTAGATGCTTATGCTTTTCAGATCCTGATGCCTCAGGTTGACTTGCTGGGAGTGTCATTATACACATTACTGAGAATCTTTAAAGCACCAGACCCAGAAGAGACCCTGTGCCATTTCAGCAGGTGGACCTTGGCAAGGACTTTACTTCGTCTTCCTCTGTCTATGGCCAAAGCCTCAGATAGATAGATAGATAGATAAAGACACAGGTTAAAAGAACACAGTTTTAAGCACCCAACCCCCATCGTGAAAACCTAAACTCAGGTCCCAATCTGTGAGGCACCTACAGTGCATGATAGGACTAGAACAGGAAGAAGAATAGTCAATGCACTAGCCAACAAGAAGTGCTGAGCTGGAGATAAATTGTAATTCCTGCTCCAAAGCTTTTTTTACATAAAATTTTTCATGTTCCAAGCCAAATCAGCCAAATCGTTTCCAAATCTATAAGTCAGTCAAGAGCCATAAGTGGCCCTACTACCGGCAAACATCCTCCACCCCCACCTGGCGCTTCAGATGTTTCCAAATCACTTGGCGTGTATCCTACATGCAGGCCCAACTCTGGAGGTTTCGGGTTTGGCTGCCCCGAAGTTTCGCTCACCCACAGCCGTATGGCCACAGGAGCAAGCTAGGGAGGAGCCTCCCATTTCTGTAAAGTGGGAGTAAAGCCAAGGGAAATGGTTCAGTGGGTGTAAAGCCATGGGAAATGAACGTGGGAGGTTAACGATACGTTACCTCCACGGGTACTACCCTATGCCACAAAAGCGGTTATCCCCAGTGACTAGGAAAAACACCATAGTGGTCACAGTACTTCCCCTGCCAGGTAAGGCAAGGCACACTCTTTTTTCTTTTCTTTTTTACCATGCACCCACAGGAGGAGGAGGAAAAGATGTCCATCCTTGTGGTTAGAGGACTCACCCAAAACTCCTATTTTGCCCGAGAGGATTCAAACTCCCATCACCCATCTTCCAGGAGCAGCAAGCCAGAAAGAGAGACACAAGAAGGAGCATAACTCTGCAGCTTAGTAGTGCAGGATAGGGATGAGGAGAGTCTTGGTTTCCAGCCTTTGTCCCAGGATTGGTTCTGTATTTCACATTAAATAGTGGCTGGATGAATTCCTAAAACGGTCCTGGGAGAAGGGCCTGAACCCAACATTCCCATCTTCCAGGTGAGCAGGCTAACAAGAAGCATCAAGCTCTCTGTTTTATGGGGCTTGCTCTCTCTGTGGCAATCAAAAGCAAACTTTTATTTTTGCACAGTGGCCAGCTTCAGTACGAGAGGTGGCAAGAGCAGCCCCTAGCCCAGTGGTTAGAACGTGGGTGGTGGAAGGATGGAAGGAGCCCAGACCACATGCACCATTACATAAAAGGGGCCTGACCGCACACAACCTCTTCCAGATCTTTTTTTAAAAGGAAGTGGTGGCTGCAATGGCAGTTGATAGGGAATCCAGACCTGCAGGCATACGCCACGCATGCCTCTTTGGGAGACTTAGTTAGAGGAACTACTGGTTTCTGAATCCCACGTGGACTAAAACCTGATCTAGACATGGAAGCGAACCAGTCTTCAAGACCGGGGCAGCTCTTGGCATGTACAGCGGCACAAAAATCGTTGCCTATGAAGCTTCAGGTGTTCTCTGGACAGACTATTTTTTTCTTCTAGCTGAAGATGGATTTTTTCAAACTAATTTTAAATCAATTGGCTGGGCTTGAAGAGTTTGGAAAAGGAGCGGGAGAAATTCTTCAGAGCATGCCTGTGCCGTTGATGTCTCCTTAAAATATTCATCCAGCCTTTTCAAAAGGACAGGAAGAACAGAATACGAAGAGAGAGATAAAAATGCTTTATGTAAATGGACCTGTGCTTTAGAAGAACAAACAGACCATATTGCCAGCGCTTCCTTGGGTAGCTCACATCAGCCTTGCCTGCACTTCTCCCAGAAAAAAACCTCATTACCTTACAGAGCAAAGCACGCGATAGCATGTTTGACACATTAGTGACCAGGAAGGCCCGTCTTTGTAGCACTCTCTGGCGGGCTGATTTCCGGGAGGGGGACAGACGGGGACAGGACAGACGCAGGCAGTTGCAATGCAATAGGACAACAAGCCGTAATATCTTGTTTTTGCTACTGAACTTGTGTTATCAGCAGAGACTGACATTTGGTCAGAGCTCTCATTTTCACATGCTCATTCTCCTGCTTTTTCTGATAAGAAACCTCAGTAAACAGAAATGTACATCTGAGGATGACAAGGAAATGCACACCTCCATAGCCAGATCCTGCTCTCATTTGTTCCCGTTCCACCATGGTGTAGAGTTGCTCCTGATTTGCATTGGAGTAAGCGAGGACAAAAACCAGTCCCTAAACAACTTATGTAGGAGGACTCTGCACGCAGCAATGGCAAGAGGTTCTGGTTTATTGTACTGAATTGGCCGTATGCTGTTTTTTAAGATACCATGGGGCTAAGTGAAGAATACATGTGTGGTACCTATAACACCTTCTCCACATCCTAGAGGATTTTGCCTTGCACAAACTGGAATTAGTGACCACATATATACAAAAAGCAAAACAGTGCAATTATGCTGTACTTCACGTGCGCGTGTGTGTGCACGAATGTGTGGACATCAAGGATGAATTTGACAGTTTGGAGTAGTAAAGTCCTGATATCTGAAAGCACGTAGACATTCCTGACTCACCCCAGCACCCTGTACTCTACAGGCACTGAGGATCTCCATCATTTCTCTTTTAGAGACCGGCAAATCCCAATCCAGGTCCTCGTGGCAGTTGGCTATTCCCATTTTCCTTCCCAGATTTCAGCGTCATGAAAGTAGCCCTTCCACCTGCAAAAGTGGAACTGCTTCCAGGCACGCTTCCACCCTGAAGGTCCTAGTCTCAACTTGAAGCAGCAACCTCCCCAGGTCCCCCTAAAGATCAGCGTTTGGAGGAGCATCCAGTGAAGCTCAACCTGGTCGTTGGGGGTCTATAAACTTGTGAACAAGGTCGTGCTGGAGTCAGGGCAGGGAAAGAAAGGGAGAGGGAAGCTGCACATTTCTGAGTATTTAGGGTCTAATCAGGAAGTAGCTTTATTCAGTTTGACACCGCAGTCTACCGAAACACGGCTGACCTGTTTCTGCTGGTAAGCCCCCTCTGCTAGCAGATCAAATGAAGGAGGAACTCATTTCGGTGACTAGGCACAGGCTTTTGCTTTATGTGCCAAGAGAGCTGAAACCTGTTTTCTCCTGGTGCATGCAGACAGGCACAAATCACAGCTGCTGGTCCCTGTTTTTTCATCCCCTCTTCCCCGGAGTATTGCGTGATGAGGTCAATTTGAACTGTGCTTACCTGGAACTCATGTTAGCGGAAGGGAAAACGCCAATTACTTGCATTTAAAAATAGACCCAGAGAACGCTTTATTTTTTTCCGTGCTGATTGCCTGGTGGTGCTTGTTGCTGAGCGGGAAATCAAAACACCATCACTGATTAGGCATTCAATGCTTGTTTTTTTGTTTGGATACTAATCTCGAAACAGAAAGAGATGCTATCTGCTGAAAAGAAATGTACACCCTGCTCTACACTGTATGCAGGGCATGCATGCCCCCTTTCCCAGAGCAAGGCTTCTGGGACTGAAATGCTAAACTTAATGAACTTTAACATGCTCTTGGACCTCCCCCCCTCCACCCCCTTGTCCAGAGATCCCTCAATGCCCACTAAAGATCACTGTCCTTAGTGTAATAAACTCCAATGAAACAATTCACACCAGCCCTGCAGCTCATTAGGCAGCTTGCCACAGTGAATTGGCCTTGGCTTGTTTGAAAAGGAATTTAAATGTTAGTTATTCACAACGCCTAAAGAACGTTTTGCAAATCACAGAAGACACGACTGTCTGCAGCGATCGGGGAGGACTGCGATGCCGGGGGGGCAGCGAACAAGGAGGATGTGGGAACATCTGGCAATTCATCTCAAACTATGACTTTCATGAGAGAAGCAGTCTTCATATAATATAGAACTTCATTCATATAAAGTACTTAGCGTCTGCCTGGGGATTGGGGTGTTTGGAAAAGGCTGCAGAGCTGCTTGGTTCATATTAACTAGAGACCCTTTGGCTTGGAGTATTTCAGGTATTAGAAGTGGATCCCTCCGAGACAAAAACCCAGATTCTCTTTCATTTTGCCGCAGCTTTTGAAGCACATTTGAACAGTTCACGTTTATAGCTGAAGTCAAATGGGAGTACGAGAGAACCATGCTTGCTAAAGTTCCCTCCACATCTTCACATATATATTTTAAGAAAAGATGATTTCCTTCCTAAAATTCCCAACCAGACAAAAGAAAGACAGAGACTTATGGGGCTTTACAGCCAGTCTGTTAGGGTTATTAAAATATGCTTTGTTATCTTCACCCATGGTAGCAGCTAGCATGAATTATTCTCGTGGAGATGATTCCTCGTTTTCATGTCTGAACACTCTAAAGTTAGACGACACTTTGATTGCTGCTTTCACTGGGTAAGTATTAACAATATCGCCACTTTTCAGGAAAATGAATATTCCCATATTTTCCCCAACTCAGCCACTGCAGGCATGAAAGATACAGAACCATTTCTCTTGGCTTCTCAAAACTTGTCTGGGGAGCAGCCTGGGAAATACTTCATGTGCATTAACTCCTACTGACACGAGGAAGGAATTAGTCTCCAAAGCCAGTGACTGAGTTGGCCTGGTAGGCGCACAGAGCGAATCCTGTTTCCTAGTCAGGCTTCTTCAGCATGCACTGGCCACCACTTTGCTACTTGGATGTGCACCAGGAAGGGTATGGCAGGGCACAGAGGAAGTACCCTGTACTTCTGCTGCATACAGACCCATGGAAGGAACCCTAATTTAAACAATATCTCCATTATTTAAGGCTGAATTAGTACCTGGCAATCCACACAACCCAAGTATAGTGAGCAGCCACATCCTTTCTGAAGCAGACGAGACTGAATTGTGACTCTGCTCCTGCTTCCTTTGCCCTGGGGAAGGGAAAGGGAGGTGCCAGCCTTTTTCCTAGAAGAGTTTGCATTCTGCTCTCCCCTAGCTCAGAGCAGGGGGAGGGGAAACAAAGGTTGCCCCATGACTACCTACATCAAAAGAAGCGTCCACTTTGTATGCACAAACTGCTGCAAACATACCTTCTGAGCACGTGTTATTTCTACAGATGTGCTTTGGGGGACTGGAGTCCAGGTACAGCCCAGGACGTCACCCTATCTTTTGCCCTCAATTTTTAGTGAGTGTTTCCACTTCCCTTCTCTCCCCCTCCTCTCCCAAGCACACGGATTTTGCAATAACGTGCAAGACTGTGATGTGGTAGCTGGGGGACGACCAGATCCTCCATCCAGATCCCACTGCTCTTTTGTTCACGCAACAGAACCAAGGATCTATCTATACCCTTTCTCTTTGGCAAGGAGGATGGACTAGAGAAATTAGGTCTACAGAAAGGCACATTTTGATGGCTATCGAGGGTCTCTCCAAATATTCTTTCATTCTACCAGGTTTAAACACTTCGATGAATATGGCAGACAGGTGTATTTTGATACGACACCTCCAATACTGTTAGAAAAAAAGGTCCTACTCTAAGCAGTGCATTTGGTGCTAAGAAAAGTACTTTCTACTTCTGCAAATAGCTTTTTTACTTCCAGAAGAAGCTGTAAGTTATTGTTGTTTTGCTTGGGTTTGTTGGTCTTAATAATCACAAAAAAGTTATACCCCAAGTAAAGGAACCTCAGCCCATCCAAACCAATTTAAACCCTTCAATATAGAGCTTAAGCTCCATAAAGGCCCAGGACTCCACCCAAATACTAGGACAATTTCGTTAAGATTGTTGCATGTACCAGTTCCCGGCACGGCCGTACTGACTGCGTAACGTGGTGGTTCAGTGCAACTAGGACACAGTATGGAAACCTTTAATAAAACACCATAACTTGTGTGTCCATCCAGGAGGAATGTGCTGCCAGGAGATATCATATTTACAATATAAAGGGGGACGTATTTTAGATTTGTCCCAATTAACCTTGTAACGAGATGTATTGGAGTGCTTATTAATGACAGTAATGAGATGCAGACAAGACAATGCATAAAACATCATTGGCATATAAATTAAATTCATATGCACAGATACCTTTATGCACTGGACATGAAGGGAAATTATTAAGAGGCAATTTTATAAAAAAGGCTAATTAGAACAAAAATTCAATACTTTTCCTAGCTCATATCCACCAGTGTTAGAAACCTGTTTGACCACTGACTGAGGAATTGTTCCTATTGATATTACTGTGCAAGTTATGAAATTAATTTTATGATTGTTCTCTTGGAAATTATATTTGCTACAAATAGTTATGTATCCATTGTCCTTTGACTATATATTGGTCTACACTTTAATTTGCTTTGGTTTGTATGCATAATTTAAAGGTAAAATGTACTGCATGCCACTGTAGACAGAGATAGGAAGCTGATTTCCATTCTGAGCCAAATTATGATCACCTTATCCATGCAGATCCCATGAGAGTTAAGGTTTCAGAGAGCAACATAAAAGGCCCTGATCCTTTAAGTACATGCTTAAATTTATGTGCAGTAGTCCGACTGAAGTTAACAACTTGACTTGTGCGCTCTAGTTTGCACGCTTAAGACTTGCAGACTTTGTTCTGCTGGCACACATTTCATTAACATCAGTGGCTAAATCCCATGCAGTTCTGAATATTCAGGCAAAAGGGAGACTTTTAAAATGCTTCTCATGAACAGCAGTAACAACAAACTGATTACCATGCTGGGGTTTATAATAGCATTTCACTTTCTTATCACTTATTGGCATTATAACAAACAGATAAATTACACCCACACATACACAAAAAGCTATGTAAGCATGGCTGAAAGAGTATGAAAATCACTTTATCAGAGGAGTGATTTGCTCTCAATGGATACTAGAAATTATGTGGAGTAAAGTAATAGCTCATGGCATGACTTAGTGTCATTATGAGAGACAGGAGGCCGAAGAATAGAGCTTCAGATACCTGAGAATTCCTCACGCTATTACAATCATATCCAGCAGTGCTATTTATTAAATTCTTTAAAGCGAGTGGAAAGTGCAGAGATTTTTAAAAATGTGCCTTAATTTGGAACAGCCTCACATCTAAAAGAACTTAAATGCTCCATGTGCTTTTGGTGGGGGAGGTGGTGATGGGGAGGAAGGACGGGGAGACTAATGGAGAAGTGGGAGGTTCAAATCAACAGAAACAAAAGGTGTTCATCACTGCTGAGATTTGGGCCAAGACACCATTTAGCACTATTTGTATTACATATACACACCAATTCCATGACCGAACGTGGACCTGTTTTGCTAAACCTTGTTCAAAACACTTACAGTGGAAAGAGACACACTGCCCAAAGACCTTGCAATTTAAGTAAGCAGGATATAAAAGAGGGAACCAGCACACTAACAGTGAGAGCCAAAGCGAGGTACAAAACACTGGGCCATGCTGCCTGTCCTTTAGCAGAACAAAAATGATAGCGCTTGATTTTCCTCTCACTTACTTGGTTATAAATCAGGAATAATGGCACTAAAGTCCATAGAATGACAATGGTGTTTAAACTGCAGGGAGAGCAGAATGAAGCATGTTAAGTGCAAAAATGTGTATTTTTTTCCGTTAAATCAGTCGGTTCTACTCAACATATGCCAGCCGAGTGGGTAGAGGTACTGAAATCGAAGCTGCACAAGGAGACGTGAGTCTGTTCACAGAAACCCTTATTTCACATCAATGGCATTTTTCTAGCGGCTGTAGAGTTTTTAAAGTCTACAAAACTTGGACTGCAAGTTCTGCAGCGCACCATACCGTTCATTTCAAATCTACCCTTTGAGTCAGCACAGGAGGGTTCAGAAAAAGCCCATCTGGGTTTTATGCTTCTAAGAGGTTTTACTGTTTATTCATTTAGGGCTATATAAATGGGCAGAAATCCTCAATGCACAGAGCCTTAGCCTGTCCATTTCATAAAATAATATTGTGCTAGCAAAACTATCTATACAGATAGGTATAACGAGCTAGGCACTGGGTTGGAACTACCCTGCCGCCCTGGAGCCATAGCATTGAGTCTCAGCATGGTCAAGTCAGCTTTTCTCCCCCAATTAATATCAATTAAGCTTAACGTAGGTTACTTTTTAGGGGTCTTTCAGATGAGACCTTAGCAACAATGTGGTGCAGATGTTAAAAATCCCCAAACACCCTTTTTTTTTTTTTTT
>NW_017728997.1:11524331-11528752 GCF_001723915.1 Gavialis gangeticus
CCCCAATTAATATCAATTAAGCTTAACGTAGGTTACTTTTTAGGGGTCTTTCAGATGAGACCTTAGCAACAATGTGGTGCAGATGTTAAAAATCCCCAAACACACTTTTTTTTTTTTTTTTGGTAAAGTTTGCTCTCACGTTCATGGTTAAAAACCGTCACCTTCCTACGTTGTTTTGCAGAACGTTAGGGTGTCTATAGATGTGCTCCAGCGCGTGCTAATTAGAACGCTCAATTAATCAAGTCCACTCTGCGTTCTAATTACAATGCTCCAGTGTCATCTCACCAGCACATGTATTAAGCCCCCACATTTCAAAATGGCCGTGGGGTGCTTTATCGAAACCTCAAGGAATGAACTTTAGATAAAGCGTCCCAAGGAGATTTTGAAATGTGCAGGGGCTTCATAAATGTGACAGTGAGCTGTTTTAATTAAAGTGGCTGTCCGGGAACCAGTCTAATTAAAATGCAGCCACCCCTGAGCATGTGTATAGGCGGCCTTAAGTGCCACCTCTCACCTGAAGATAGCTGTCCGATGGCTGCACGTTCACGCTTTGAGAGCCTTGATCATAAAAAGATCAACCTACACCCTTGATCATAAAAAGGCATGGCAATCTATGGCTCTGATTCTGCACTGAAAATCAAAAAGACAGAGGCACAGTGGCAGGCACCTAGCCTATAACAGAAAGATGGCTCAGCAAAGACTGCTGTTATATCCAATTCCAACAGGATTTGGTGACAACCAAATCAAATGGTGCATATAAAAGCCTTGTGACACGTTACACTTAGCACATGATATATTTAGATTGTAGTTAGAAACTTTTTAAGTCATATTTATGCTTTCTGGAAAAGGAAGGTAGCAGCCTCCTCTTTCTCACGGTGCCTTTCAGTAACTGCATGCAGAGTAATGAGCAATCTGTACTGGACGTTAGGTGCTGGCTAATGGGAACTACCGTAAAAAAAAAAAAATTTAGTATGTTCTTTTCTTTCTTTTTTTTCCAACTCACAGCAACTAAGTGAACTGAGGAAGAAAACGGAGCTGCTGAACAACAAAAACTAAATTAGTAACTGGGTACCCATTGCCAAGGGCAACATGCATTCGACAGAGGATATGATAATGACAGATGAATCCTCACACTCAGCCTAACTTCTCTCCCTGAAAAATAAATGCTTGGTGTCTTCAGTATTTTCACCTGCACTGCAGTCACCTTCCTTCCACAGCAGCTGCTTGCAGCTTTGTCAGTGAAAGCCAGTAGAGGTACAGTTTCCTGTCATTAACATGACAGGATCGCCCCAATTTTTAGCTGACAGGACTGGATTTTTATGGCTTCTCGTGCCTTTTCTTTCCTGCTCCTCCTCCATCCTTTTTTGTCTGGGAATTCTGCTCTCTTCCTCTCTTTCCCCTGTTCCAGTCCCTGGAGCCCACTGATTCTTGCACTTTCCACCCCGTTCCACCTCTGATTTAGGTGGGAAGCTGCAGACCGAAACGGAAAGGAAGCAGTGATAATACAAGGCACCTTCTTTCCGCCCTTATTTTCAAATGGCTCCGAAACCCTGCACAGCGATGAACAATACAGTCACAGAGCTAAGTAAGAGGATGAGATGATCCCGGCATATTATTCACCCTTGTTGCTGAATATTAAGAGGTCTGGCAAAAGGTCAGAGGTATAGTCCAGACTGCAACCAGCCCCTGACCTGGGGCAGCAAAGGGAGCTAAGGGTCTCTTGCTCTTGCAAAGGCAGATGCACTCCCTAAACTCAACAAGCAACGAAGACTGTTCCCACTATCTGCTCTTGCTGTTGCATTGTAAGCAATGGCAGAGGTCAGCCATTATATCTGCGAACAAACCCAGGATCCTGACTCAGGCACCTGCAGACAGGAGGCAGGTACTGATCATCTGGTGCTGGGAGGAAGGCACAAGAAATTATAGAAGAGGCAGATATGGGATCACCGGCCCGTAAGGGAAAATACGCCAGAGGTGGAGGCTGGCTTCTATCCCAGTGCTTGAGGGTTCACATCTGTTATGTCTTGCAACTAGATTCAAACCCATCTCCATGATATGCCTGGCAAATGAAAGACCCTGTGCTTTTCCTAAGCCTGGCCCATGCACTTCCATTACTACACCATTAGGCTGGCAACTACAATTCACTGTAATTCCTAGTATAGGCCCAAATCCTCTTTACTTTGCAACTGGAGGTGTCTTAAGGCAACAGGATTTGCACCAACCCAACAGTCATATTTTCTCTTCAAACTACAGAAATGTTCACCTAACAGCAGCATTGAAAACCCCCTGTCCCATTTACTAATGATTAAGTAAAGTTTGGATCGAGATTTTACATTTCTGGAATCATCCGTGACTTGCATGCAATATCTAGAAGAAAGTGCAATCAATCCTGAATACCTGTTATTCCTTCATCAAACTCATTATATTTAGATAGAATACTTCTCCTCATTTTCCTTTTGCCAGATAAGTTCCAGAGCCAGGAGCTTTTGTTACAAGGGGCTTGCAAACAATATAGAGCTTTGGAAAGAAACCATGTTTAGACAGGAGAAATGGATAACAATGGTACTGCATGTGTCAGACAATGGAAAGGAGGGACTGCAAACTAATAATGACAGAGCTATTTATTATTGAATAACCAGCCTCCAATTTTAGAAACATAAGATCTCTCATTTCCTATTGTTCATTTTAATTAGTATTTTCCCTAAATAGTGCCCCTCTTTCTATATGCTATTTATATGAATGCAAAGAAAATATACAGCACATGCAATGTTAGCAGAATGTCGACAAAAAATGTGTTGTAAGCAATATGTGAATTATACTCTGTCTTGAGTGAGGAAGGTTCAGGGAATGATTTTGGCTTTTGTAACAGGATGTTCTCTCATTAATGGTTTCTGCTCCCTTTTTGTATCATTGCATTCCAAAATCCACAAGATTGCAAGAAATGTATTCAATACTGTTAAAAGGGGGGATAAGAAGTAAAAGTTTCAGTTAAAAAAGAAGAAGAAAAGGCAGGCTTCAGCTGCTTTTGGATCGAGTCTTCATTAGGCTTCAAACCACTTCTTAAATCTTACATTTGTTACTACAAAAAGCCTGTTAGCAGCTAAGACCTGGGTGCGCTATAAAATATCCTGCTGATTTCCTTGGACTTGGTCTTGCTGCTGTATGCACCTGTTATATCTCCTTGTAACTGGGCCCAGAACCTGCAAAATCACAGTGGAGAGGCACGTTGCCACACCACATGCTTGCTCCACTGGGGTAGGAAGCATTTCATTGTGGCGTGTCCAGGCACCGTCACTGACTGGGGACTCCATGGGCCAGCTAAGTCCAAACGTGATACTCCTGCCCTTCCCTGGGAGTCGCACAACTGCCTCTGTGAGCAAAACAAGTTGCAAAGTTGTCTGTGCACATTCATTCACCTTTGATTTCATTTTGACAGTAGTTCCAAGCTTGTTCTGTTCACTTTCAAAGAGTATCCGAACTCTCATTATTAGCACAATCATCCATGAAAAACAAATTTAAACTGGAAATGTTATGTGCAATCAGCACTGCCAATTCCAGAAGTTCAAACGGCCCAACCCAAAACCCTCAAAAATCAGATTACAAAAATATTACATTATGTTTTCTGGTCTCTCTTATGAGTTTTGCATTACAACAATTAAGTAAGCCCCACCCCCTTTACCCCCCACAATTTGTTCAAAGGTAAGCTGCCCCCGCAAGGTTAATTTGGTCTCCAATTCAGGAATTCTTATTAGAGGATCCAAAATATAGCAAAATTACACAGATCTGCTCAAAATGCTGCCTGGTACATAATGTGTGGAAGGTCTGTCACTGAAAGAACAGCAGTATCTGCAAAGGAAAGAACAAATTGCCTTACAATCAGAAAGACAGAGAATACAATTTCCTCAAATTTCCATAATTGTACTAACTCATAGTAGTAGCTTATCTGAGGATCACAAAGCATCTCATGATGGCAGATATCATCTGCATTTTGCAGAAGGGTACCTAAGGTGCAGAAAGAAGAGAGGGTGTACTACTTGCCCCTTTATAGGCAAAGGGAGTTTTGCCATTACATTTCAATAGGGCCAAGATTTCACCACAAACCTGCAGTTTTTCCACAGCTATGCCCCCAAAACTAAGTGTTACCATACTGCTTCACAACTTCCCAGTTTTATAGACATAACTCAGCTGAGCCTGCAGAGATGTGATGACATGGCTGGGTGCCTGGGACAGCTGCTGGGTGAAAATAGGACCACCCAACACTGTTTTTGGGGGGTTGGGGGGGGTTCTTTTGTTTTTTGTTTCTTTGTTGGGGTTTTGTTTTGTTTTTAGAAACAAAGGACATTTCTGCAAGAGTATTGCCCACACAGCACAACACCCAAATACAGAATGCACTGAATAGTTCAAACCTGGCTTTGCAACAG
>NW_017728997.1:11533752-11538309 GCF_001723915.1 Gavialis gangeticus
TTGGGGGGGGGGTTCTTTTGTTTTTTGTTTCTTTGTTGGGGTTTTGTTTTGTTTTTAGAAACAAAGGACATTTCTGCAAGAGTATTGCCCACACAGCACAACACCCAAATACAGAATGCACTGAATAGTTCAAACCTGGCTTTGCAACAGTGCAGAAAAGTTAAATGTTACCTATTAAATCATTTCAAATCAGGGATTAAAAAAAAAAAATCTGAGTAGATGCATAGAACTAATTTTCTGTGCTGCCAATACTCACGTGAAAGAGATGCACCAGGTTTTCTACAACATTCATTAAACAAAAGTAATGGCTAGAGTGGTTTCTGCAGAATATCCCCAAACCTATTCTTTGTGGGACGACAACTTATATATTGCTTGCTATACATAGAAACATGCAATTTTACTGTTCAGTTTATAGAACGCTAACTCACAGGGTATAACAAACTCCAACTTTTGCACTGCCAGTTTTATAAACAATGCTTAAAGACACAGACACAAAACAGCTCTGTAAAACTACTCTTGGTTGGCATTAATTCATTCACACAGGCCCATTGAAGAGAATACATCTTCTTAACTAACTTTGCAGAGAGGAACATATGCTTCATTAATCTTCAACACCTCAACTCGAAAACAAAAACGACGGCACTCAGAATAGGAAGTCCACAACTGTCATGACAGAGATACCAACCTTCTACCCACAGGAATGCATTCACCCAGAAGGCCTCCTTTGCAGACAGGCCCATTTTTCTTTCTTTAAGGGACTGGAGATAACAGAAGGGGGCACATAGTCTCATATGCTTAAAAAAGAAAATGCTGAATTCTGGTGGATGTGGGAATCACCGCCTTTGGATCCGTGGGTATCAAGAAAGACAGAGACCTTCATTTAATTCAGTATACTTATGGCGGAGGTTTCGAAAGGGGCCTGCATGACTTGACCTGTATAGTCCTCATAGCAAGGCTATACTAATAAGAGCAAGGTTGGGCGGGGGGGGCTTGGTGTAGAAACCTATCACTTTTATCATATCATATATTTAAAGTTGCTGATTTTATAAATATGTAACAATGACCAAAATCTTCCATATGAATGATAAACTCACTTGTTATTGACCACTACTAGAAAACTTGAAATAAGGTGATATATACATATACACACATATATATTTTTTATTTATTTATTTATTTATTTTACTTTTTATGATGCACCCCTGAAGGCAAAAAGCTTGCGTTTGTGCAGCCCTTTTTTTTTTTTGACATTTGCAAAGGGAGCTCAAGTTTGCATTTCAGGAAAACAAAAAACAAACTTTAGGGTCGAATTTGGTATTTGCTCTTCTTGATTATGTTTTGGGGGGTTGAGCTTGCAAAGAAATATAATGAGCACCATTTTGTCATTGCTGTCCTCGCCATCCTTGTCATTATTGTCATTGTGACAAATCCAGCAAGGTGCCGGCTCTAGAGGTAGAGCATACACACTTCAATACAATCTGCTCTCATACGGCTTCTGTCATGGCCTGGAGATCTGTTGTTGTTTGAATAAAGAACATCTAAGAACGCTGCTTTGACTGCTGTGGCTCCAGGTAACGTCACTTGTATTACTTGTTCTTCCTTTCTCTGCTGCACTAGGGAAGATTAAGGATGGAGTAGGATTTATCGTCCTAAACCATCATCAGCTTGTACTACTAAAAGGACCAAAAAAAAAAATGATATGGTCCTTGTTATTAAATTATTTCTACTTAGAAGTTACATCTCAATAGAGCTGGTAAGAAAATAAAAATGGAGGAAAGACAGTACAAATTGGTTTTTCGTCGTATTCTCGTTAACATCCATTTTCTGCCTACCCTGGGTGTGACCAATCTAGGTGGAAGTGGTTTGACTGAGCCCAAATGACTGTACAAGCATTACACATAAACCAGCATCAGTGACCGAAAGCCAGTCTGGTTGCACATAGTTTGGTGCACATAGACTGGTTTAAAAATGGCAGGACCCGGTCTAAGACAGAACTGGATTAACGTGCACTCAAACCTAATCGATTTAGGTTAAACCACCTCACTGAACTTCTGTACCAGATTCTTTATTGATTCACATTAGGCTGCTCTCTGCTGGCATCCCAGGCACCTTTGCAGCCCTCCCACTAGCTCCCTTTCACAGGGAGACATGCTAGCATTTGCTCTGTGCTTGGCCACTCCACAGGCTGTCACAGAGCTGAGTTGGCAGAGACTTTCTCCCCAGTCCCACCGGCACAGGCTTGATCGATTCTGCCTCGGGCTTTTTGAATGTCTGTACCTAGCCTGGAAGTTCATGCAAAGTGTGTTTTGCTGCTTTTCACTTCTCCTGAAATTTGTTTTCAGAGCCAAGCTCAAGTTAGCTGAGAATCCAGTATTTTGACTAGTGTCTGGTCACAATCAGCCAGAACCATCATGTTTTGAATGGTTTAGTCCCTGGGATGGTGACTTCATTAACAACTTTTCAACCTCATCCAAGTCCATCGTTGCCTATAAACACCAATCCATACGAAGGCTCATCGTGTTGGGTGTTGTGCAGTCAGGGGCATTCCCTGCCCCAAAGAGTTTACAACCTAATTTAAGACAAGGTGCAACATGTAAGAATAGCAGTTGAAGAGGATGTGTAACAGTGAGATCATTACTTAGATGCACAGACTCAGCGCGAGCCCACCTCTCTCTTTAGAGTCATTTGTAAGCTTGTATAAAGCTAAGAAGTTATGATGCTAAATAATGTACTGGCCCCCTACCCACCTATTATCTAATGACTATTTCGAATAGGCATTCCTGCAGAGGACAGATATGAGAAGATATTTAAAGAAACACAAATAAGTTTGGGGAGTAAGTTCAGCTCATGAAGGAGAAGTGGACCAATGCAGTAAGAAACAAAACTGGAGAAGGAGGAAGAGACAGAAGGAAGAAGAGCCATAAAGAGAGGAGGAGATAAACGTTTGTGTGAAGACATGGTGTGTTACTGTTAGCTTTGTGTAGAAGGAGCTTGTGGAGATGGAGCTATGTTAGCAGCAGGAAAAACTCACATTAGAGTTACTCCCTCGGGCCTGGGCTTTGGTAGGCCAGTAGCTCCAGATTCCTGGAGAAAGGGATTGTCCTGTATGAAGTCTGACTGTTTTCGTCAACTGGATTGTTATATTTTGCATAAAACCATAACCTGCCATCCTGATTACTGAGTACCTGACCTGCAGGCACTGGATATATATACCACGACTGGAAGAGGAGCAGCAGTGGTATCAGAATGAGATCCTGGCGCTAGAAGAAGGGGCTAGTGCTTGTATGCAGTGAACTGATATACAAGGTAACTTAGGAAGCTTGCCCATATAGACTGTTTCTAAAAAATCCTATTTGAGAAAGTATTTTTAAAAACCATCTTGAAATACAATTATGATTATTATTCACTGTATCCATATATTACCATATTATTTAGCACAGAATAAAGACCCATCAATTTAATTATACAGCAAAAGACAGGTGGTTGTTGTTGTTTTCTTTGATGGTGATGCAGTGTAACAATAAACAGGCCTGTTATTTTTAAATTAGCATATGGGTTATTTCTTTGATGATACAACACCTGTGGTTAGAGTGCATGCTGAACCTGAGAAAATACCTCCTGGAAACATCTCCGCAGACCTAAGATTTCAAATTTAGAACAACAAAAGCTCCACTCAAATCCCCTGTTATTGGAACGAACAGCAATTAATTATTAAAAAAAGAACCAAAACATTACCATCAATCCTGCTGACAAGGGGTGCTGTTGGTTACAGTGGACAGAGACAATTATGCACATATCACAGGGCTACAGACAACTTCTGAATTACAATTACACTAAGAAACTCACTACAAATATCACAGATGAATACAACTGAAAAAACATTATCAGCACCAGCTAAAAACATATGTTGTACTAGAACTAGGGGGAAAAAACAACGCATGCAGCAATTTCTGTTCACGCAACTACTTTTAATATGTTTTAAAAGTCCATAATTTATGCCTGTGCAAAAAATTCCAGTTCTGCGTTATATGTTGGTACATTAAATAAGAAAAGACCTGTGCTGCTGGAAGGAATTTTTCAAGCATTTCAGCTCAAGCAGGATTATAAATTTTTAAGGAAGAAATGAAACCCTGAGAAGTCAGTAAATAATAATAATTTAGAACTTCTTAATCCTAGGCCAGCTCTTCTATCAAAGGACCTCAAAACAGTTTACACACATCTGTTAAACTAAAATGCTTCTCCAATTAGGCGTCTTGGATGTTACGGAAAGCAGAGCTTTGTCAAAGGAATCCAAAATGATTCAATGATTTCAAGGTATTGCTTTTTTTCCCCCCATCCATCTTGCAGAACATGGTTTGCAGGTGAATTGACAATCAAGGCAGCAGTACAAATATTATAGCTGCCATTACAGACAACAGGCAATGCAATTAGTGAGAGCATTTACACTTCAAAATTTAACAAGTAACACACTTTACTATGCTGTACTTCCCTCTGCAGGCCCAAACCTGTGAGAGACCGAGTTTGTCCTTCAAGGTAATGATGACTGCCCTCAGCTTC
>NW_017728997.1:11543309-11543786 GCF_001723915.1 Gavialis gangeticus
GAATCCAAAATGATTCAATGATTTCAAGGTATTGCTTTTTTTCCCCCCATCCATCTTGCAGAACATGGTTTGCAGGTGAATTGACACTCAAGCCAATATAGAAACCTGCAAGTTGCCTATACAAGACGACTACAGGCAACATACAGAAGTACTTGATAACTGAGAATTATTCAGAGATAACCCAAAATGCCATTTAAGGCATGGTTTACTAATTCTGTTTTGTCTGATGACCTTAACGTGCAATATAACTCAGCTCGTGGATTACAACGTGTTTCGAAGTTACAGACCAGACTCCTAGCCGGTATAGCTTGGTTTAATTCCACTGTTTCGAATGGAAGCACACTTATTTATGCCAATATCATTCAGAAACTTTTCTCTCTCTTCCGTTTATGACATCTAATCCACATGTCCTTAGGTTTTAAAATTCACTCTTTCACCATAATGCACCCCCCCCCTCTTCCCCCAAATCCTGTGGGT
>NW_017728997.1:11548786-11549967 GCF_001723915.1 Gavialis gangeticus
AAAGATTATAAAAAGCAAGCCTATAATCATCATAAAAGAGTACAGGCTACAACATCATACCATTTCAACCTCACTTCTCATCTGTACTATAACCTCCTCTTGCCATGTTCCCCTTTTTGCGGAAAATAAAATCTATAATATGTAATGATTTAGAATTAATATCTTGATTCCCCAGATCCTTTAATGAATTCAGATACACCTAGGGAATCTAACCAAGACATCTGTTCATGAATAGTGAGAATTATTACCAAATCCTGGTGGAGAAGGCAAGATGCCATCCCTTCCTGAAGTACCTCCCAACTGAGAAATCAACTGTCTCATGGTTGAATTTTCTTGTGTCAAGGTTTCTCAGCATTAGGTCTCTTGGGCTTGCTTACTAACAATATCTTCCTCCCTAACTTGTTACATCCCCCCAGAAAGGACTAAGAAGAGACCAGCAAATTTGACTGTCCAACTACTACAAACTAGTAATGGCCTCAATTAATAGTAATTACTGTTCCGAAGTTTCACAAATCCCTTTTTAATCATCTCTGGGTTTTAACTGATTTGCCCCAAACCCTTCTGTCTGCCAAAAAATTAACATTTCATTAGACAAATCATAAGCTTCTCCCTATTCTCCAATATCTCTCTCATCTGGAAATATTATTCCTCATCAAAATGTCAAATTTGCACAATAAAATGGAAAATAATTTATATAATACTGTGTGTGAATATATGTACATATAGGGCATTTATACACATGCTCTGGGAATGTGGGGGTGGCGGAAACATTTTTACGTTCAGGGACATTGGTGTACAAGACGGTCTGGACACTTTAATTAGGGTGGCTCTGAGAGCTGCTTTAATTAAAGTGTATCAGTGTCCCCGCACTTAAAAATGCCCCCACACTCATACACGAGATGCTCTGGGCACTTTAATTAGGGTGCCTCTGAGAGCTGCTTTAATTAAAGTGTCTGGAGCACCATGTGCATCAATGTCCCTGAACTTAAAAATGTCCCCCCTTCCCTACTCCCCCACCTCTTCCACTTTGAGCTCCAAACTTCCCCAGGTCTCTTGACTTAAGCAATTCCTTTGTTTGTCCAAATTCCTTCCTTTGACTCTCGAAACAAACATAAAATTAATGAGCTCCATCTTTCATTGCCAAGAGGCTTTCCAATATCACAATTTTTTTTTTTTTTTTT
>NW_017728997.1:11550165-11566007 GCF_001723915.1 Gavialis gangeticus
ACAGTATTATATAAATTATTTTCCATTTTATTGTGCAAATTTGACATTTGATGAGGAATAATATTTCCAGATAAGAGATATCGGCGATTAATCGAGTCTGCTCCAACGCACTGTAATTACAATGCATTGAAGCAGCCTCGCTGGCTGTGCATAGGTGCCCTTAGGTTGTACTAAGCAGATTCATACCCCCTCCCACCCCTCAACCCAGGAAATGACGTCCGGCATCTTCACCTACCTCCTGGTCACCCTTCTCATTTCTTCTCTCTTCCCCCCTACAAATATCCATTAGATTAATTTACCTCCACTATCAGAAATGTAAACCATCAGCCGCCTTTTATATTGAAGAGGTTAAATGAAACTTTTGACATTACTTGCGTTTAAAATCCATCTTTAGCTGGTGACATGTCATCAGCTAGAAAATGTGCAATCAGGGTAGCAGACCTAAAAAGTGAGAAGTCAGAGAATGTAAAATTCTGCTGGAGTGTGTGGTTTTTTTGGGTTTTTTTTTTTTAATTTAACGAGTTTTAAAATATATTTTCTATTTTTGGCTTAAAGTATGGCTATGGTCTGAACAGTGACTGTGTAAAATGGCACCTTCCTACTCAAAAGATCTGCTCCCTGTGTGCATTCAGATAAACATTTTTCTTACTTTACTCAGAAAAACTACGAACCAAACCTTCAGCTAGTTTTATCCACGCTTGTGGAAGTATGCCAGCTGGGAATCTGTCCTGTCATCCTCCTTCCTTCTTCTTCTTGTTAACACTAATGCACCCATATACTTATGAAGCTAGTAATGCGAGGCGATTATCACAACCAGTAAGATAAGGCAAATAATTTCATAATCTTCTCTCTATTTTTTTTTTTGGGTGAGGGGGAGTGGAATTAAAATGATTAGGTCTAGTTTCTGAGCTGACAGCAGCAACAAGTAACACGCAGGAGTTGCAACAGAGGTGTCTGATTACTGATAATCTAGAAGTACAATGTAGTGTGAGCATTATTTCCTGGTATTGCAAGACCTACAGCATTATCTCCAAGTGTTTCCCGCAGAGCTATTCTGGCTCATATATGAACAGAACCTGTAGCTCAAATCCATTTGCAGTCCTCATACCTTGAAGCATACACCCCCAGCTGCATGTAGTATATTCATATTAACGCATTTAAGTTGGGGAGAAAAATAGAAACCAAAAATAGACTGCCTTTACCTTCTGATCCTGGGCTAAACTGGTATAACGTGCATACCTGTATGAGATATACCTATATAACCCACGTTGTATTCTGTCTCTATTCAGAGTGGACACAAAAGCTGCCAAGTTGGCTATACGCTCGACACAGTCTAAACTCAGATGGCAGAAGCTCGCGCATTTAGGAGCCCAAGGTCCTGGGTTCAATTTCCACTGCCAATCCCAGACCTCAACGTGCATCTTTAAATTTAAACTTTAAATTCATATTTTGCAAACACTGCCCATAAATGGCAAGTTCCTCGGGGCAGAATGCACCACTCAAATTCATTACGAAACCACCAAACTCAATAAGCACAGAAAACAAAATGCCTTATTAATAGCAATTCTTACACTAAGAAAAAAAGTCACTGCATTGCGTACAGATTTCAAGTTCCCTCTTATTCTGTCCCGAACTGCAATTCCCCTCCAAACAGGCTGTCTTCCTATAAAGTGTATTTTAAGGTTGCGCATATTTTACATAATTTTTTGACAGCATAAATTTATTAAAATATGTTTAAGGCTTGTTTCATGCTTTAAGAACTCAGTTTGGCCTCCTCTGTATCACTTTCATTTCCTATTAAATTATTCCAATGTATTTTATCAGGTATATTATTCTCCACTTCTTACCTCTTTAACCCAAGAAGGACTGATTAAATCAGCATGATGACAAGTGAACAGCATTTAAGACTCAGTGTGACCATAGCTGGTTTGTTGTTTTTTTATTTATATAAAAAGGATTTTCCTTTCTTTGGATGCCAGAGGGGTGCAGCTTTATTTGGTTCAGATACGAGTCCCTTTTCCAGTATGGAATTTAAATCAGGATAGTGAACTTTCTCCCGATTAGATTGATTAAGCAAAGGGGCCAGATACAATTTAAACACACCACTGACACACTGAAAACTTTAAAGTGAAAATGCTCTAAAATTAGGTACTCTACAATCATTTTTACAGCTTCATTGCAACTTGCAGCAAACTTACAATAATAATACCTTGATAATAATGATACCTTACATTTATATAGCACTATTTATTCAGAGCTATTTCACAGTGCTATAGCAACTATATATAGGCATTACTTCATCTACCAAACTGCGGCCACCTCAGGGATGGAACAAAACAGTCCTTCTGCTTTTAGTTCCTTACATCTTTCAAGATCAAGGAAAAAAGAATAGAAAATTCATCATAGTTTCAGGCGAAAAAATTAAGCGCACAGGAGGCCTGCAGCAAAGATGGCAATCAGTCAGGTCATCAGACCCCGGTTCTGGTCAAAGTTTCCATACGAAGCTTTAAAAAGTACAACGGTCAGCTTTCCTGCACTGAAGTACAAAGCGGGCACTCTCACTAAATATATGTTTCAACCTGCAGCAAAGTGCAGCGAGTTAATGTGAAGTGAGGATAGCACACAGGAAAAGCTTAATTTCACCACTAAATTGCGTATGAGATCTGAGCACAAGCACGTTTTTTCCAGGACATCGCTCCATAAAGATGTTTTCACTTGCAAGATGTTACCGTCGCACATTCACATTCCTAGGAGCTTACTGTAGCTCTTAGCATGATGGGGTCCCACTAAGAAACAGCATTAAGGCTCTGTCTACACTCCAGAAAACCTGCATTTAAATAGGTTCCTTGACTAGAGGGCTTTGGGTTGCAGATGAGCCATAGATATAAAGGGAGAGGAATGCAGCACATACATCTGTGCTGTTTGTGCCTGTTAAATACCATGTGCTCTTACAGCCATCCTCCCTGTTCAGCTTTCTCAGTTTATAGCTTTCAACTTCAAATGCCGTCCCTTGATTTTCATGCTCTGCATAAATGTTTCTCCAAGATCTCTTTCTTTCTTAACTGTAGGTATTCTCCATTTCTCAAACACATCCAATGGTAGGCCTAGTTAAGCCCTGGTGCAACTCCAGTGAAGGTAAAGGGATTGCAGCAAGAATCCATTCAGCCTTTCCTGAATTAAAGAGTGACGGTCAGGTCAGAATCCCACCCCCAAAACAAGGGATATGCAATCAGACAACTGCAACGACCTTTACATATACATAATGGCTAGAAATTTGAGCATATTCGGAGGGTAATGTCACAAGTGATTTTAATTTTAATCAGTCCATTAATAGCCTGGCAATACACAACTGCAAGCAAGTACACAAAACGCCCCACTAAAAACATCTCTTTCCAGCTAGTGCCATGGCTTTTTTGATAATGCCATGTTTTCATTTATCTCACATGCAAGTGTTATGCGGTTTTGGTTCTCATTTAGGAAAAAAAAGGTTAAAGTGTGGTTAGTAGACAACAGTAACCTGCTGTCCATATGTCGCACCTCAAACAAGTGCAAGGGCAAGAGATTTCCGAACCTTATCATGATGACTCTGACGTTATAAAAGAACGGCAGCACTATTTCCAAGCAGAACCACAAGTTATAGGATTAACTCTTTGAGGAATGCAATATTGTATTGGAAGGTAATTTAACCTTAGCATTGATTGGAGGTACCATTTGAAATTCATGAAAAAATGTATGTGAATATGCTTGGGCCACTGAAGAGTGATGCAGACAATTCAAGGCCATACAGGTGCACACATACCAAGACATACTCTACTATCTGGTTATGCTCATGACATTCAGAGTAATTCTGGTAGCTATGGAAGTGTTACTCTGGACTTTAATTTGGCCACTGACTCGACCTGCCCATATTAATGATGTTTCAAGCATACATGTAACAGAGTAGAGAAATATTAAGGGCCAATGATGATAATTACTCATTTTGAAAATGGTAGATTGACATTTTATCACTTATTTATCAGGGTTCAGAAATCTGAAAGAGAGGATAGGAAAAAGGACAGTATGAAGTGGTGTAGACAGCAATATAGGGGAACTGAAAGGAAAGGTGATGTGAGATTAATATCTCCTTTCATTTTTCTGATGGCCACTTATCTAATTTGTCCCCTACCCCTTCCTACTTTCCCTTTCTGAGATTAAGGATGCTCAGCCAACAACAGAGGACAAAAAAAATGAAAATAAAAAGCACCTTCCATATATACAGAAAAGTATGCCAGAATCCTTAAAAAAAAAAAAAATCAGTGGAGGATACTGCCATCCCAAAACAGATAGTATGGGGATTTTTTAAACCCCAAAGGGGATACTTCTGCAGTGGGATTTTTGAAGCTGCTTTCTTGTAAGAGGGATAAATTGACTAACGTGTTTTTTAGGCAGGACCGGTTCTTTGGGTAGATGTGCTATCGTTTATTAGACCAACTAAATAGTTGGAAAAAGGGTTTTTTTCCCCCCAACTATTTAGCTGGTCTAATAAATATCACCTCTTCCCAAGGAACCTTGCCTGCCTGTGTCCTTAGACCAACACAGCTACAACCAACAACCCTGTAACATGTTTTTTTAACCGCCTTTGTAACAGGTAGTAGAAAAAAAAATGCATCTGTTTTGCACAGTAGGCATTATCATTTCTACATATTTTGGTATTATTTGTAAGTTAAGAAAATTATGATTGAACAAAAACATATGCAATCGCATGTCCAAGCCCAAAGTCTACTGTGCGAGTCAAACTGTCCCCTTGCTTTGGCTGTATTATGTTCAGTAGTTAAATCTATTCTGAAGCTTTTTTTTTTTTATTATTATTCACTTCATTTAGCAGTAGGTATATCTTTTGGATTAATTAGAGTAACCCTTTCATTCAGCAATAATCAATTGTTTTCTCTTACTCCATTATGCACAATTGTTTTCTTTCATCCATACAGATGCTGGATATTTTTCATGGTTAATTAAATAACATTGAAATATACTTAGCTCCATTCTAACACCCGGTGCTCTATACTTGGTCTCTCATATATTCGTACCCTGTGATAAGCTCGTCTACGTTAACTATTAAGCTAGCCTGTGGAGACCCACCTCGCCTTTCGTGAGCAGTGTATAATTCAGCAATTCCAGCAGAGGGCAGCCAAGCAAGAATAATCACTTCTACATAGAAACTATGATGTTGTTTTCTGATAGTTTTCAAATCAAATTAGTGTCCTAATGCTTTTTATTTATTTATTTATTTTTTCTGCCAACTCTCTTTGGCAGGCCAGCTCACGATTCATTTAAAGCAGCCTCCATAACTAAGAGCCACGGTATTTAAGCCGCTGTATATCTTAATAGGCAAAGTATTTTAAGACACTTCTATACTATGAACCTGTCTTAACCGATGATTCTACAGTCCTCCAGTTCTCTTCATTCCTCCTTAATTCAAATAAAAAAAAAGGAGGAAATGTAGCATATTCAAGAGTTTTCTTACCTCTTTGGCAACAACAAAAACAAAAAAAAGTGACCGGCCAACTTGACTTATTTCTCGGTTGAATTTAAGACCCCAATCCTGCAAAAGTCCCATTCAAAATGTTGTGGGGATTGGATCTTAAATGATTTAAAAGCACAAATAAAACTAGATTTAAGGAACTGGATTCAGTATGGGAAATGTCATGTATACTAGAGCCTGTTATTTGACTTCATTCTCTTAAAAAAGAAAAAAAGAAAAAAAATACCAGCCCCAAATCAGAAGATTACACTGATAAGACTCTAAAGGTATCTACCGAAGCTACTGTGAATTTTAAACTTATACTGGGCAGTCACTATCCTGACCTGGCTGCACTATCCTTCCCATACAGAGCCCAGATCTTTGATGGGGAAAAATGCTGAGTGTGGACCCTCCACATGTCACATCTCTTGCAGTTATCTCAAGCTTACCAACCCAAATCATTAGCTACTTTGGAAAACTTTGACCAAGATTTCCACCAGCAGCCTGCTTTAACTACACCCCTGCCACAATTCACAGTTGTTCACAAAAACAAGAACTGGTTGAAGTGACATGGGTTATTATGGGAGAAAAAAAATGTATGAAGCGAGGGAGTATCTTTAATTAGATTAAGTTGAATAGTTAGGAGAAATAGGAGACAAGCATTCAGTGCTCCCTCCTGCCCCATTAGGTCTGGGAAAGAAGCAGATCCAGGCAAATGGCATTTTAGCCACCTCTGAGATCACCGACCCGATTCTGATCTCACTTCCCAGCTAACTTCAGTGGAATTAGTTTGGCTTTATACTAGGATAAGTGAGATCAGAACAAGTACTGTGATGGAGTCCTGGCATTTAACTTGATTCAGTCGGTTTCCTGCCAGGTCAGATCGGTAGCTAGACGCGGACAGTCAAAAAGCCTGAGGCCGACTCGATCCAAGTTACGCAGCTTTCTGTAAGTGGCGCAGTTCAGATCGGTAGCAACAAGCACAAACTTTCACCCTTTGGTGGAGGTGGGGGATAAATCTTAGACCAGGTTCTGCCATTTTTAAACCAGTCTACGTGCCAAACATGTTATGGGCACAGACAGGTTTCTGATCACTTCTGCTATTAAACGTGTAAAGTCTGTACCTGGCTGAGCGTATTTTCACTTTCCACAAATGCATTAGTGCATCTGCTCGCAGCTTCCCAGGGGCTTTATCTTTTAGGGTCTGGGTTTATGACTTTTACCCCTTAATCCACCAGTTTTGTTTTTCCCCCCCTGAAGTAGAAGCAGCTTACTTAAAGCACCCAGCTTGGTCTGCCAGCCAGCTAGTGTCTGGTTTCAGGTGAATTCTGCGTCAAGGCGCTTCCCAGTTATCCCAGGTACATTGTGCTTTAGAGACCAAACTTTGCAGAACAGTACAATCCAAGTCTTGGAGTCGGAGAGCTTGGCACAAGCTGTTTAACTTGGATTTGTATCTCAAATAAATATACTCCTTGCAGAATGAATGAGTTGAGGGTATTTGGCTCCATCATACCCACATTCATTTTAACGCTTGAATAAGGGGCAGGCAACGTAAGCAAGTTAAAAGTTGCCTCTCTGCTGTTCATTTGGCACAAGCTTGCCCCTTGCACCTGCAGGGCATGGCACTATCACGTGCAACGTCCCACGTGGGATATTGTAGTCTCTCAACTAGATCCGCTAGCTGCGGACTGTATAAAGAAGCTGGAGCAGAACAGGCCATAGTTTTAGTTTAGGGTCTTCCATATTACCTTTTTACTGAAACCTTTAAACAACATACAAAACCATCACACAAGGAATGGGTTTGGTTTTTTTAAGCAGCAGTAATTATCAGTGCAAGGCTAGTTTTAAAAACTTGCTCCCGAAGCCCTTGGAACATTAAACAACTGCTTACAAACACTTGAAACATTAGCTCTTCCACTTGAAACCATTGGCACGACGCTCATAAAACCCCCGGCAACACTGAGGACTCTCCCTTCAGTCAGCTCTTTTATTTGCTTTTTCAAGCAGCTGTTGCTGTGCACCAAAATTAAAAGGGATTTTTTTTTTTTTTTTTTTTGCTATAGTTAAAACAAAGACCCAGAACTAACCTGCATGCATGTTTCTTTTAACACTCCGCTGAGACTTTCTATTCACTTCTTGACCGTTCAGCTTGCCTTGGCTTTCACCCTGCTTCTTTCTAAACCGAGCTGCTCTTGTACAAAGCTTGACTGGGGCACTGCCTGCCCTCCCTCCCTCCCTCCCAAGACTCAGGTGGATTTTCACATCAAGGAGGCTAAATGACCCCAGGTTAAATAGATTTCCTAATCAGGATTGCAAACGCTTTGATAGTGCAAACCCCCTCAACTTGTGCTACTTGTTTAGAAAAAAAAAAATCTTTCTGGGCAGAGAGGAAAAGGGGAGTTCAATGACAGAGACCACTCACTGGCACCTGAGGAAGGAACAGGCTGTGTTTTCTTATGGGTACGAGGTATATATTTTTTTTCCAGAGTGCAGATGGTCAGGTTTTTTTTTTTCCAAATACTTTTTATTACAGGAGCAGCCAAAATCAGAGCTCCACAGCACAAAGCACCACGCACATGCATAGTCCTGATCCTGAAGGGCATCCGTTCTTAATGGCGGAGGCGCACAAAAGGTGGAAGGAAGGATGCTTTATAGTGAAGTGAGGTACAAAGAAGCTAAGAGCCAGTTCCAGCAAAGGACTGAGGTGCTGGAAGGCTAACTTCTAGCTTCCATCTTCCTCCCCTTTCCCCTGCCTGCTTCTTCCCTCCAGAGCCCCAAATGAGGTGCCTGAGCCATCTATGCAATGCCCAGGGACAGCCAGGTGCCTCAAATTGAGATGCAAAACAGCTCCTTATTGAACTAGAGCTACCCTAAGAGAAAATGCTGAAGAGAGAGACAAATCCCATATCTCAGCCATCTCCCTACCTGGCTGAACCCTCCTCTGAAGCCACACTTCC
Source organism: Gavialis gangeticus (assembly GCF_001723915.1). NCBI lineage: Eukaryota > Metazoa > Chordata > Crocodylia > Gavialidae > Gavialis > Gavialis gangeticus. The sequence continues at coordinate 11,558,623 of NW_017728997.1, forward strand.
CCTTCAGGCTGCTAAAGCCGGCTCGCTCTTTCTTTTAAAACCCAGCCAGAAGGGCAGGTGTTACCGCCTGGCCCTTTTATATAACAACTAGTAGGCCTATGCAAAGTGGCTAGTATTTGCTTTGGATTTGGCCAATTCAGGGGACAGTGATTCGATCATTCGAATCACTGACCCAAATTGATTCGGCTGAATCTGATTTGGAGATTCGGCTGCTGCTGAATCAGCCAAACCTCCGAATCTCACAGACCCATCCCAGCTCTTTGAAAAAAGAAAAGCCCCGACTCAGTGGGTGCTGCCAGGCAGGGGGGAATTAGGAGGCTGGGGGAGCGAGCGGGGATCGGAGGGTGCTCAGGGGAGTCAGGGGAGCAGGCAGGGGTTCCCCCATGGGCCACTCCCCTCTCCTCCAGCCCCTACCTACCAGCATGGGGTCCGGGTCCAGCTCCCTGCTGCAGCCAGCGGGGACTGCCTGAATCTCTGAAGTTCTCCAAATCTTTTCCAGAGAGCTTCGAATCGATTCACACCTTTTAACTGGTCTCCTGATTCGATTCGGAGATTCGGCCACTGAATCGGGCCGAATCTCCTCCGAATCGGATCAGCACCTGAGGCTTTGCACATCCCTAACAACTAGTGAGTGGAAGTCTTACCCAGGAAAGGGTTGGGTTTGAACATATTACCCATTTAAAGCCCAAGATAAAACATCCTGCTCAACATTTTTAAGTGAAAATGCCATTTTCCCGTTCTAAATTATTGTTTTCATTTCAAAATTTAACTTCTAAGAGATAAATGCAACAAAAACTTAAATAATTAAAACCAAACTGGAACATTTCTGTTGGCCTGATCCAATTCCTTTTTCCTTCAGATTTTCAGTTTGCAGAAATTTGAGCTTTCAACTTTTTTCCCCCTCTCTGGAATAGGAAAAGCTTTGAGAACTTAAGCTCTTGTGAGCTAGGAAACAATTTCCTATCCAACTTTCATGGTCAGACTTATGGGGAAAAGTTTTTCTGTTTGTGTCACACAATGTCACAGTATTGGATCATATATCTTTGTGTTCTTAAAAAAAATACATTACGGTGTGACTGACGCACAAGGAAACAACATACATGTGCTTATCCACATGGACCTCAGTGCTCACCAAACCCCCATGAAATTTTACCACTGACATCAATGGAAGCAAAGTTAAACCAACTATAAGTGTTTTAAAGCCCATCCTAAAAGTCCCTTTGCTCAGTGCTGTTTAAGTCTCATACAAAAGTATTCCCATAAGCTAAGTGTGCCTTGGTTTAAGATGGCTGTTAAGTTGCAAGACTAACAATGGCAAAGCAGGAGGGAAATGGTTTTATTATATTCAATGATATTGCTAAGAGCAAGAGGGAAAGATGCATTAGAAAGTGCCTTGCAGTTATTTATATACCTCCTACCATGTTGTTTTACTTGCAATAACCTACATCGGTGCCTTTGTTGCATTACCGTGCAACTCATTTGCTCTTTTATAGTCCATGGTGGACACATTTGCACTTGCTTAAATCTCTGCATATCGACTAGATAAAAATATATAACAGATACACATGGGCACCCTTGCACTTAGGGATACACAAATGTCAAAGCCCTCAAACATCACTCCTGTTACCAAGACATGTCGCTTGCTGGCAATAATGGGTAAAATGTGGGACGGTATCTAGTTTGCCCCTTAGATTAGATTGGAGGGGCTGAGGATTTTGTTTGATGGCCCCTGTTCTTACGCCAAGGAAATCCTTTAATGGAGTGACTGCAGAAGTCAACTTTATTAGGCTTCTCCAATTCTGAATATTGCTAGCAAGTAAAGAGTAACACAGTACACATCCTGATATACATGTTATGGTCCAAGTAGAAATAAGCAGGCTTACAACTTACGATCTTAAAATCCTAACAATTTCTAACAAGTGACCAGCCTGCTGGGGAGATCATCCCTGAATTTGGAGAGTAATTTCTAAGCAGCACTGGATCTTCTTTACATCTGCAGCCAGGAACCTCAGCAAAGGATGCCAGAGGAACAAATCTCAGAGCACTGAGCCCCATTTTACCCCACCAAACAAAGCCTTACAAAATTACTTGATAGAAACTTCAACAGATATGGCCAGATGGGAGACACTCCTGTGTCGTCTTGTTGGTTGAGCTAGAGCACGCTGACCTGAGCCCTTAATCAAGATCTGATGGCTACTTTTTTCGAGACGTTTCTCTCACTTATGATTCTGTTCCTTTTATGCTACTTCCCCTAGTCTCACTTTAAGTGGCCTAATTTAGAGTGAACAAACACAGCTGAAAGCCTACTAAAACTACTATAATGCAAGCTAAAAGGATCCCGGCTCAACATAAAGGTCTACACTAGGTCATTTTTTTCTTTTATTCAGGTTATATATTACGCAGACTCTGACAACCTTACTGGAAGGACTGTCCCTTTCCTTACATGACTGCTTGCTATTATAGCAGTTAGCTCCCTAAAGAGATGTAAAATCCAGTCTGCTCGTGCTGAAGATGTGACAGCTGAACTTTCTCACTGCAGCTCTGGAGTTGAAACCTTTACATTGAGTAAAGCCAGTGTCTTGAACTTTCCCTGAATAAGCAAGGTCTGCCACTAAAAACTAGGGGCAATATTCCTATAGGTCATATATATATAAATCAAAAATCATTGAGCACCTTGGTAAAACCAACACCTCTGTGTTTCCTCACCCTATGTAACCTGGATGCGTTTGACCTTTCTCCTTGGCTTCAAATGATACCTCGGTTTTGCTTCATTCACTCACCCAATCTTCCATTTATGTAGTTAACACTAACTCAGTAGTGACCACAGTTAGACTCTCATTATCGTGCAGGCTTCCAGCAACCTACCATTATCCCCTCTGTCCAATACTGGATTTCAAATCCTTTCCAAACATAATACAGTATTTTCAAAAAGAAAGAACTCCATTTCGGCGGGTTTTCAGAAGAGCTCCGGTTTTGAGTGCTGATCTCCTCTGATAATCAGGCCATAATGGGAGGTGCTGCACTAAACACTTTTGAAAGTCTCTGACTCTACTTGATGTGGTTTTTACAAGGACCAGAGTGCTTTTGAAGATGTAACCCCCTGCTGTAAGTGCTGAGCATCTGAAAAAGTCAGTCCTTATGACTGATCATTTCACAATCGGTTCAAATGGGAAAGACAGGACAGCTCAGCACCCACCGTCCTCCTCAGATACCCCTCAAGTACCTCTGCATTGCCTAGATACCAGTAAAACAGCAAGCATCATGCAAGATATTCCTGACTTTAAATATGACTGTTTCCAGGCCGGTAGATGATCTCTCAGCGGCAGACCCAGTTTTCCCATAGTCTTTGAATAACAGCGATGTTAGTGATGAATTCTCAGAGCCATTGATTAGCATTGCTCCACATTCAGACAGGATTAGGGGCAGTGAATACAACAGTGGAAAGCTGGGTTGTTTACCGCTGTTTGCCCCTGAACCAGCAATCAGATGCCTGCTGGCATTGTACTCACGTCCAACGAAGACAACTGGGAGTAAGGGGCTATATAAACATAGCTGACTGTACATCTTCACGGCAGCTAGTCATTTCTTTCTTTATGCTGTTTTAGCATGTCTGTAAGAGTGCTCTGCCAAGACTATATTGACTAGGGCTTTCCCCAAATGGATGGCTTAAAAGAGGTCTGAGTGATTATGGAGGAAATACTTTTGTGGGCAATAAGTAGGGATGATTTTTTATTTTTTTTGCTGCCCATGATTTGTGCTCTGGTACTGCTCAAGGGCTTCAGTCAGGGTTCAAGACTTCATGTTTCCAGGCACTGTACATATACTTGTTTTAGAGACAGTTCCTGCCTCAAGGCATTTACAGTCGAGAACAGAAGGTTACAGAGAAACTAAATAGACAGATGAAACTTTCAGGGTAGAGGGATGGAGGACGAGCTAACTGTAAAGCCAGCATATTTCAGTAGAGCAAACTGTAGCTGTGGCTCATCTCATGCCCAGCCACTGACCCAGCTGTTTACTCTGTTTTATATATAGAAAACAAGATGCTTCTGCCAAAGAGGTACCAAAAAAAAAAAATCCTAATATTTTCAAAATTCGTATTGGTTGGGTTTCAAGTTATGAAATGTTCATTTGGCTTGAAGCTGTCCGGAGGCTGAATAAAAGCTACGAATTTATAAACGATATTGTTCCTGCAACTTTTTGCAAAAAAAAATCTTTGAAGGATGAATTTAGCAATATGTGGCTGTTAATGGTGTTACATTAAACAGCAGGATTTCCATATGGCGCAAATCTGCTGGATTGTCTTGAAAAGGGGGATTTTGTTCCAAATTTCTATGGCATTCTGCAATTTTGTCATTAGATACCCGTAAGCCTTTGCTACAGATGAAGAGGGCAACATGTGCCAAATACAACAATCTTGAGTTTGCCTTCCAAAGGGAAAATACTGGTTTGCAATTTCTTAGCCCTCAGTTCCTTGAAACACAGGAGTTTTGCAGCAAGTGCTTTTTTGTTGTTGCTGGCAAAGGGTTAAATGAAAATGTGTCATTTTCATAATAATAATGTGTTTTATATTGAAATTTGCTCTTCATGTCTTTTCTTTTTAGTGTAAGTGTTGGTGTCTATGAGTGATACGAGGATAAGTTTGCTAGGGCAATTACCCATTATTGTTGAGTAGCTGAGTAGTCCCTTGAGCAAACTCATGCATAATTTGTTTGTGCATAAGATACTGTAGAGCTGAGGCTGCAGTATCTTCCATGCCCCAGCTTATGGGAAAATGTAAGCTTTTTTCCCACTGCTATGCATTTCTTCCCCTATTGTTTGAACTCACACCATCCTTCTTGCCCCCTCGATTCTGTGCCCTGTTCCTGAGTAGGAGTCTCATATCAAGCAGGTGAAGGTCAGAAATCCGCTGTACAAGGGGAAAAATAGTGAATTTCTCCTACAAGATACCTTATAATAATCATGTCCAAAAACATCAATAGAGCCTTTAAAGGGAGTCCTACTCTAATTTATTCATGGTGTCTCTTCCTATCTGCATATCCTTGTTATCTAAGAAAAACACTGTTGTCTGTAAAGTTGAGGTTACCTTCTCAGTACAAGTGTGCAATGGTTCTGGATTAGACAGGATTGGTTTGGTATATAATCACTACATAAAATAATTACCCACTTTAAAAAAAAAAAAAAAAAGAAGAAGAAACTAACCTTTTGCTTTTTGACATTACTCCCCTCCCCTTACAGCTCTCACTCCCTTATCTGCAACTCAGCACTTGCCCTTTTTCACGGATAGCAGCTTCCCCACAACCTCCCCTTTTCTCACAGGCTGCAGCAGTCATTTCTCTGCTAGTTACAAATTCTTTTGTAGCTTCATCCTGAAAAAGGCCCCAGTGGTTTAAATGTTGCCTTCTAACCCCTGCTCCTTCAGAGACTTGCTCATGTGCTTAACTTTATGGTCTGGATAGTTCCTCTGAAAATAACACATCGCCTGTGCTAGGACTGTTGGCAGTTTGGAAGGATTCGGTGCCGCTCGCTAGCACAGCTGTGCAAATGAATAAAGAAGGGTCTGTGTCCCCCTCTCTTCTTACTGCTACTTTGATAGGGCACAGCTGTATATGACACAGGGGAATCTGGAGGGAAGAAGATAACCACGTCCGTCATATGGCCTTGTAGGACCTAGATCCATGCCAACGCAGCAGCACCTTCATCAGTCTGCATCTGGGACAGCTCATGCACACAACTCCTGTTTCCCGCTTGAAGGTAGGATTTTCAGAAGTGATCATCTTAACTATGCTCCTATGGAAGCAAACGAGAACTTCCCTTTCAGTTTTGAGAGAGCAGAGTTAAGGCAAGACTGAGAGCTTTTGAAAAAAAATCTCACCTTTAGACTCGTGTGCTCAGATACTAGAGAGTTATCATCAGTATTGAACTGTATTTGGATTTCATTGGTATCTAGGGTAACAAGCAGAGATGACTCCCTTGGGTACACACAAACTTTGATTTTAAAATAACCCGGTTTCACTATACATTTATATTTTAAACTGTGTACAGAAGAATGCAAGGTAGATTATAAAATTATTATAAACAAAATATTCTATAATCTGACAGGTAGGTCCAATACTCAAGATTCACAGTTACCTTTACGAAGCAAGGCCCTCCCTTAAGAGACTGTTTCTGAAAGACTCTTAGGTATTAACTTTATATTTCACTGGCCATAACACTATTGTGAGGAAGAAATGGTTGCCCGCTGCACACTACACAGTGGTTCTTCGAGATGTGCCATCCATATATAATGCTTCAAAATTCAGCGGTAACATTAGCACCACCCACCAAGGCAAATCATCCCAAAATTCTTCCAGTTTAAATAAAAATATGAATGGGACCATCCACAGTCCATCATGTTAAGCTCATATGCAAGCACTCACTTTACTCCCTGGCACTTCAGCCAGCAGGGATCACTGAGTGTATAGGGGTTAATGGCAGCCTATAAGCATATAAGGCACGTGCATCTGTTCACCAGGGCACCCCAAGGGAAGACAAGGTCTAATGGTCACAAACTGCTGGAAGACTTTTAGACTGGTGGGCGTCAGGAAAAACTTCTTTACCAGCTGAGTCTCCAGAGTCTGGAACAGACTCCCCCCAGAAGTGGTGCAAGCATCTACCCTGGATACCTTTAAGAAACACTTGGATGCTGATCTTGCTGGGGTGATCTGACCTAAGCTGACTTCCTGCCCCTTGGGCAGGAGGCTGGACCCGATGACCTTGCGAGGTCCCTTCCAGCCCTAACGTCTATGAAATCATGCTCCTCGGACCGGTAAATGTCTTTATACCAACATATAGAAAGCTAGCCACCACCGGGTATGGAAATATGGACTGCCCCACAACTGGAGGAGCAGCTTTTGCTGTGACGGCTCCCCTGTGGGAGCTCACTGGCAGTCCACGGTTTTTTACTACAAAAAGGACCATCCAGCTTTATCCAGCCTGAGAAAGACCCACCAAAGAGAGGTCCATTAATAGATCAAGATATCATCCCAGACCAAGGCCACAATCCCCCGACTGACCTGCTGGATAAAAGCATCTGTTATCCATGACTGACCAGGCAGCTTGTATCCTGAAACCATGAACAAAATGGCACATTTTCCTCATTTTCACTGTCCTTCCCATTTTGGATTTTTGTGTTTGTTTTTTCCTCCTTTCCTGCCTACTTTGGCAAAGGCAGGAGAAGATCGACCATTCACAATTCTATTAAACAGAAGAAATGACTCTTTCCTCCCTACTAAGAAAGCTGCTTACAAGAGTCAGAAATGCAAAACTCTACAACTCTCGGTTCAGAGATGATACCTTTTATTAGACCAACTAAGAAATTACACCAAAAAAAAAAAAAAAAAACAAAA
>NW_017728997.1:11566067-11567413 GCF_001723915.1 Gavialis gangeticus
AAAAAAAAAAAAAAAAACCAACATTTTTTTGCAAGCTTTTGGACACATATCCCCTTCCTCAGGCTCAGGGAAAATTCAAGATGGTAAAAAGTCCCCACAGAGATTTAACAGTCTCTGAAAAAGGAAAGCCAACGAGTTTTGTTTGTTCTGTACAACAACCATTTGCTTTCAGTTTTAAAATACGTTATATCTTGTTCTGATTTCCTTTCTTTTATGTATTTAATACAATGCGTTTCTAAGGAGGGCGTACATTTCCTAGCGTGCTTGCCATGATACTGAGGAGGGCAAGGCATTTGCGAACCCAAACCTTGTTGAGCTGTTTAGTGTTGTAGAGTGACAGGGTCAGGTTAAAACCTTTGGCTCTTGCAGCTAAAATGAACACAACAGGACCCTACTCTTTCACCTCCCTGTCTTCTGACATTTTACTTGGCAACGAGGATGCAGAGACTTCAGCTCCATGCAGAGAAGAGTCAGCAGGAGCACTTTTTGATGAAGTTTTCCACCCCTACGCCTGCATCCCCAGAGTCCGATGAGGGACACACTGACCTCTCCACAAAAGGAGGATTTTCAAATGAAGCTCCTGAGCTCATGTAGAAACAGGTTTACAGATGGCACATCTCTCCACAGCGTGCCCTCACCCAACGCAGCAAGCGGTGTCAGTCACTGATGGGCATTGCAGCCTCAGAGGAAGGGCAGTGTCAAAGCCTAGTGATTTGTGTTCAGTCCCAGCAGTTGCTCCGGGGTGAAAACACAGAGAAAAGGAAGAAAGGCGATCGTACCAAAAATCCCTAATCTTAATAGCGAAGTGCTCTCCACACCTATCCTATAACAAACTATAGGCCACTCAAGAGTGAAGAAGTTTGGACATCACAAGATGATTCTCAGCCATAGGTTGAGAAGGGACGCAGGTCACCCTGCTTTTCACACCTTTTGTTGGAGGCACGGTGTCACTTCAAGGTCTGGGTGCAGCTCCCCCCAAAAAATCCACACTCATGAAGATCATGAAGCACAAGGCACCAACAGTTGTTTTACACGTTGAAGAGACAGGCATGCTGTTGTTATAGACAGTGAAGACTGGCCTCTGTCTTCCTCAGTAAGGACCAGAACTGCCACCTCCCTGCTGGGCCCCCTTCGGGCCCCGGGCAAGGCTCACCTGGGCCTAGAGTGAGTGAGGATTTAGTTAAGGAGCTTCTGGAGGGGCTGGACGTTTTTAAGTCAGCCGGTCCGGATGATCTTCACCCTAGAGTCCTAAAGGAACTGGCTGGGGTCATTGCAAGTCCCCTGGCGCGGCTTTATGAACACTCGTGGTGCTCTGGAGAGGTGCCGGAGGACTGGAAGAGGGCCAA